>NC_080070.1:15861760-16178710 GCF_949987535.1 Balaenoptera acutorostrata | reverse complement strand
ACAAATATTTATAGCAGCACTATTCACAATCATCAAAAACTGGAAACAAACCAATGTCCTTCAAATAGAGAAACAAACGGTGGCACATATATATAATGTATATATACATTACTACTCAGCAATTAAAAACAAATAAGCTATTGATACAAACAACAACCTGGATGAATCTCAAAGGTGTTATGCTGAGTGAAAGAAGCCAATTTCAAAAGGTCACATACTATATGATTCAATTCACATGATATTCTCAAAATATAAAACTATAGCAACGGAAAACAGAGAGTGATTTTTATGAGTTGCCAGTGGGGGAGCTTTTATTACAAACAAATAGCATGAAGGAGTTCTTTGGGTTATAGAATTTTTCAATATCTCAATTGTGATGGCAGTTATGCAAATCTGTACATGTGCTAAAATTCATAGAGCTAAACACCAAAAAAGTCAAAAATAAGAAAAATAAAGAAACATATATAGCCAACATCTTAGCACACAAAGGTGCACAATAAGTGTTTGTTGGATCGAATTACAAACAATGTTGAAGATCACTACTGCCCATATTCCACCCTGCCCCAACATAGTTGAAATTATTGTGTCCACTGGCTGATCATGTGTGTGTAAGTAAGAATGAGGTTGTCCTGGAGAGACGACAAGTCAGTTAGAGACATACTTCAGGATACTTTCACCATCACGGACACAGTTATCTTTAAGATCACCAGGTCCAAAACTCTCATAAACAGCACAATCCTTTGGAGGAAGACTATAATAAACATGTGTTAATTGTTTCACTAACTGCTACTCCTTTCCTTTTTCTTAACATCTCCAGAATCTCCCCAGGTGGGATTAAGCCCAACTCCAAATTTAGAAATGGCTTCTAATTACATTAAAGCAATCAGTTTTATTTTCTTTGACCCCTGTGATTGACTTAGTGGTTGGCTCCAGAAACTAAGAAAGGCAATTGAGGCCAACTGGACCCTATTTCTGGATTACTGTGTGAGCTATGACGTAAAATCCCTTTTTTTGTTGGGTTGGAGCCTGGAACCATGTCACTCTAAGGACTGGTTACCATCTTTCAGTGATAAAGAGAAAATCCACTGAGAGAGCAAGGAGGCAGAGAAATGAACTGAGAGTGAAAAACTGGTTCCTGGCCATATCATTTTCCCCTCCAGTCCAGTTTCCCACTTAACTAGGTGATAAAAATTCCAGACCCCTTCCCAGTCCTGCTAGCCCAAATCTCTAGGGAAGTCCTGGAAAACTTAGTCACACCTGGAGCTAGCCCTAAGGTTGGGGGTTTCAGGAATATAGACCAATAAATTTCTTTTATTATTTCAGAGAATTTGCGATAGGTCTGTTACTTACCAACCAAAGCATCCTAGCTGACAGAAGCCAGCTAGATTTGTTTCCTTTTATTTTTAAAATCATTTCTTTGCAGGGAAGTAAGCATAAGATCAAAATGGGTTATTATTTACATGCCTCTGATAAGTTCAAAGGACAACCTCAATTAGGATTTCCAGAACAACCTGAAAAAAAAACAGGTTGAGAAATCTCTCTTCCCTCCCACTGCTCCTCCCTCTGGCTCTCCTTTCTTTGATTAAATAGGCATTAGGACACCTTTTCAAAAAGGCTTTTCTGTGGTGTTCAGAATCATTTCTAGAAATTGAAACCTCAGACTTTGCAAGATGTACCTCAGTGCTGCATATCACCGCATACCTCTAAGTGATGGAAACAGCATTCCTATCATCGGACTTGGTACCTACTCAGAACCTAGATTGGTAAGCTTATCTCTCTCTGTTTTTTTTTTTTAATTAACACTTTCCTAAAGGATAATCTGTAATTCATTTTGAATGGATTTCATTGATTTAATTTTTGTAATAATGAATGCAACCTTGAAGGACTGCTGTTTGGCTGAATAAGTACTGAGCCAACGGTTAAACTAAATTAGTTTATGATTTAAAAGTATCTCGGCTTAAAGAATGGGACCTTTCTGCTTCCTTTACTAAAATTCAGCCTGAATGCTGGTTATTAGGTTGAACTGAAGTACATAAAATTTCTGAGTTTATGGTTTATGATTTTTTTAAGTTCATATTTGAGAATTTTTAGTTCAGTCCAACAAAACATTTAGTGAAAACCTACCATGTATGAAGCACTAGACTATAGACTATAGAAGCTTCAAATATGAAGAGAATAGTGCCTCTGCTGTCTAGGGATTAAAAATCTAATAGAGGAGACAGACTCTAATAACTAATTAATCATAGAACAATGAAGAGTAAATGCTGTCTGAGAATTATAAACAGTATCTCTCTGAAAACACAGGAAAGGGAATAGTTAGATTTGACCATGAGGACTGAAGTGGGTTTCCATTAAAACACAGAAAAGCTTCTACTTGTAAGAAAAATATCTTTCTGCTTTCCACATTGCAATTCCACATTTAATGCTGATTACCAGAATAAACAGTGATTATATCTAGAAATGCTACTGAAATTTGAATGATCATGTGTGCATGAACTCTGTTAAACTAAGTATGAGTTAGCTAGGCAGAGAAGCAGAGCTGAGGCAGGACATTGTAGGCAGAAAGAGAAGCACAGAGGCACAAGGATATGAATCTGATTATGTCATGCCTCTGCCTAATTTTTCAATGGCTCCCTATCAATTATAGGGTAGAGGCCATACTCCTTACTTGCACATTGGGCCTTATGGTTTAGTCAAGACCTGTCAGTCCAGCAGTATCTACCACCACTCTTCCACCTCTCCCTCATGTAAAACATAGCTACCTGAGTTCCTTGAACAACTCTCCCATCTCCATGACCTTGAACATGCTGCCCTCCACCTGGAACACGCTTTCTCCTGAGCTGACTAATTTTTACTAAACCTGCAAGACTCAGCTGGAGGATACCTCTCCTTAGAAACTCATCTCCCAGCCACCACAACTTGCCCCTCCTGCGTGTTCACATAGCCCCTCATACTCAACTCTGTTGTAGCACTTATCACACTATATTGTTACCATTGTTTCTGTGCAATCTTCTCTATCAGATGTAAAATCCATCAGGAAAGAGACCATGTCTTGTTCAGCTCTATATTCCCAGTATAGTATGTGTGCTGGGTGTTCAGGTAATCCTTGTCAAGTGAATGAAAGGAGATATATATATATATATATATATATATATATATATATATATATATATATATATATATGTGTGTGTGTGTGTGTGTGTGTGTGTGTGTGTGTGTGTGTGCATCAGAGGATATGGAGTTGTAAATGCATACAATAATAATAGCTAAAATTTTTTTAACACTTAACCATGTGCCAGGAACTCTTTGTAGTACTTTATAGTACATGCATTTTCTAATTTAATCCTCACAACATTATGAAAGAGATACCATTTTACCCCATTTTACAGATGAGAAAACTGAGGCATGGCAAGATAAAATAAAATGTCCCAAACTTCTAATGCTGAGGAAGAGAACTGGAATTTGAACCAATGTAGTTTTGGCCTAGATCCTATCCTCTGAGTCCCTATACTATATTACCTGTTATAAATGTATGTTATGTCAATGCAGCTGTATATTTCTATGACTTTCTATATGTATTTCTATATATGAAAGTATCTAGGAATATATCCAGAAAGTACCTAGGATGGATAGATAGATAGATAGATAGAATGATAGATCTAGGATATGAATCTAATTATGTCATGCCTCTACTCATTTCAATGACTCTCTATCAATTATATGGCTCCTTGCTTGCACATCTATCATTCTATCTATCTCTCTATCTCTCTATCTATCTCCTGAAACTCAGTGGGGCTCAAAGTGCTGCATCTACCAATAAATATTAAGTGCCTGCTATGTGTCTAGTAATATTAAATGCTACAGGATGGAGACATTCAAAAGCATTCATGTGTCACTTCCCAAAAAGAGTTGTAACTCACTTCAGAAGACATACTGCAGTTAGAGAATATGGCATTCGAGGAATACTATTAGAAATGAAGATTGTGCATGCACAAACCACATTTGTGATCAGAAATACAGAACTAAAGGTATGTTTCACAAAATTGGACACTCTAATGTGAAGAAAAATGCCCACCATGGAAGATTTGGGGGAGGGGGATAGGCAGAGCTAGGTTGAGGGGGAGACGGGGAGTGGAGAGGGTGGAGTATCTCCGAGCTGGAACACTCAGCAGTTTCTGTTCAAAGCCGTACAACTGACAACTCCCTCACCATCTACCGAGGGCTGATGAGACAGACACTAGGAGTACCCATGCCCAAGTCGGTCACCAGGAAATAAAAGCACCGAATTAGATTTAACGTCAGAATCTTAGTCCTAGAGATGAAATCTGATGCCAAAATTCAGTCTTCTCCCTTTGGCGTGCCTGAGGTGCTTTTCAAAACCTTTCATTCCACAAGAGATGGAAGGAGAATGACAGGCTGAGGTAACTCATTAACTGAAATCCTTCACATTTCATGTATATAATCAAGTCAGTCAATATTTGTCCTGGGATCCTGCTCCATTTTGATACAGAAGTTAGCAGGCGCCAGGGGAAGATTTAGGCTTGTCTTCAGGGGGAGTCGGGGGTAGGAGCAGAGATGAAAGGCTGAGATAAGGAAGACTAACCACACCCTCTCCTCCAGCATCTGCCCATTTGAGACTCCACTGTCAACACGTGGTGATAGGAACTGTAGAACAGCAGCCTGGAGGAACATTATCGTGCAGCTGTGTCAGGCCAACCAGCCTAGCTTCTCCTGACTTACAAAGATTTTTTTTCTCTTAATATGCCCAACTTTCATGCCTGTGGAGGTGTTTCGTGCCTGTGGAGTCAGGGAATTTGAGATGGAACCAACATTTAGTAGCACCAAGCACTCTGTGCATTTCCTCATTTGATGATCACTAACTAATGAAAACTGAACTGTACAAATTATCTATGCGCCATTTCCCTAGGACAGATTCCCAGAATGTTTTCATACAGGGATGAAATAGTCTATAATAACCTCCCAGCAAGTCTCCCTTCTTCCTGTCTCTCTCCCTATATCTCTGTCTGAGAAAGTCCGATAGGCAAGAGTTTTGAGTCTTGTTCCTTTTTCTGCTTTGATAGAAATTAATTTGGTTTTTATGTATATCAGCCCATGAGTTAATAACCAATATTTATCAAAAACTTCAAGTAAAACTCAAGAATGTTACCAAGTGTGCAAATGACACACATCTGGGACCAATGGTAAATATTTTGGAAAATGGGCAATAATTCAGTTCAATAAATATTTATTGTGTGCCTGCCATGTATGAGGCATTTTTCTAGGTAACACAGGGATCGAAACAATGGACTAGAAACAAGGGATTTAAAATCCGTGAGTGACTGAAGGCAGAAAAAATAAATACACTTATAAATAAAATATAAAGAAAAGCTGAAGTGCTTGTTCAAAGATGAAAGTAACAGTGAACAAGTCTAGTTATTGGGTAGATCAGGAAACACCAAGCTATAGGGAAGGAGTAGCCTAGATTGGGGTTGTAACTGATCCAGTATCCCTTCCTGGGTGGTTCTGGTTAAGATTTCTATAGCTGTAAACAGTTTTCACACTCTGAACAGTGAGCCAAAGGCTTTGTATATGGGGCAAAGGAGAGGTGAAGTCCAATCTCTTGAGTACGAAGGAGGAGCCTGAAACATCAAGGGGCCACCGTGATGGAATTTTGTAGTAGGGAAGAGAGATCGGTGTCAACTCTGAATACCTGGGCAAGTGAGAATTTATAACCAAGGTGCAGGGTTGGGATCTGTGGGTAGAGAATTACTAAGAGGAAACTTCAGGAATAAGGGGCCATTCTGGCTAAACTGACCTAACAGGATTCTTGCTGAAGACAGGGTGGGGTGACTAGACATCTCCTGCGGCATGGTGGAGGAGGAGGAACCTGATTTGATATAAAGCGTGATCAGATATGGAGGGTGAGAGGTTGTGGTTAAACTGACTTAGCAGGATTCTTGCTAAGCTTGGACAGAGCAGAGATGAGTATGAAAGTCCATGTTGGAAAAGAGTTCAAAAGAACCTGATTAGAGTTTGGTCCATGAAAGAATCTTTGTCAGGGTTGAGGATGTTCCCACCATCTCTACCTAAAGGGACCAGGGACAAGGCAGGAACCATAAATAAGTGGTCCTAGAGAGCCAAGTCTATTTCTCAGTTTTGTTCTGCTTTCTCATTTTGATAGTAGATATAAGTGCAAGAAATGCTTTCTTTTCTTCTTTGCTACAAAACAAAAACAAAAACAAAAACAAAAAAAACATGTGCAAGTAACACTTAGGAGACGATTGATGGTACAAGACACAATAAATAGAGTACCAGGGATTCCACTCACAATTCTAAATGAAGATGGTAATTTCTCCACTACAGCTAATTGTCATGCATAAACAAAAGTCCAGTGTGGCCTGATCTTCTCACATTTTTCAAAGAATATTGTAAAGTAATTAATAATTTTTAAGTAATGGCAACTCATTTATATTTTTGTAAAACGCTATATTAGCTAGTATTTTAAGAGTCAAAAAAAACAATTCAGCTGGTGTTTCTTTTTACTTTTAGTAGAGTGTGTATCCTGAGTTCTTTGCAGTACCTGTGACCCCTTCACACTCACACTCCTGCCACAGAAGCCTTGGCTCTTAGAATGCAAATACCACGAACTGACTTCTGCATTTTATGTCATTCCTCTCCAGAGGCAATGAATGCTGCACATCAAGCTGCAAAAAATGGTTTGCTGGTGGGGCGGGAGGGGAGGGGTAGGTGGTAACAAAAAAATACCAGGGAGAAAAAAGTAGGTTCATATTTCAAAGCTATTAACCTGCCAACGTTAAATCGAATTAAAATGAGAAGAGGCAAAATACATAGAGATCAAGTGAGATGGCTTCTCTAATAAATCAGGCAAAAAATAATAAGGACTTAAACTCGGTTGGTGGCTGTGAGGGAAATAATTTGGCTGGGGCCTAGAAAAGAAGTAAGTTGGCTGAAGGATACAAATCATGGGGTAGACTCTACAAAGCTTGGCAACCAATTGGATCCAAACAAAGGAGAATAAATAGTAGGTCCAAGGCCAAAAATGGATGTTTCATGCCCAGGTTACTACATTCTTTGGATCTAAAGTTTTGAATTTATTTGAGTCACTTACCTTTTATTTTTGATCTACTTCCTTATTTTTTTAACATTTAAAATTTTGAAATATATAGAAGGGTGAATACTTTTAAAGCTAACATCTGAGTAACCAGCACACAGATCCAAAATTAGAATATACCAACCCCCAGAAACCCTCTGTGTGCCCTTCCCAATTCAAAACCATCTCTCCCTCAAGAGGTAATTCATCTTCTAACTTTTATGGAAATTATTTTCTTGCTTTTTTCTAAAGGTCATATAACTTTTTTCAGGTAGATTGCCTATCTCCTCTTCATTTAGTTGTTCTTGTGGGTTTTTATCTTCTTCCTTCATTTGCAACATATTTCTCTGTCATCTCATTTTGTCTGACTTTCTGTGTTCATGGTCTCCTTTCCACAGTCTGCAGGATCATAGTTCCTCTTGCTTCTGGTGTCTGCCCCCTGGTGGGTGAGGTTGGTCCAGGGGCTTGTGCAGGCTTCCTGTTGGGAGAGACTGGTGCCTGCCCTCTGGTGGGTGGAGCTGGGTCATGTCCCTCTGATGGGCAGGGGCATGTCCATGTCAAGGGGTGTGTTTTGAGGTGGCTGTGAGCTCAGTACGACTTTAGGCAGCCTGTCTTCTGATGGGTGGGGCTGTGTTCCTATCTCGTTGGTTGTTGGTGTGAGGCTTTCCAGCACTAGAGTGTGCAGGTTATTGGGTGGGGCTGGGTCTTAGTGCTGAAATGTGGACTTCCGGGAGAGCTCACTCCAATCAATATTCCCTGGGGGTTCTGCTACCAGTCTCTTTGCCCCCACAGTGAGTTATAGTCTACCTTAACCTCCCCAGGAGACCCTCCAAGACCCCTAGGTAGGTCTAGGCCAGGTCCCTATGGAAGTACTCCTGTGTGCTGGGTCCCAGTGCACGTGAGACCTTGTGTGCACCCTCCAAGAGTGGAGTCTCTGTTTCCCCCAGCCCTGTGGAGGTCCTGCACTCAAGCCCCACTGGCCTTCAAGGCTAAATGTTCTGGGGGTTCTTCCTCCCAATGCCAGACCCTCAGACTGTCACAGAGGGCTATTTTTATGTGGGAACGTCCCTGTGTAGCCTGCATGGATTTAATATTTTTTGGTGAGAGGACTCTTTTTAGTATAGATGTCTGCCACCTCTTTCCTCAGTGTATGCTAGCTGGTATCCCCTTGATAGGAGGTGTGACTGATGTGGTGACCAGAACCTGCACTGGATATTGAGCAGGGCCTCCCCTTTGCTCTGTGGTTGTCACTGCCCTGTCGGGGGTGGGGTCTGCTCCCTAGTTGTCAGAGTAGAGTCCCCCAGATCTGTTTCTGAGCTGTGTTTCTGATCTGTGGTGTGAGGTAGGCGGGACTGGAGCATTCCTCCTCTGGAGCTGTTCACCTATGGGTGTGCTCTGTTGTGTCACCTTCACCTGTTGTACAAGCTCTTAGATTACACTGTTGTTGGTACTGTTCTCGTCCCCACCTTAACCATGGGAATGCCTGCAGTTGGCCCCAGTGTCCCTCAGATGTTGTTTTCACCAGGCCACCAGCACAGATCCACTGAAGTCAGGTCCCAGGATTGCAGTAATCATGGATCTGGACCCGCTGTGTGCACTATGGGGGCAGCTCAGACTCTGGCCTGGCCCGACCCCCCTGTGTAAGTGCCCACAAAGCCTACAGCTGCTAAAGCTAGGCCCATCTTGGCTGCAGGAGCACTTGCTGCCCATTTAGATGTTCTGCAGGCACTTAGCTTACAAAGCTGGTCGCAGGGTTGTCAATTCGCAGTTAGTGCAGCTGCGAGGAGAGACTTCAGCTTTTCTTCCTTAGTTGCACAGCCCCTGGGGCTCAGCTGTGGTTTCAGCACCACCTCTGCATGTGGGCCACCCACAGGGGTCTGCTCCCGAGGCTGCCCTGGAGCACACAAGTCCGCCCCGGGGAGGAGGGGGATGTGGATGCAGCAGCGGCCGGGGTCACAAGAGCTCCTGCCCCGGTGGGAGCCCTTCCTCGTGCCCAGGGAGGCAGGGGCCTCATGTGGGGAGAGAGGCTGCAATGGCAGTCCTGCCCCTTGCAAGTCACTTAACAATGGTGCTTCGCTTCTATGGCGGTCTGGGTTTCCTCTACAAGCATTCCTAGTTGCGGATTTCCTCACTTCCATCCCTTCAGGCTGTCTCCGCACAGTCAACAGAAGTCTTCTCCCCGGGTCTGCTCTCCAAACCCCACATTTTAGCACACAGCCCCCATACACACTGGCGACACACCTCTCAGGCTGGGGCACACAGGGCTGTGGCGAGGACCATCTGTGTAGGTCTCACTCTGTCCTGCCTGCCACAGACAGGTTGCTGGGCTCTCCTCCCATAGCCCCCAAAGTTCCCCTTCTGTCCCAACTGATCTCCTCGCTGGTGAGGGGGCTTCCCCGGGTGCGGGAACCTCACCTCACATTCAGCTCCCCCAAGGGGTGCAGGTCCCATCCCACTTCCTCTCCTCTTCCTTTTCCCTTCTTTCTTTCATCCTATCCAGTTACGCAGGGGTCTTTCTTGTCCTTTTAGGTGTCCGAATTTGTCGTTTTCACTATAAAACGATGTATGTGCCAAGTGTCCTGATTAAGAATGATTAAAGAAAAGACACATTTCTCTTCTCCCCCAACCCAACCCCCCTATCATTTTAGACCCCTAAGGGGACCTGTGCAAGATCAGTGAAAATTGCCATTGACACGGGGTACCGGCACATTGATGGCGCCTACCTCTACCAGAACGAGCACGAAGTGGGGGAGGCCATCAGGGAGAAGATAGCAGAAGGAAAGGTGCAGAGGCAGGATATCTTCTACTGCGGAAAGGTGAGGTCTTCCCTTCACCCTACACGACTTATGTTCATGGTGGGTCTGACGTCTTTTCTCTGCTGAAGGATGTTGAACTCACCAAACCCTGCAGGCTTGCAGGATCTTAGTTCCCCGTGTCCCCTGCAGTGGAAGTGCAGAGTCCTAACCAGGGAAGTCCTGAGGAGTGAGTTCTTAACTGCCAAGTTCCTCAATCTTGCCAAGAATTTAGGGACTAATTAGCCCCTTGAAGGTTAGGGAAAAGTTCTTTCTTCCTACTTGGGCATTGATTTAAGACAATATGGAAGAGTCAAATCTACAAAGAAAGTAGATTTGAGGAGTGAAGGGAAGTAAGGAGGTGGTTCATATTACAATAAGCATTTGTCAAAACTTCTTTTAGGGGCTTCCCTGGTGGCGCAGTGGTTGAGAATCTGCCTGCCAATGCAGGGGACACGGGTTCGAGCCCTGGTCTGGGAAGATCCCACATGCCGCGGAGCGGCTGGGCCCGTGAGCCATAATTACTGAGCCTGCGTGTCTGGAGCCTGTGCTCCGCAACAAGAGAGGCCACGATAGTGAGAGGCCCACGCACCGCGATGAAGAGTGGCCCCCGCTTGCCACAACTACAGAAAGCCCTCGCACAGAAACGAAGACCCAACACAGCCATAAATAAATAAATTAATTAATTAATTAAATAAAAAAGATATCTTATTAAAAAAAAAAACTTCTTTTAGGAGGAGGCAGCTTTTTCTTCTGTATATGCCTATTTGTCTGTAGATCACTAATTTTTTTTTGAGATATAATTCACGTACCATAAAGTTCACCATTTTTAGTATATTCACAAAGTTGTACAACCATGACCACTACCTTTTCCAGAATATTTTTATCACTCCAAAAGGAAACCTCTTACCCACCAGTAATCACTTCCCATTTATCGCTCTCCCCCAGTCACTGGTAAACACTGATCTACTTTCTGTCTCTTTAGTTTTCCTATTCTGGACATTTCATACAAAAGGAATCATACAATATGTGTTCTTTTCTGTCTGGCTTCTTTTTTTTTTTTTTTTTTTTTTTTTTTAAAGAATTGAAAGTAGGATCTTTATTTTATTATTATTTTTTTAATTTTATAGCTACTTTATTTATTTATTTATTTATTTTTGGCTGTGTTGGGTCTTCGGTTCGTGCGAGGGCTTTCTCCGGTTACGGCAAGCGGGGGCCACTCTTCATCGCGGTGCGGGGACCGCTCTTCATCGCGGTGCGCGGGCCTCTCACTACCGCAGCCCCTCCCGCTGCGGGGCACAGGCTCCAGACGCGCAGGCTCAGCAGTTGTGGCTCACGGGCCCAGCCGCCCCGCGGCATGTGGGATCTTCCCAGACCAGGGCTCGAACCCGTGTCCCCTGCACTAGCAGGCAGACTCCCAACCACTGCGCCACCAGGGAAGCCCCTGGCTTCTTTCACTTAGTATAATGTTTTCTACTTTCAACCATGTTGTAGCACATATCAGAATTTCATTTCTTTTTATGGCCAAATAATATTCCATTGTATGGATATACCACATTTTGTTTGGATCACTATCTTTTGAGAAATTGAAACCTCCAGTGTTAGAAATCACTATCCATTGAAGAGCAATCAGAAAGATAAAGCATCATGATAAAATGAAAGCCAGTGGAAATATAGGATACATATTTACAGGCAGCCTTGCAGGAATAAAACTGTATAACTTTAGAGAACTTGTAATACAATTCTCTTAAGTTTTCTAAAGAGAACAAAATGGTGCTTCTGACTTCACTCACTCCCCAGAACCCCGTCCTCCCGACTCCTTTCCAGCCTCTCCAAGAGTTTGCAGTTCCCCAAGTCACCAGCCACTTATGGGCTATGATTTCAAGGGGCCATGTAGAGCCACTGTCCCAAAATATCAGCCTGAAGCTTTTCACTTTATTATAGCTTTACAACCTGATTCCTAAAGATTTTGTTATTACAGAGTCTCTCATTAGAACTCACCAAGTGTTTCTGGGGAAAAATAAACTTGAACTCATATCCTGAGGACCTGAGCCAAAGAAGCCTGCCCAAAGCTGGAAATATTTTTGAATTTATTAAAAAAAACCAAACTTTCCTTCTTATCTCCTTGGTAAACAGTTAAAGCTGTTGGAATACCTATCATGATGAAAAAATTGAACTGAATTAAATCACCCATTTCATTTCATTTCAAGGTTGATATGAGTTAACATTTACAAAGCACTTAAAGAGTACCTAGAACTAGTACTGCATGTGTTTGTTGAATAAAAATAGATTAAAGCATATAAAACAGAATTTTCAGTTAGATGAGATTTCAACAATACACCAAAAGGACCCACAGTAACAACAAAAACACATTTTTCTCTACTCTCACATTGTTTTCTCTTCTCTGTGCTCTGAAGGCAAGAAAAAACATTATTGTCCAACATAGGAAAAAAATCAAATTTTGCTAATTTTGCTTGCTCTTACTTGTGGCAAAAAATGTACATAAATTCAAAACTTTTTTTTCCAAAAAATATGTAAGCAAATTTGATGCTCCAGGAAGATGTGTTCATTTATCCTGAAGCTCTGGGTACCCTTCAGTATCCCATGTTTTATAGACCTCAAGGGTACACATGCTCCAGTTTGACAACCCAAGGCTTAATCTTTCATTACCTAACACTTCAGAGAACGAGTAATTTCTTTTTCTTGTTTTCTTATTTATGTTAAGCTGTCTACATTCCTTTTACTTTTTCAGCTTTATTGAGATATAATTGACATATGGCCTTGTATAAAGTGTACAATGCATTGATTTGATACAATTATATATTGCAAAATGGTTACCACCATAGTGTTAGCTAACACCTCCATCACATTACATAATTACCATTTATTTTCTGTGATGAGAACATTTAAGATTTATTCTCTTAGCAACTTTCAAGTATATAATACAGTATTGTTAACTATAATCACCATGCTGTTCATTAGATCCCCAGAACTTATTCATCTTATAACAGGGAGTTTGTACCCTTTGACCAACATCTCCCCATTTGTATTCATGAATAGCTGTTTTGTTTTGTTTTGTTTTTTCATGAATAGCTATTTAATTGTTTTTTTATATAAATTTATTTTATTTTTGGCTGCATTGGGTCTTCGTTGCTACACGCGGGCTTTTCTCTGGTTGCGGTGAGCAGGGGCTACTCTTTGTTGTGGTGTGCAGGCTTCTCATTGTGGTGGCTTCTCGGGAGCACAGGCTCTAGGCACACGGGCTTCAGTAGTTGCTGGACATGGGCTCAGTAGTTGTGGCTCGTGGGCTGTAGAGCGCAGGCTCAGTAGTTGTGGTGTACAGGCTTAGTTGTTCCATGGCATGTGGTATCTTCCTGGACCAGGGCTCGAACCCGTGTCTCCTGCATTGGCAGGCAGATTCTTAACCACTGCACCACCAGGGATGCCCCATGAATAGCTATTTAATTGTTGATCTTTGTTGGAGGACTGGAGGCTGGGGTCTCCCGTGCCACCATTTGGTGACATATTGATTCAGATCTTAGTAGGGATTGGCAGAATTTTCCTGGGGAAATGAGGAAGTGAACCAAATGAGAACATAGGAGCAGTGAAAAGGGATCTAAACTTCTGCAATAATTTAAAATTTCACCAGCTTCTGCACCGCCCATCACAATGTGGAGGATCTGGTGAAGACACATACACAACCATATTTCTTACTCACATGAAGCACACCTTTTATCAATGAAATGAAAATAAAGTACCAAACCAGGTCAGAACCACTAGTCAGATACATGTTCCCTAATTACACAATGAGGAAAAGTGAAAGTGCCAAGAGTCGATTAGGCAATTAGCATAGAGCAGAGGAAGACTTTATTGCTGAATTAGGTACTCTGTGGTTCAGGTGGATCTTTAAATCTCTGGTACTATATTTGGATAAAGTTATACTCTGGATGTCAAGTTATATCAGCTCAACCTATACTCAGATGACACTGCAATGTAAACATATTTTTGCGAAATGAAATGGGTGAATACAATGTGTATGCGTGTTTGTAAAGAATAAAGGGCTGGGGAATTCCCTGGCGGTCTAGTGGTTAGGACTCTGCTCTTCCACTGCAGGGGGCATGGGTGTTGGGGAACTAAGATCCTGCTGCGCGGTGCTGCCGAAAAAAAAGAAACAGTAAAAAAAATTTTGGGGGCTTCCCTGGTGGCGCAGTAGTCGAGAATCTGCCTGCTAATGCAGGGGACACGGGTTCGAGCCCTGGTCTGGGAAGATCCCACATGCCGCGGAGCCACTAGGCCCGTGAGCCACTACTGAGCCTGCGCGTCTGGAGCCTGTGCTCCGCAACAAGAGAGACCATGATAGTGAGAGGCCCGCGCACCGCGATGAAGAGTGGCCCCCGCTTGCCGCAACTAGAAAAAGCCCTCGCACAGAAACGAAGACCCAACATAGCAATCAATCAATCAATCAATCAATCTTTAAAAAAAAAATTTTTTTAAGGGCTGCATTATTGTTAAAAATAATAATAATAATGAGGATATTAGTTAACTATCTCCCGTTTTTTCTTTCAGCTGTGGGCTACACATCATGACCCACAGATGGTCCGCCCAACTCTGGAGAGGACGCTCAAGGACCTCCAGCTAGATTATGTGGATCTTTACATCATTGAAATACCTATGGCTTTTAAGGTAAGTTCATAGGCCTAAAGGTAAGGCCTCTGCTCTTTGGCAACCATGGGCCAACATCTATGTACGGGAAGCTCATTCATTACTTAGCACCATAGAATATTATGATGTTTTGTTACCGTAAATCAGATAGTACTGACCTAACCCAACAAATGCCAAGAAAGATTATGTGTAGCCAACTCAGGCCTGGATCCCAAGTTTCTAGATTCATAATCCAATGCACTGTCTGTTATATCATGTCTTTGCAGCTATAAACGCTCTTCATCAAACCAACAAGTAGTCTCCTACCTGTAGTCCACATTGCAGTTGTCCAGCATCCAGACACACCCTTCTTCCCATTCACACAGTCACGAAAACATCCCTGCACAACATAATGTAAAATAATAAATACAACTGAAAACCTACTCACACTCCACCCTCTCCAAAGGAAAATAACCCAAAGAGTAGTCAGATTTTTGAAGCCAGTTCCAAGATCAGGACTTCTAGGTGATATCTAGTCCTCTAATTCAAATGCATTCCTTCCTTGAACTTTCTCAGTATATGGACTCAGTTTAACCACCACCAACACACCCAGTATACACTGCTGAAGAGCAGCAGCTGCTTTAAGATTTCACTGAGGGAAGGAGAGACTGAAAAACAAAACTGACCACTTGTCCATGAGGTAAACCAGATCCTGCTGGACACGAAAGACAAGGACTCTCTGCCATCGCAGTGGCCAGAATTTCTTTACACAGCCAACCTGGCTGCCCCGTTCTGTTCTCTGGAAGCACCTCCCTTATTAACTCTCCTCTGTGGTCACATCCAAGATGTGACCTTAGCAATTACATATCCCAAAAACCTCATTTCACAGAAGAGAAAAGCAATGAACTACTTAGGATTAAAGTCCATCAGAATTAGGACAAGATCCTGGGTCCCCTGATGCCAATCTCATACGTGTTCCCTTATACTACACTACCCTCTGCCTTATCCTCACAAGCCTAATAATTCCAATGTCCCGTGGACTACAGTGATTTTTTTATGTCAGGCTCTTGGGATTTTGACCTTAGCGCTTCTCCGCACTCAGCTAACTTCGATTCTTATTCAAATGGCAGAGTTCTAAGCTGAGTCTTACAGATTTGGAAAGAACCGGTATTTAAAAGTGAGAAAATGAAATTTACTTCTCTGTGGCTGACTAATGACTTGTAAAATCTTTTTGGAGAAGGTAAATAAAGAAATTCTATTTCTATTCTTAAATAGGATCAAGGCTCAAGGACACAGAGAAGGTAAACTTTTAACAGTGAGAAATTACACAGTAGAGTGACATTACCTCCCAACTGAACCTGTACTTCCTGTAATTGAGAAATCAGTCTTTGAAGCCAAAATATCACTTGCTTTTTGAATCTCATGATTCTTTTTAAAGAAAAACCTTTCTCGCTAAAATATTTTACCACTCTGTTATTTTTTAAATGTAAAGTTAATAAGCAGACACAATTTCAGAACAACAAAGTACAAAAAATCATGATAAGACATTTTAAAAAGACAAAGTTATTGCTAAACAGGAATGAGGGTCAATAGCATGGATTTTTAGAGGGTTGAGTTATTCTTCTAATAATGCCTTACAGTCAGGAGCAGGAAAGGAGTAAAAAGACAATGAGCTTATCCAAATGAAAAGATTAGTAAAGTAAGCACAGTGGAACATCATAGAAATATCTAACATGGGTTCAGACTTGAAGAGGACTTAATTAAAATTTGGGAGAGTAAAAACTATTAATAGTAACAGAGTTCATAATGGAGATACAAGGCCATTTCAGGTCAGAAGTAAAATTAGGAAATGCAAAAAGCAAGAAATATGGAGGGAGTCTGGAGTGGAAATAAGCCTCATAAGTGTTGAGAAGGTCAAAGGGCTTAGAAATCAGAGATAACCAGGGTAGTTAATATGAATGATTACATGGCTTTGAGGAGAAAGGAGTCCTTTTCCTGCTCTCAGTGAAATAGAAGAAAATTGAGGTGAAATTATCTTTGCTAAAGAGGGCATGGAGAAATTGTTATCACCAGGTGTAAGTTTCATTCAGGTGAGATGGCAGAGCGAAAAATTAGGGGAAAATTTTAAGAATATAATGGATTTTATCCAATTGCTTGATTTTCAACAACAAAAAATTCCTATTATCAAGGTCTACAAAGACTTCTATGCCACCAACCAAATCCAGTAGACACTTTGTCCTCATATTTTATTTGATCTCTTTCAGCACAGTTGGCTACTGCCTCCTTCTTTAAACATTTTCATCTCATGGCTTCTATGATATCACCCTCTGGTGATTCTTTGACAGCTTCTTCCCTGCTAAACTCCAAATGTTTTGCCCAGTGCTTTATCCTCAATATTCTTGTCTTACTGAGCCATACTCTCTCTATAGGTGATTTCATCCAGTTGCATGGATTGAATACCATTTTATATGCTGAGGACTCCCAAATTTTATCTGTACCCATGACCTCTCTCTGAGCCACTCTCTGAGACTTCTCTGTTCTCTTCAAATATCCACTGGACTGTCTAACAGTCATTTCAAACTCAAACTATGCAAAACAAAACTCTCAATTCCTTGTCCAACCTCAGGAGATGATTACCACCATCCACTCAAGGAATCTAGAAATCATCTTTTATTTCTATCCCATTTCCAAGCCCCTAAGAGATGGGTCCCATTTTTAAATATAGCAAAAAAGGAGAAATCTGAAAGACAATTTGCACACCATAGTCAATCTTCATTGGGAAAGTATCATCCAAAAGTTAGAGGAGGAGGTTTGACACTTACATAGTGTATGAGGTAGAAAAAAAGATGCTGAACTCCTAGAAGGCCCAAAAAAGGGAAAGAAAAGAACCACGGGGCGATTAGCCAGACCTGAGAAGTAATGTGCTATGCATTTCCCTTATACTTAAGGAACATTGCATTCATCAACTATACTTAGCTGAAGAATTTCCTCCTCTCAGCCTTAGTGATGACCTTTGGTTTCTTATAAGAGTAAGAAATTTGCTGTCCTCAACTTTGGCCAGGATAGACTATCCAAACACTGAGTCTAAAAGTCCTAATTCTCAACTTTTACTTTTCTTTAATGAGAAATTTTATCATTAAGAGAGAACTTCGTGGCTTAAGAACAACAATAATCTGTCAATAAATAAAGAATAATGAATGCTGGGGTGAGAGAATGAGACTGATGTGTCATATATGTTGGACAAATGAATTTCTGGACAGTTCCACAGGGGGAGGGGAAAAATAAAATATATATATATATCTATCTTGAATTGGTTTCTCAGGGCCCGGGTATATTGGAATACTGACAACTTAAATTCCATCATTTCAATCCCCAGATATAAATAAAGTTAACTACACTTTTTCTTTTTCTTTTTCTTTTTTGACAGCCTGGAGATGAATTCTATCCTAAAGATGAAAATGGCAAATGGTTATATCACAAGTCAAATCTGTGTGCCACTTGGGAGGTAAGTTCAAGTGGGCCTCTTATGTTAAAAGACTACATTTTTAAATTGTGATCTGATTATTCCTATTCGATTTACAGAGAGTTGCAACCTTTACTCCCAATGAAAAGTAGTAGTCAGGTATTTCTAACCACGAGCAAAGATGTATAAAACCTCCACTTCTGGGTGCTGCAAAATGTTTGATTTTGCTTTGATGGAAGAGAAGAATGCCAAAGATAAGGAAGAGAGAAGTGTGGGAGGAAAAAGAAAGTAAAGGAAATAAGTTCTACTGTAACAGTAAATAAAAATATATAAATGAGATAAACTCACAAATTTTTTGTTTCTCAAATTGAATTTTTAAAAATCAGTAATATGATGTCTAAAAGAAACAAATGTAAAATAATATATGAAAAACTGAAAAATAATTCTGGTTCCATTTCTGAGCAGGCTGCTGGCTCTTTCCCCAAGATTATAAGAGTGAGAAACTAGGGGAAAATAATGAGAAAACCCTTATGGATTTAGGTGGGAGGCAGGTACAGATATTTTGAACTGGTTTGTTTATGAGGTAGTACGGAAGCTTTTACCTAGAGTGAGAGGCAACTCAGCAACCAGTAAGATAATATAGGAAAGGAACTATCAGAGTTATTTTTGCTCTTATTTCTCTCTTGCTATAGCCTTGGGACACACTCCACACATGTAGACACTTAGGACTCGTGTTCAGATGTCTTCAGGAATCAAGTCAGAGCAGCACTGAAATCTTGCACTTGTGAGAAGCTGATAAAAACATAAGTCTCTGCGTGACCTCTGGCAGTTGTTTCCTGCCTCTCCCAATTCAAACTCCAAAGGCTGGAAATGATACTCTAATATCATCTCATTCTAATAGACTTCCCCCTGTTTAGGTTACAGCTGAGGATCTGAACTGTGGCTTGTTTTGAGGGGTGAGGAGGCACTGAGTGTGTTTTCTGCTGTCTGGGGCTCTCCACCCGAAAGACCATACACTCACTCCTGACCTCATTGGAGCTAACTAGGATTGGAGTCTGGCATTCTCCTCTAAGGGACTGCCTCACAGTGTAGCTAATATCCTCAGGAGAAAATGAGCTCAGAGCCCAAAATAACAAGGCATTTATTTCACAAGGAAACAACATATCTCAATTACATATCGCAACAAAAACAGAACAGAGGACCAAGAACTTTTTAATTAGCCAATTAATATATTCAAGGAGATAAAAAAAGATATCAGCAATATGAAATAAGAACAAGAAAACATTTTTTTAAAACAAGCAAAAATAATAATTAGGAAAAATAAAAACACAGTGCAATAGATGGGATAAAAATAGAATGGATACAGAAAAGGAAAAGATGATCAGCTTAAAAGATCAGAATGAGGAAATCTCCCAATTGAAGAAGGAAAGGACAAGAAAAAATTTTAAATGTGAAATATGAAAAGCTAAGAGATGTAAATCATAAAATTAGAATTTCCAGTATCCACACAATAGAAGTCTTAGAAAAAAAGAAAGAAGAAAAAAGAAAAGGAAGTAATAATTGAAGAAAAAACCCAGAGATATTGAAAAGGCATGAATTACCAAAGAGGAAAGAGAAAGAAACCCATACCTGGATGCTTTATAGTGAAATTTCAGGATGTCAAACATAAAGAGAAAATGTTAAAACTTCCAGAGTATAGCAAACAAGCCAGTAAAGGAGACAAAATGAAATAATAAAAAATAATCAGTCTAAGAGAAGGCAGGAAAATAAGAAAAAAGGGGAAATGAATAGATGGGAAAAACAGAAAATAAATAGCAAGATGGGGGATTTAAATTCAGTGGTGTCAATAATTACAGTGTATGTAAAGAGCCTAAACAACCCAGTTAAAATGCAGAGGTTGTCAGAATGGATAAAAAGCAAAACCCCACTATATATTATATACAAGAAACTCATTTTAAATAATAAGACACACAACTAAGCCCATGCGCCACAACTACTGAGCCTGCGCTCTAGAGCACACACGCCACAACTACTGAGCCGGCATGCTGCAACTACTGAAGCCCGCATACCTAGAGCCTGTGCTCAGCAACAAGAGAAAGCCACTGCAATGAGAAACCTGCACACTGCAACGAAGAGTAGCCCCTGCTCGCCACAACTAAAGAAAGCCTACACACAGCAACAAAGACTCAACGCAGCCAAAAATTAAAAAAAAATAAATAAATAATAAGACACAAATAGGTTGAAAGTAAAAGGTTAAAAAAAAAAGTAAAAGGCTAGAATAAGATATACTAGGCTGACAGTAATCAAAAGAGAGCTGGACTAGCTATTTTAATGTCAACAAAAATTTCAGAGCAAAGAGTGTTACCAGGGATAAGGAATTTTGTTTTATAATAATAAAGGGTTCAATCCTAAACATATGCACCTAATAACAGAACTCCAAAATACATGAAGCAAAACTAAGAGAACTGAAAAGAGAAAAAGAATAATCCACAATTCTAGTCAGAGATTTCAAAACCTCTCTCTCGATAATTGAGATAATAAGTAGACAGAAAGTCTATAGAATATAGGAGACTTAAACATTATCAAACAACTTGACCTAATTGACATTTATAGAATACTTTTCCAAAATATAACAGAATGCTATTTTTCAAGTGCACATGGAATATTTCACAAAATAGTTCATTTTCTGAGACATAAAATGGATCTCAATACATTTAAAAATATTCTTCATGCAAAGTAGGCTGTCTGATGACATTGGAATTAAATTTGAGTCAATAACAAAAATATATCTGAAAAATCATCATATATTTGGAAACTAAGAAGATACATGTAAATAACCCATAAGATAAAGAAAAAATAACAAAATCTGAATCTATATGTACTCTATATGCTAGCAACACACAATTGGAAATGGAATTTTTTAAAAACAATGTTAAATATTTAGAGATAAATTTAACAAAATCTATGCAAGACTTATATAGTTAAAACTACAATATTTTACTGAGAGGATTTTTTTTAATTTAAATAAATGGAGAGCTGTATCATGTTCTTTGATGGAAAGATTGAATACAGATAAGTTGTTAATTCTCCCCTGATTCATGGATAGATTCAGTGCAATCCCAATGACTATCCCAAAGGAAATTGAAAAGCTGATTCTAAAATGTATAGGGAAGTGCAAAAACTATAATGATAAAGATTTAATTTACTAAGAAGATATATCAATCTTAAACACATATGTACCAAATAAAATAACTTCAAAATATATAAAGCAAAAATTGATAGAATACAGAAAGACACTGGTAAATCCACTGTTACAGTGGGAGATTTCTGATATATTTCTCTAAATTATTGAAAAGCCAGGAAAAGCTAGACCTAATCTTCTATATAATGCGTGTGTATGTGTGAGAGAGAAACAAGAAGGATCTGTATCCAAAAATAGGAGAATATACATTTTCCACACATACCAGACACATAAAAATTTTCAGGTACTATACCATAAAGAAAACTTCAACAAATTTTAAGAAATAAGATCATTATTATCACGCTGGTATACATTATGAAAATACAAGGGGAAGATACGATATACAACATTTCCCCCAAATCATTCAATTACAGAATTCCTGCCTGTCTCCTCCACTTTTCTTTAGTTCACAGAATGCCTATTAATATACCCAGGGACTTTACTTTTTAAAGAATTCACAGTCACCCTTATAAATGTTTACTCTTGCTTGTGTTGAGGTTTCTTTCTTGACCCATTGGCTTTTACCCTATAGGCTTTAGAAGCTTGCAAAGATGCTGGCTTGGTGAAATCCCTCGGTGTATCCAATTTTAACCGTAGGCAGCTGGAGCTCATTCTGAACAAACCAGGACTTAAGCATAAGCCAGTCAGCAACCAGGTACAGCTTGACAAGGGGAGGGAGGTGAGGGGGAGTGTGGGGATTGGGGAATGTGGGAGAATCCATTACTTAACAGAAAGAATCCTGGACTAGGAGTCAGGAAGTCTTGTGGTCACTTTACGTATATCTCATCATTAGACCGTGGGCAAGTCAATTTATGTCTCTTAAGAAAAAAGATTTGAAAGTTCAAATCCAAAAAGTAACCCAAACTTTTTCTGAAGAAAAATAATAATGTAGGGGGACAAAACCTACCAGATATTGACACACAGAGTATTTAAAATAATGTAAGATTAGCACAAGAACCAACATACAAATAAATAGAAAATAAGAAATACCTTAGAAACAGTCTCAAATAAAAACTTAATGTAAAATAAAATAGCACAAACTAATGACAAAGGAATTGATTTTTCAGTAAATAGTGTGGGGAAAATTGATAGTTATATAGTAACAAATATAGATCTTTGCCTCATGTTATACTCCAAAGTGTCCCTTTGATCAGGAGTTAAAGAAGAAACAAGAAATTATTTGTGAATACTACAAAAGAATTTTAGTTTTCTGGAACTATGGATAGAAAGGGAAGCCATGGGGAAATTATAAAGAAAACCAATACATGTAATAGTATAAAAATGTTAAACCCTAAAAATATTAGAAACAAAGAGCAAACAAAATTAGATGATTATATTTAAAAATATAATAGAAAAAGGGGATCATGTCCTTACGAATTAAAAGCCTAATAAAAATCAATGAGAAAAATACTAAGGCTCAAAAGAAATGAACAGAAATTCACAGAAGACAGATTGCAAGACTGGTAAACATATGAAAAATATTTAGCTGCTCTAGTAATTATGGAAATTTAAATTTAAGTGTAATTTTGTATTGTGTATCAAATTAGCAAAGTTTCTGTTTTATTTTTTAATATAGTGTTCCATGTAAGCAAGTGATGGAGTGCTGGCAAATGCAAATTGGTTCCTTCCTGAAAAGCAATTTTGCAATAAGTAGCAAGAGCCTTAAAAAGTGTTTAGTTTTTGATTTCTAGGAATCCATCCTTGTGAAAAAAAAATCAGAACACCCATATGTGTGTTTGTCACAGCACTTTACGTGTGTGTTGCAGCACCGTTTATCATGGCAAAAAAAAAAAAAAAAAAAAAAAACACCAAAAAGGAAACAAATATGAAAAATTCAGGGAATGTTTACATAAACTTTAAAACATTTATAATATGTGAAATCTTAACAAAAAATGATCTTGAATCACTCTTGAGGAAAAGAGAAATGGCCACGATATTAAGTGGAAAGACCAGTATACAAAACGTAATACAGTATGAAGGTGATTATATTATTTAAAAAGTGCAAATATTGGAAAGAAATATATCAAAATGCTAACCATGGCTATCTCTGGCTGTGAATTTTACAAGTAAATTCTGTTTTCTTCTTTATGCTTTTCTGTATTTCAAGTCTTCTGCAGTGAGCATATATTACTCTTATAATCACAACAAAATACTATTGTTAAATGGGGATATGACATCCTCTTCCCCCTACTTCATAAAACATTAAG
The DNA here is from genome assembly GCF_949987535.1 of Balaenoptera acutorostrata. Taxonomy (NCBI): domain Eukaryota; kingdom Metazoa; phylum Chordata; class Mammalia; order Artiodactyla; family Balaenopteridae; genus Balaenoptera; species Balaenoptera acutorostrata. Next base: position 16,155,255 of record NC_080070.1, on the reverse strand, counting down.
AAGCTGCACTAAAAAATGCTCTTGGAACTGGTAAATATTCACAAACTTGGATTATGGTGGACTTGTTTATTGAATTCATTGTTATTAGAAACTCAAAAGGATTCATAACAGAAAAAATGAATTACCTACATCATGACAGTAGCTCACAGCTAAATAGAAGTGTTGCCATATTTAGAAGTACCACTTCCGAACTGATACCTCAGCTAGTACTATATCATATGCTCTCAGGAACAGAGAGCAACTACCTTTGCCTTCCTCATTGATCTCAATCCATCCCTATATTCTTAATCAATCCCCTACCCAGCATATCCTTCACATCTCCTTCCTGCACCCCTAAGAACAATATTTTGTTCTAAAAATGTTGAAGTGACAAGCAGCTTTCTTCTTACAAATGCACAGAGACAGATGGTGATTTTCGACCTGAGAATGAAAAATAGTGAAAATTTGACAGTGTGTTTCCTCATGCCAAGGAGGAAATACCCTGATCTGTTGGCACAAGAATGTCGATCAGCTTCACAAATATACCCTGAAAGAGAAGCAAGGCTTGTTGGAAGATCATAGCCTGAACCTATTCATGTGTCCTGTGGTGTCTGAAAGCAGAATATGTCAAAACTCTAGAGCTGGCACAGATCAAAGTGCAGGTCTCCCAGCCACCAGCCATGACCCTATGCCCTGGTAGGACCATCTCTACTCCAGAGATACAAAATGAGCAGCTTTCAACCCAGGAATACGGTGAGCATATTTCGGGCATTAGACAGAGTGGACACATTTCATGTGCAAGGGATACATACCTGAAGGCCTTGCCTGATTCAAAATTCACGTATTTCTAAACTAATTTTCCCATTAGACTAAATCTAACGTAAAATTTGCAAATTTTTGCATTTTTCATTGACTTCATGAACAAATTGACATAGAATATAACCTCACTCTATACTCATTCTCAGAGCCTGAGCAATCCAAGATTCCTTAGTACTCCCTATGATGTCCATCTGAAGCAATGTCCGTCCAGGCTCCGCCCCTGGCTTAGACTGCCTGAAAGCCTTCCTAGCGTCATACAGTGCTCTCCCAGCCCAGTTCAAAGGGGACTGTGGACCTATCTCAAGCCATTTAATCTCATACAAAGTTCCAACACCTAACTCTAGGAACGAAGGAAAGAAGGGAGGTAAGGAGGGATGGAGGGAAGGAAAGAAGAAGGGAAGGAGTAAGGAAACTTTCCACATTCTTCAGTTTTTCCTGATCCTATTCACCATGCCTAACTCACAGGTGTTCTGACAGAAATTAGTAAATATTTGTTGAGTGACTTCATTAATGAAATGAAAATTCAATGCAGTTTTTCATGGAAAGACAGAAGAGGTTGGGTTAATTAATGAAAGGACTTTTGCTATTTTCCTTCATGGATTCTGCCCAGCTTCTTAACCTCACCCTGTGAGATTTTGATATCTAAAACTACAGCATTACCAAAGGGTGTTGTAAAACCCCGGACACACCAAGATGCTGACAACTTACATCAGTTTTACATAGCAAACAAGGAAAAGTAAATACTGCAGCTCCACTGGCTCATTCACAAAGGGCTCTAAGCAGTCCCTAGCAAAGAAGGAAGGCAAGTGTGCTTAGGTACCCTCCTCCTTAGAAATAAGGATGACATCAAGGCCCTGCAACATCAGGAACCATCACCACCCTCTACCTTAAACTGAGCATCGGGTCCCAGCCAGAAATGACCAGCTGTACCCCATATGAAGCCCAGCCTACAACAGTCTGCAGCATCAAGAGTGATGTTTCCTAAGATTCTGGCTTTGTCCTCTCTGTATAACTCTTGTTTTCACTCATTCAACAAATGGTCATCAAGCACCTGCCTTATGCCAGGCACTGTGCTAGGTTCTAGGCATGCAAAAGTGACCAAAGACAGATATAGTCCTTGCTCTCGTGGATCAGACATTAATGAAGTCAGGAAAGTTATATGTAATTGGAAACTGAGACAGATGCTCTGAAGGGAAGGAATGTGACTCTCTGAGGTCATACGCACTTGGGTCATGTTAGCCTACCCACTCCCACCCCCACCCTCACCTCCATCCCGAGAATTTCCTTCACTGAGTGGTCCTTTAGCGATATGCCCTCAAGTTTTTTATCAAAAAACGATCTATGCAAAGATCTTTGTTATATTACATATTATATTATATATTTGAGTTTATATTACATTAACTCACATTTTTTGTTGAGTACGGGTTTCTAGTATGTTGCCCAAAGCAACTTTCTGTAAACTCCTGAATTTGTTCACAGAATGGATATTCACATACCTGTTTGTTTTATTTTTTAATTGTATTAGCCTTATTATGTATACATTTTGTATTATATATATACACACACACACACACACACACAAATACACACACATATATATGTATATAGGTAAATACACATGCTGTATACACATGTGCATATACATATTTAGGCCAGAGACCATAACAGCACTCCAACTGATTAGAAAGGAGTCCCTGTGGGGAAAATTAAATGTGTTTGGAGCAAGCAGGCAGGCATGAAAGTAAGGAATTCACACTTAGTCTTTAAGCAATGACGTGACATGATAAAAAAAAAATGTGTTTGAAAAGATTAGTGTACCAATAAGATGGAAAATGAGAAAGAGACCAAAGGGGGAGAGTGATGCTAGGAGTGGGAGAGGGTAAGGGAAGGAAATACAGTCCACCCTCCATATCCATGGATGCAGAACCCGCAAATACAGAGGGCCCACTGTACTACACCATTTCACAGAATGGACTTGAGCATCTGCGGATTTTGGTGTTCGCTGGGGTGGGGGGGTGTGTCCTGGAACCAATCCTATGCGAATACCTAGGGACTACTGTACTATGGACACTGTGTGTCACTTTTTAGAATTAAGAAATGTTCCCAATTGGGGGAGAAAATAAAAGTGTCTTAGGGAAAAGGAGGGATCAAGATTATGAGGGGGCAGGGGAAAAAGAAGAAATGGGAGAAACTGACAAGGGGGAAAAAAAAGTTTATCAAATTAGAAAAAGGAAAGAAGAGCCACCTCTAAGAGCTCCAGTTTACCATTCCACTTCATCAATAGCATTTTCTTGTGCCTTCTAGAAATGTAACTTGTCAAGTATTTAATACTTTAGATAGTGAAAATAATATATACTTAAAATATTTTAATTAAGACTTGGTTGATTTTAATTAAAAAGAAAACAAACACGTAGGTCAAAAACTACCATAGTGTTTAAGAAGAAACTTTGAGAAGAACTTTTGTTGACACATGTATTTATAGTGCAGGAATCCTGTCAATATGATACAGAAAATGAAACTAGGCCTACACTTGGTGGTGTAAAGAACTCTCCACCGAGAAGACAAAATTCATCTGTAAATTTAGTTTTATACATACTCTATCTCTTGTGAAAATATTCTTAGATGTTTGATAGTGAGGGACAGAGGGCTTCTGCAACATGTCACTTCTATTTACCAAGACTGTAATGTGAACCTTGAGACTGTGTTTGTTATGGAAAATTGTATTTGCTAGAATATTTACTATAAATAATTGAGTCTGTTTACTTAAAGTTTTAAACTGATAGCTGTAAAAATTGAATTTGTCCCCCAATTATTTTAGGATTAACCCACAGATGGTGACCTCACTAACCTTGTTTTAATTCATCTCACCCATATATGAACAATGTAAACTTCCTTGTTGGGAAAAATATTTAAGATTTGCCTTGCTATCCAGAATACTTTGCAATCGATTTTATTGAAGAACTTTTTACAGACTATATAAAATTGCATTCATCCAAAAGCCCTTAATTTTGTGCTCTGCTCTCCAATGCAACCACATAGGTTGAATGCCATCCATATTTCACCCAGCCAAAACTCTTGAAATTTTGCCAACAACATGACATTGTCATTATTGCATACAGCCCTTTGGGGACCTCTAGGAATCCATCCTGGTAAGTAATGCTGTCTGTCTCCTCAGGAAGTATATTTCCTTTGGTGTAGAGTATGAGGCTAATGTAAATTGCTTGACTGAAATGACTCTGTTCAGCTGTGTGATCTTAAGGAAGTAATTTCTTCAAGTCATTCTCCACATATGCAAATTAGAGCTAACAAAACCTTCCTCACTGAGGTGTTGTAATAATTGATTAGACTCTATCTGTGAAAGTGCCTACCAGTACCTTATTTGACAAAGAGTCTCTATGGCCATATTCTGAAATTTTTGAATTTTTAAAATTTCTGTATTCAGTGGCAACACTTCACATTCCACAGACTTAAGTAGAAATTTTTCTACTCTAAGATGATTCCAAGAGTTGTGCCTTTGTTTCTTCTACTTCAGTCTTCTTGCCTTCCCCTGTATGCCTACTTCCAACCCCATTCTCTCTATAAGATCCATCAAAGCAATATTATTTACCCTCTGGAAGAGGCAGCTCTGTGAATCTGCCTGTCTTGATCTTCCCATACTAAGAGCAAGTCTTCCGAATACTCTGCACTCAGAGAAGTTGGTTACAGGTGACCTGAAGTGTTCTGGATAGGTTACCAGGTGAATGGGGGTCAGAGGAGGAGGGTGATTGGTAAACCACTGGTTCTCATTACTCGGACTAAATATGATGCATGTTTCGATTTTTTTTTTTAAAGGGTGAATGTGTCTTCCCCACCTTTGTTAAAGGACGCACTTCTAAACTCACTGGGGAAAAAATACAATAAGACAGCAGCTCAAGTTGTTTTGCGTTTCAACATCCAGCGAGGAGTGGTTGTCATTCCTAAAAGCTTTAACCCTGAAAGGATCAAAGAAAACTTTCAAGTAAGAGAACTGCTTCTGGAAATGTAAAAAGTAGGGTATTTTTTTTTTTTTTTAGAGAATTTTGTGTTCAGATTAATAAGAAAGTTGCAATGCCTTCATATGTCATTTTATACCAGCTCCCTGACCCACTCCGCCCATACCTGGATTTAATTTTAGCTGAATTTGAGACAATTCCTAGTAATTCAGGGATTTCTTTGCTGCTTGTAGGCTACCTAGCTCCCTTATTTCTTCTGTTTCCTTACCTATTGACTCTGGACACTACCTACTCCCTTCCCCACCAGCACAGCAGGAATAGAAGGTATAGAATTTGAAATTCATAACAGTCAACTTTCCACCTTCTTAATGGCTCTGGAAAAAGTCAGGGACAAATTTGGAAATTATTGAAGAGGATCATTTAGACTTCATAAATGCCAACCCCCTTTGTTTCCTCTATAAGTAATCTGTAATCAGCATTATAAATTATAGGTGAGAAAAGAGGCCACTAGACAATGGAGTGATTAGTTTACTGTGCTACTTCCAAAGAATAAACTGCTAGGTAAATGCAGCCATAGAAAAGTACCATGTAAAGTTAATCAGTTACCCATCAGTTAATAATTTAAATTTCAAAAGTAAGTTGTTTTTTGTCTTACTCATAATTAAAGATAAAAATGAGATAGTATTTATCCCCTCAGATAGGAAAATAATCAGAATGTTAACAGTGTGTGGGAAAACAGGCAGTTTCATATAATACTATTAGAAACATAAATTGATGTAAGATTTGGAGAAGGATGTCATTTTTCCAGATCCATCAAAATTCAAACATACATGTCCATTGACCCAACAATCTTTTCCCAAAGATGTATTTGCATATTCATGGACACATATACAGATGTTTATTACAGCATACTTTATCAGCTAAAAAAAACTGGAAACAATTTTCAATAGGATATTGTAAAACAAATTATGATATATTTGTACAATGAAATAGTATATAGGCATTTTTATTTATTTTTCTTTTTTAACAGAACTCTACTGAGGTGTAATTGAAATGCAATGAACTGAACATAAAGTATAAAATTGGAAAAGTTTTGACATATGTACACACCCATGAAACCATCACCACAATCAAGATAATGAACATATCTAGCACCTCCAATAGTCTCTTCATGCCCTTTTATAATCTATCCCTCCCAGTCCCCAATCCCAAGCAAGCACTGATTTGCTTTCTATCCCTATAGGCTAGTTTGCATTTCCTAGAATTTCAAATAAATGAATTCACACAGTATGTGTGCTTTTATATCCATTTTTAAATAATAAAGTGAAAATATAAGTACTGACATGGAAGACATCCATGATATTAGACAATTATCTTCAGAGCTTTTTTGCTACCACATGAAGGAATGGAATTCAAACTTACCAAAGAAAAAGAGACATAATTTATTGGCTCTCATAACTGGAAAGTCCAAGGGTAGGTCAGACATGACTGGACACAGGTATTCAAATGATTTATAAAAGGATTGAGTTCTCCCCACCCCCTTTCCCCACATGGTGGTACACACAGATTAATATGGGTTAATCTGTTACCCACATTTAGTAAAGATAATCACAGATAAAGGCTTCTGTCTCTGTCAATCCCTGCTTGTCCCTTTATGGGTCATTGGCTACTCCCATAATAATCACTGTGTCTAATGAACAAGATACCTTGATTGGTCCCCTGGGCTACATCCCTATTCTCGTGCTGAAGGAGGTGAGGTCATGTGACAAATAGCCCTACTAGGTGCGGGAAGGTGTTAAAGAAAAAGGAAGCTTGTAAGGATTTCTTTTATAAGTGACTGGTTCATTCATGACTGTTTTTATGTTATAATAAATTTCCTTCTACAATCTCATAACTCCAATTCTTGGATAATAAATAATCAAAGGAAGGAATGCTCTGAAAAGACCACTTGGAAACAATCCTCGGGGGAATGACTAAGTAAATCGTATTACATCTATACTACGGATATAGTGGTTAAATAAATAAAGTCAGTCTATATATTTTGACAGAAAAGATCACTAAGACATATTATGTGAATGAGATAAAGTTGCAGAATAATAGAAATATGATACAATTATTGCATTTTGCTCTTGCTGTGTTGAATGTTTGGAAGGAATCTGTGGGAAGGGGAATAGGACTGGGGTGGTGGGTATCAAGAGACACTTTTGTTTTTTTCACTCCGTAAATGTCCATGTATTTCTGTAGTGTTTCATTTCTTTACAAAAAGCATGTATTCATGTATTACTTTTACAATTAAAATTTATTCATGTAAATTACTAAATTAAAAGTTAAGGGATAGAAAGATAAAACAAGAGAAATTATAAACAAATCAACTGTTAAAAATATAAATAAGCTAAACTAAACTATTAAAATGTTCATAAAGGACAATTATAAAACCGAGGTACAAACTGTACAAGCTAAGAAAAAAACAAAACAATGAAAAAGTAACTAGAATTAAAAGGTAGATAAAGAGACATTAAAAATGACAAGAGAAAGGATTAAGATGATGAACCAAAGCAAATTAAAAGTTAAAAAGAATACATAAGCAAATTTAGAGACTAGGGAATATTTTTGTTAAAAAAAAAAAAAGTGCATGAAGGCCATAGTCCAGAATCAAAAGTTCAGCATCTTATACCAAAATAATAAGAATTCTTCACTTTTAGATTTTTAGGAGATGTTCTGAATGCATATTGTTTCAGAACATTTGAAATTTCTTGCAAGATGTCCCAAGCAGGATTGTCTTAAAGACAAAGGGCAGAAAGAATTCCACCTCCACATGGGTGGGGTGGCCCCCCTGCACTAGCCCAACTCCTCTAAGACATTTGCAGAGATGTTCATAAATCTTTGAAGGGCTCCCACCGCTGGCCTCACTCCCTGATCCCAAGCTTGACCCATCTTCTACTATTATAAATGTCTGTTTTTTGTTTCTGTTATTTCAGATCTTTGACTTTTCTCTCACTGAAGAAGAAATGAAGGGCATTGAAGACTTGAATAAAAATGTCCGCTTCGTGGAAATGCTCATGTGAGTTCTGGGGGATCATTAATCAGGTTCTGCGCAGTGATGTTGGATTGTCAAGCGTCAACCAACAGGCTCTCATGAACCGGGACCGTGTCCGTGGAAGGCACAAGGGTAAAGGCCGGTGGGCAGCATATTCTGAATTAGGAACTTCCTACAAACCTACATTTTTGTTTAAAAGAATATTTCTGACATTTATGACATTCCCATTGGTTAGGTTAAGGCATCACAGGCTAAAAACATTGAGGAGAATTAAATCACTGTTTTCGTATGTTAATACAACAGCAGCACAGATATGCAAACACCATATTTATTTCTTCCTTAGAAATCAAAGTGGGCACAAATTAGAGCAAAGCTGTCAACAAGAACGATTCCTGGGAGAGAAGCATTAGAGTGTAGTAGAAAGAGCACCAGGTTGAGTTTTAGACAAATGTTTGCCTATAAGATTTGGAGCTTCTGGCTTCACCTATTGTCTGACTTCCCACAAGCAAAATTCCTTCGAAGTGTTGCCAAATTTAACTATCAACTGAAGTAACCCTTTATTCTCTGAATATTACAGAGCCTTAAAAATTAAAAAAAAGAATATAGTTCATGTATATATACACACATAAATATTTGTATACATACATACCCACATTTTTTCTTCTTAATCATTCTTCATTAGTATTTCCAGTTCTTGAAATCACCTGGATAGTATTCTTCTTTTTACAACCTTCTCTTTAAGTGAGCATTTAGAAAATGCTTGTTAAGATGGTTCGTATAGTTTGGGCGCTTATCTTATTGGTCCCACTATTTTTCATAAGTCAGAATGTATGGACTATGCTAACACTGAATTTCTGAATCAATTTCTGAATTAATAAACAGCTTTCTAATGTGAATTTTCCAGGGGAAAAACTATTTGAAATCAAGAAGCACCTCCTAGCCTCAAGAACATAAAAGTAAACACAAACACAGAACTAACAGGTTAATTAACAGCTCTTGAAGATAAACTATTTCTATTGAATAAATATCATTCAATTAAAAAGAAATAGTAAGAGATAGCCAATCCACCAATGTGCTGTTTTTTGGGGTTTTTTTTTACAGTTGGTTGGTGACATTATCTGGTTTGACAATTGACATTTTATTTATTTATTTATTTATGGCTGTGTTGGGTTCTCGTTGCTGCAGCGGGCTTTCTCTAGTTGCAGTGAGCAGAGGCTACTCTTCGTTGCGGTGTGCGGGCTTCTCATTGCAGTGGCTTCTCTTGTTGTGGAGCACGGGCTCTAGCCGCACGGGCTTCAGTAGTTGTGGCACGCGGGCTCAGAAATTGTGGCTCACAGGCTCTAGAGCACAGGCTCAGTAGTTGTGGCACACAGACTTAGTTGCTCCATGGCATGTGAGATCTTCCCGGACCAGGGCTCCAACCCATGTCCCCTGCATTGGCAGGCGGATTCTTAACCACTGCACCACCAGGGAAGCCCGACATTTGACATTTTTAATACCTAATTCTAGCAACACTGGGAAAATAACTCATCGCATCAGGAAATAACTAGAAAAATCAACAAGGAGAAACAAAGATTAGGCCCCATTGATCAAAAAAATGTATCATTTAGGGATGCTGGGCCAAGGTTCTGCTGCTTTTCATCCGGCTGATCCTTGATATTTGAGAGCCTTCTTTGGTTTTGTTTTATATTTTAATTTAAAGCTCATAGTACTTGCAGAGAACTAAATCTTAGGTGTGCTTCAGTACAGGCACACACACACTCCAGTCCTTTTATAGACTGTTTCACCATTTTTATTTAAGAGATAGATTCATCATTATCATCACCGTCATCATCATCATGGAAACTTACTTTGCTGGTCATCAACTTTCTAAATCTCAAACTTTCAACTCTCAAGAGGTCTAGTGATAGGGGCAAGTAAAAACTCTGAGAAGAGACTGACACTGATTCATAATAGAGTTTTGAAGAGAAATGCTTATGTGGTTTATTGAAATGGGAGGCAGTTTATATCAAGAGAGCAGGAGGCGGAAGAAGTTGGGACAAAGTGTGTAAGTAGGCAGGTATTGCTCACCTCCTGTGCTTTTGTTCTAAGAAAATGTTAATGTGGAGACAACTAGCCTTCCCCCCCACAATCCCCCGACCCCACACTTACACCCAGGGTGCTATCTGGGGCTTCAGTAAAAGGTGCTGGCTTGAGGGGAAACAGGGGAGGAGAATGGGCACGAAACAGAAATGGAATGAGTAAGAGAAAGAGGGAAAGGTCGGTGAAGTTACCAAAGGATGCTAGTAACACATACAGCCATGCAGCATTTGAAGTGAACTTTTTCCCTTTGGGGGAATTGTTTTGGCAGGTGGTGTGACCATCCTGAATACCCATTTCATGAGGAATACTGACTTCAGAGAGCTCCGCAACAGATATTTTCCCTCCTATATGTGCCAGGACTTTGGGCTGGGTGGTTCCTCCAGCTATGGAAATCGAAGGAGTTTACTGTCCTCAGATGAAATGGTGATGGAGACACACTTAACTTTTGTGTAGTGTAAGTGACTTTGACTTAGCTATGTGGGCGGAAAAAAATAGGTTTAAATCTGTTGAAATAACTTGGAAGTTATCAGCTAATATTTTATTAAATCAATGTCTTCTGGGTTTCAGAAAGAAAAATATTAGGCTTTAGAAAAGACTTCAAAGGCAACATATGAAGATAAATAACACATGAATTCGGATACTGCTGCCATGGGTAGTCTGAGTTCTTTAGCAGTTAACAGGGCAACAGCAAGGATGGAGAGCTGGACCATGCCAGTGTGCTGGCAGTGGTCTTGATGGTTTGGACTATTGACTGTAATACAGACACAGCCAAGGTAAGATCCACACATGCATTATTAACAGGGAAGTGATTTGCTTCACCTTGAGTAGAGAGAGAGGGCTAAGTATAGAAAAGTCTTACTATAGAGCTAATTAAACACCTCAGCGGTCAACAAAGCCATACTGATTTGGTTGTTGTTTGTTTCCATCCAATGTGTGTTGGTGTAGCTTTTATCCAGCTTGAGAGGTGGATAATTGCTTGTTCTCTCTTGCATGCTTTAAAGGGCCTGAGCTTCAGTAAGCTAGTGATCCATGCTAACACTGCCTGCCACTCTTGCCCCCATTCTTTATACGACCACCATTATGCAAAGTGGCTTGAGACAACCTGCATACCCTGTATTGTAAAATAGTCCACAGACCATTATTTCAAAAGAAGACATATAAAAAGGAAGCTTTAGGAAACATATTGAAAGAAGAGGTTTTATAGAATCATTAGACTTAAGACTTTGAAAGTCATTGGGATAACTGAATTTTGAGAAAGTAGCAAGTTCAAAAGAACACTGATAATTTTACTATATGGAAATTTTTTTAAGTGAATAAAAAGATTATTAGAATTCCATAGTAGAGGTGTACCTATTTTCAATCCAGCCAGAGCAATATATTTTATTCATTCATATTAAGTCACTCTCACAGGGCAAGAGAGCGCTTCAAAACTTCAAAACATCAAAACAAACTTATGTTTGTCCAAGATCAATTGCTTATAATCTTCCATGATCTGAAAGCATACATTTCTGAGAAATTATCATTAAAAAAAATTGATCTCTACTTATTGTTTCCAATAATTCTAATATGAATACTTACAATGCTATTTTCTGGAAAATATCTCATTCACAAGAAATAATAAAAATGATGATTTATTCTACCACATGAATCTCCATTTTGTTGCTTGGGGTGGGGGGAATCATCTGAATTCATTTAAATTAGAGACCTTTGGTTGAATTCCTACTGTACATTTAGCACTGGGAAGATAGGAAGAAAAGGGAGTACCATAATGAAAGAACAGAAACTCAAGTCCTGACCTCTACTGTCAAAACTCTTCAAAATATTTCAGGGGGCTGGTGTGGAAGAAGGACCACACCTATCAAACCATTTTTTAAAGACAGGCATTGGAAAAGAGTCCCACTATTTGTCAGGGGAAATGTATACATGTATTTCTAAAGATTGGAAGAGGGGAATTCTCTCTTAGTCTTAACAGAGATGGAGGAAAAAGAGTTGGAGACAGAAAACAGAAGGTCAGGAAAGAGTGATGGTCTGCATGAGTTTCTGCATGTCACTTCTCCCTTCACTCTCATTCCTCTCAAGCTTCCCATCTATTTTGGGATAAACTGTATGCCCCCAAAATTCATATGTTGAAGTCCTAGCCCGTAGTACCACAGAACGTGACTTTATTTGGAAATAGGGTCATTGCATATGCGATTAGGTAAGAGGAAGTCATACTGGAGTATGGCAGACACTAATCCAGTATGATTGGTATCCTTATAAAAAGGGGAAACTTGGACACAGGCAACACACAGGGAGAGCACCATGTGCAGATAGAGGCAGAGATCAGGGTGATGCTTTTACAAAGATGTCCAGCAAACCACCAGAAGCTAGGTGAGAGGCATGGACCAGATTCTCCCTCATAGCCCTCAGAAGGAACCAACCCTGCCAACACCTTTATCTTGGACTTCTGGTCTCTAGAACTGTGAGACAACAAATTTCTGTTATGTAAGTGGCCAGTTTGTGGCACTTTGTTCAAGCAGCCCTAGCAAGCAAATATACCATCTCTCAGTCAAGATTTCCAGTCTCTCAAGCTGACACCAGCAGTAAAAATGGCCTTACTTAGTCAATGCTTTACTGAGCTCAGGTTTTGATGACCAATATTTTTGACCTTCTTGGGGACTTTTGCAACCCCAAAGATGTTTGTTAACCCAAATCAATCTCTTTCCTAATCAGAGGCCTCTAATGGAATATGGAGTAAGATACATCAATAGTTACATAACCTGCCTGGAAAAGGAGAGGAGGCCAACAGCGTACCCACTGATCCGTAAAAACACATGGACCAGAACAGCAAGAACTTTCTGCCCCAGCCCGCAGAATGTTTTCTGTTTGCCCATCACTGACTATTCTCCTTGGAAGACCTCCCTCAGGCACTGTCTTCCATAGATAATGACACAGAGGTTATTGGAAGAGGCCACAAGAGGCACATAGGCACCAATCCCAAGCCTGCAGGCTTCAACACTGCGACGTGCTGCGCACTTCTTGACCACAGTTTTGGAAATTTAAAAGGTTGAGGTAAATTATATTTCCCAGGCTTGGTATTTCTCTGGAACTCCCTTAAAATTTTAAGCTTTCGGGCTTCCCTGGTGGCGCAGCGGTTGAGAATCTGCCTGCCAATGCAGGGGACACGGGTTCGAGCCCTGGTCTGGGAAGATCCCACGTGCCGCAGAGCAACTAGGCCCGTGAGCCACAATTACTGAGCCTGCGCGTCTGGAGCTTGTGCTCCGCAACAAGAGAGGCCACGACAGTGAGAGGCCCGCGCACCGCGATGAAGAGTGGCCCCCGCTTGCCGCAACTAGAGAAAGCCCTCGCACAGAAACGAAGACCCAACACAGCCAAAAATAAATATAAATAAATAAAAATTTAAAAAAAAAAGCTTTAAAAAATTTTAAGCTTTCACTGGTGACTTCAATTTCTGACCATTCCAAACTAGTAACAAAATCATGATATCTTGTGGAGCCCTGGTCCTTGAATATGAACCCTCCTGGAATCTGAACTGTACCCACCATGTTTCTACCTCCAGATACCAAATCCCCAAGTTCTCACTTCTCTTGATGGGGGCAAGGGGTGAGGAGGGATAGATAATCACTTTTAATCTCCTCTGGGCACTGGTATTTTAGCTAGATTGAGAGCTGAGATGCAGAATATGGTGGGAGGGAGTAGCAGTGGTCTTGACAAAAGTACATGGACTTTGCAGGTCCCCCCCTTAAATCTGGCCATTGGTAAATCTTCCTACAAAGACTATGTGGCATCCTTAGGAGCATGAGGGCCCCTTTAATCCTGTCTTGGGGGTTGTCAGGAAGACATAAAATTGCCAAAGGACAATTTGGAGCTGGGTAGCCCTCACTTTATGTCCTGCTGAAGTTGGTCACATGTTGGTCAGAGAGGAGCAGCTAGTGGAAATGACTGAACATATGTTTTTAAACTGTGTTGCTATTTGATATGTACTACTGAGCATTTTTATTGACATTCGTATATAAGACTATTGTGTAGTTTTGTGTGTACTCTTTAATTAGTTTCTATTATCAAATTGTGCTCCTTTCATTGTTAAAAGGAGAGAGTGAGATTTTCTTTCACACTTTCCACTCTAGAACAAATTAAATTTAAATGATTTATTTCTTAAAGTATTGGTGGAATTCGCCTGAGAATTGCCTCTCTGTCAATAGAGAGCCTGTACATTTTCTATTTCATCTCAAATAAATTTTGCAAATTTATCTTCTTCTATAATTTATCAATGTCATGTATTTAGCATATGGAGGTATATTTGTTCATTTAGTCAACAAGTTTTTTGTGTGCCACTATGGTAGGCTCTATCCTCGGCAGTCGGGATATTTCAGTAAACAAAAGTCCCTGAGCTCTCATACACGCCTGTAGTCTTCCAATTCCTTTAATTTTCCTAAACATGTGGTCACCTCCCTCTTCCAATTCTTCTTTTGTATGTCTATGGTTTTGTTTTGTAATTAATTAGTGGTTTATCAAGTTATTTTTTATTTTTCCTGGATTTCATTTAGACCAAATTTCCCAAAGGAAAGAAAATTCATTGACTACTGCTGTCTTTCTGTTTCTTAATTCATTCATATCTCATTTTCTTTTACTTATCTCTTGTCTGTTTTTTATAACTCATCCATAGACTTCTAACTTCTTAGGTTGAATATTTATTTCATTGATTTTTGTTGGTTTTTCTTGTGTAGTAATATAAACATTGAATATAATGAATTGTCCATTGAGTACTGTTTTAGTTAAGATTTCTTAAGTCGATTTTGTAATTTTCCAGATATTCTGAGTTTTGGGTTTGCTTTCTTCTTTAATAGTTGTTTACAGGAGTTCCTGTCTTACTTTAATTTCTAGTGTTAGAGCTTTTTTTCTAGCTTTTATATTCTACTTTTAATCGTGCTGAGCTAAGATATCATCAGTCAATGTTTTCAACATTTCATGGAATTGTGACAAGATACATTCTATTTTAAAGTATTAAGTTGGATATAACGGACATATAATCCTGTGTTATACATTTTTATCATCTAGTATTAGAAGAGCTATTTGAGTGAGTGGTTCCTTCTTTTAAAGAGTGATTCTTAACTGGGTGTTAAGACATTTGGCAGTGTCTGGAGACATTTTTGATTGTTACAGCTGGTGGGGGTGGGGAGAGGTGATATTGGCATTTAGTAGGAAGAGGCCAGGGATGTTGCTAAACATCCTGCAATGCACAGAACAGCTCCCACAACAAAGAATTATCTGGGCCAAAATGTAATTTTTGCTGAGATTGAGAAACCCTGCTATCAGAAGAGTCTTTCTTGATAGATGTTAAAATGTGCTGATTCCTAATGCCATAATTTCAATTTATTGCATATAACTGAAAACGAATCCATTTAGCCTCATGTTTATAGTGCTTGAAGTAAACTGTCCATCTTTTATAATTCAGCTACGTTTTTTCTTGTGTATTTTATCTTTTCTCAGATTATTAAACTGCTAATGGATGCCATGCTTTTAGTATTTGACTTTAAAACACATGGGCAAGCGAGCCCCATTGAAAATAAGTTAATGCAGGAAACCAGGCTTCCCTGGTGGCTCAGTGGTTAAGAATCTGCCTGCCAATGCAGGGGACACGGGTTTAAGCCCTGGTCCAGGAAGATCCCACATGCCGCAGAGCAACTAAGCCTGTGCACCACAACTACTGAGCCTACACTCTAGAGCCTGTGAGCCACAACTACTGAAGCCTGCATGCCTAGAGCCTGCACTCTGCAACAAGAGAAGCCACCACAATGAGAAGCCCACGCACCACAAGAAAGAGTAGCCCCCGCTCGCCGCAAATAAAGAAAGCCCGTGTGCAGCAAAGAAGACCCAACACAGCCAAAAATAAATAAATAAATTTAAAAAAATAATTTCTTCAGTATGAGTCGAGAAAAATTGCTCTAATAACAGACCGCCATTGAAAAATAGAAGCAATCTGAAAGATTAGATTAAGCTGGTAATCTACTTTCCTTCTTGTCCCAAATTTCTTTTTTTTTAAATTAATTAATTAATTAATTAATTTATTTATTTATGGCTGCCTTGGGTCTTTGTTGCTACACGCAGGCTTTCTCTAGTTGCAGCAAGCGGGGGCTACTCTTCATTGCGGTGCGCGGGCTTCTCATTGCAGTGGCTTCTCTTGTTGCGCAGCACAGGCTCCAGGCACGTGGGCTTCACTAGTTGTGGCACATGGGCTCCATAGTTGTGGCTCGCGGGCTCTAGAACACAGACTCAGTAGTTGTGGCGCACAGGCTTAGCTGCTCTGCGGCATGTGGGATCTTCCTGGACCAGGGCTCAAACCCGTGTCCCCTGCACTGGCAGGCAGATTCTTAACCACTGTGCCACCAGGGAAGCCCCCCCAAATTTCTTGAAATAACTAAGCAGAGAGCCAATTAAATAGACTAAGTCTATAGCACCTCTCTAAAATAAAGAAAGGGTACCATCACTGAACCCCAAATCCTTAAGATAAGAAAGCCGAGGTAATTGGATTGACAAAGAAGTAAGAGTAGACAACAGTAGCCTAATGTACTTTCAGGAAACAACTGCTGCAAAGCTAATAGCAATTTTAGACATGCTTCAAGTTTAGAATAAAACAATAATAGTAGACGTTCCCATGAGCTCACATCTGACAGGACTATCCCCTCCATACAAACAGTTCTGAGGGGCTCCCAAAAGCCGTGTTTGTTTAATTAATTAGTTAATTTATTTATTTTGGGCTGTGTTGGATCCTCGTTGCTGTGCGGGGGCTTTCTCTAGTTGCCATGAGCCGGGGCTACTCTTCGTTGCGGTGCGCAGGCTTCTCATTGTCGTGGCTTCTCTAGTTGCGGAGCATGGGCTCTAGGTGTGCAGGCTTCAGTAGTTGTGGCACATGGGCTCAGTAGTTGTGGCTTGTGGGCTATAGTGCTCAGGCTCAGTAGTTGTGGCGCACCGGCTTAGTTGCTCCACGGCATGTGGGATCTTCCCGGGCCAGGGCTTGAACCCGTGTCCCCTGCATTGGCAGGCAGATTCTTAACCACTGCACCACCAGCAAAGCCCGCCATGTTTGTTCTTCAGGCTGAAACCTATTTCTTTCTAATCAAAGTGAATACTGTTCCAGAAGAGAGCAGGTAACACAATATTGAGACTGGAGAAACAGATCACAACCTGGGAAACTTCAAAAAACCACACAAAAGGTAGGATTAAAAACAGAAAAGAGCAAAGCTGATTTTGGCATTTACTTCCAGGATAAAGCTATGGAGTGGGGGAGGCAGAGAAGAAGTGACGATAGCGGGAGGATTAAAGGCTACCCTTGGCCATATGAGAACCAGTGTATTATAACTGAAGAAGAACAGATTTTACCACCTCAAAATACTCCACATTGGCGTAAGAATTATTTTGTGCTGAAGACAATTGAGAAGAAACAGATATAAGAAATCTCTGTCCTCCCCCGATTTGCCTAAAAGGAGGAAATAAACTTACAAAGTGTCCCTCCTCCCTCTCTACCAGGAAGGACAAAAGTTCAACTGCTGGAGACAACTTAGACCCTTATCAGTCTGGAGATGGCACCAGAGGAATCTACATAACAAACTTTGCTAACTAGACCTTATCTTCTGTTAGTCTCCCATATATTTGTCCTCCCACAATTTGCTGCCCCTAGACTCAAAGTCCTTTTCTGTTGTCTTGTCACTTCTCAAAAAATGTATTGCCCCTTTGTTAAGAACTTATGTAAGACCTAGTTCTAACCAAGCCTTTGAGTTACTCATCTCTGGGAACTCCCATGTGTAACATGCATGAATACACATGTTTGTAAACTTCTGTTTGTTTTTCTCTTGTTAATCTATCTTTTGTCAGTCCTATCTACAGGGCTCCGGCTGGAGAACCTAAGATGGGTAGAGGAAGAGATTCGTCCTCACCTATAAGACTATGTCAGGTAGAAGCTCGTGGTTTCCTTTTAATAAGGGAGGCAAAGAAGCCAGTGACATGAGCAATCATCATGGAAACCATAAGACCAGTTGTCTCCTCTTGCCAACTCCACCTGCCTTCTGGGCAAGAAGCCTCTGAAAGAAAAGTTAAACTCTAAGGTGAACTATGGAAAACTGAGGAACAAGAGCAGAACACAGTTTACACCAGCCAACTCCAAAGAAGACAGCAACAGGGCTTTGCCTAAAACGGCCTTGAGCAATTGGTAGTCTAGGAGGCAGAACCATATAGCTACGAGGCTCCAAATGCACTGCTGATGTTCAAAATTCCAGGAGCATTTTTCAAAGGTGTGTGGCACGAAAAGGACGGCCCATATACACAGGTGTCATCAGTCACAGCTGCACCTGACTATTAGCACCATCAATTTCCACCTCCATTCCCAGGCTTTTTAAACTGGAAACTGCATTTTGACCAGGTGGTAGACCCTGCCAGGAATGCCTCACATGTATTTCCTTTGGGATAAGTCCCTAAACACAGGTTTTTAACTGAGTAATGTTAAAGAACAGCTCTGTGCTAATACCTAAGGATCTTGCACGTATCCACAGAGGCACATAGGCAAAGTTTGATCCGCAGCTGATCTGAGTCTTGGCCGAACATCCTGGATCCTCTGAAAACAAGAGTGTGCTGGAGGCGTGTGAGGAGCCGCTACCAGGCCGTTTCTCACTCAGTTCCCTATCTGCCAAGGAGGAGGCCACAGTGAGTCAGTTTCTCATCTTCTGCCAGGTTTTGATGAGGCCTGAGGCCTCTGACTCACCCCTTGGGGTCCAGCTGCAGACTATAAAGTACCTTAGCAGCAACATAGCAGTGGCCCTTCAACAACAGGATGGACCATCATTCGTGTTGCAATCATCTGGACCCTTTTGTTTTGGTGTTGCCCTACTCCAGAGACTAAAGGGAGGAGATCGCCATTATCACAGGGACATAGAAACTGGAAAAAAAAAAAAAAGCGAGATTATGCTACTACAGAAAAAAATTATAAAACTACTTAGATTCCAATAATGATTCTCCCTCAAGGGTCCTGCTGGTACATAATTATGTCTTTGTTTCTTTAACTGATCAATATTCCTAATAGTGACACCATTTCCACGTTAGTCTCCTGCTTTGTCACCATTGCAACTCTAGCTTGCACAAGAGTTGGTAAAATTTCCCATATTATAATTTTTTACCGAAAATATATTTTATCTACCTCCAGGAAGAATTAATAAACCAGATTATAAGAGTTATTAAAATTTAATGGAGCAAGTTTTTATTCCAATTATCCAGTGAAACAACATTAATATATCAAATATTAATATAAATCTGAAGAAAAATGCAAAGATTTCTAGGTTTTGGGGGTTTCTTTTTGCTTTTTAATGATATATATGTACTGTCTCTAAGGGGGAAAAATGTCTTGCTAAGGTAGTAACAGAAAAAAATGCTTTAAGAGAAGCTTATGATAATTGGTTACTTGGTTACTTGGAAATATGTCAAGAGCAAAAATTGTTTCTAAAAAACTTAAAAAATTTAATACCTGGTACATAGTTATATAGGGAAAAGTTTTATATAATAAGATGATACCTTGGATAAATTAGACTGGTTTAATCTTTTGGTTTAGAAATATCTATTTTTCCTCTGATTTTACCAGTATAAAACTATTTAGCATATTTTCTTGGGTTTATTTTCTAATTAAAAAAGCTAATTAATTTGAGTTTTCTAGATTTCCTCTACTGATTTTAATGGTCAAATAAGCCAATTCATAATAGATTATAAAATATTAAAATTATGTGTCAAAATAAATTGAATTATCATAGGTAATTCTTTATAAGAGGGATTCTTACAATGCTATAAATCATACAGACTAATGTGTCAGCATAAATTATAATATCCAAATCCTTATTTTTAAGTACTTAAACTAATATTAAATTGTGTTAATCACTGAGTTATATTTGGGTACCTGGAAAATTTCTAGGTAAGATAAAGACAAAAAACGTTGATCACTAAACATATTAATTTACCCTCTCTCTTATTTTTACAAAAACTATAGAATGGCAATCAGCAGATTAAAGGATGAACTTGCCTTTAAATGAAAATATACATGAATATTTTTGCCAACTTAAAATTTGATGATAGTATGGATGAAAAATTGTTGCTCAGCATCTGCCTCTACAGGGATTAGGTCACTAGCCACTGCAGTCCTTCAGCACACCCTGAAAGGGGTTCAGGGTGGAGATCAGGGAAAAACTGGCAGAACAGGCCTTCAGATATTTAGATGTTTTCAGAAGAAGATTTTATGAGCCTAATTTCTTACATCTTCTCATATCCAGAAAAGCACTAAAATCATTAACGGAGACATTTGCTCCTCATGAATAGCAGTAAACTTCTAGCAAAATGTGTGCTTGATTGCACGTCTCCCCCTTCACTAAAATCTTGTAATATACTGACCTCCTTCTTTACCTCTTCAGAACAGTTCCTCAAAGATGCAGACTTAGAGAATGGACTTGAGGACACGGGGAGGGGGAAGGGTAAGCTGGGACGAAGTGAGAGAGTGGCATGGACATATATACACTACCAAATGTAAAATAGATAGCTAGTGGGAAGCAGCCGCATAGCACAGGGAGATCAGCTCGGTGCTTTGTGACCACCTAGAGGGGTGGGATAAGGAGGGTAGGAGGGAGACGCAAGAGCGAGGAGATATGGGGATAAATGTATACGTAGAGCTGATTCACTTTGTTATACAACAGAAACTAACACACCATTGTAAAGCAATTATACTCCAATAAAGATGTTAAAAAAAAAAGAAAGAAAGAAAGAACAGTTCCTCAGAGCTGAGAAGCTGTCTCCCTGGCTATAGTTCTCATTTTATCCCAAGTAAAACTTAACTCACAACTCTCACGTTGTGCTTTTTTTTTCAGTTGACAATTAGTACTCATGGAGAAACATAGCTACACAGACCTTGTTTCTTCTCATTTTAATTTTCTCTGTTATTTGGGTACAAAATTTGGTTGCTATAGTTAAAGATCTCAAAAGCCCTCTCTTGGAAGCCAGATCCTAAATAGACCTTCCTTTCTTAACAGGTATTATAGCAACAGCCCCCAATCTCTGGGCATTTCAAACTATGCTAAGCCTCTTTTCACTATTAATTTATAAAAGTCAAGCTTATGTTTTAGGGTAGTAACTCCAATTTAAAACCCTAAACTTTTCTCATTCTAATTTGATACTAAACTCTGATGACAATCTTAATATGATTTTATTTGGTATTAGGAATACTTAAGGGAATTTCTAAATATTTTATTTAAAATATTATGTTACTAACAAATCATTCCATTCAGATAACTGACCCAAGCATGCCACATTACCAGAGGCTTAAGAATTAGCATCTATATACTTAATAGTAGATGTTATGCCTTTAAAGTTGCTTATGAATTTACCATGCTACAAAAATAAAGGAGTTTTCTAACTTCTTTGTGAAGCCCAAGAAAATTATTGGAGATTATCCAACATCCAAAAAAATCTCATTATTAAGCTTAAAACCAATGAAGAAAATGCATTTTCTATTTTTATGCAAACTAGTGAGTCTTACTGGTTTGCATCCAAAAGAGACTAAACATTTATAGTCAATAGAAAGATAGTTATATAATCTAGTTTCTAGAAGGAAAAAAACTTATTGATAAAATCTTCCATTATTTGTAATTTTTATAAACCCCTAATAAACTGAAGCTGTAGGGCAAGAACTGAAACCCCTACCTAGTGAATCATTTGAACATTTACAAATGAATCTCATTTTTTTGTTTCAAGCTTTGATATATATTTTTTAATGATTATTTATAAATAAGTATTTTGGTTGAATTTAAGCAGTCTTTTGCCAAAAGACTAACATGCTGATATAAAAACAAAGATTTCATTTTCCCACCTGGAAATATCTTCAATAATCAATAACAGTGGAAGTTCACTTTACAGGTAAAATATTTTTTAAATGTATGCAAAGTATTCACATTTAACTGGAAAGTCCACATCATTTTCAAAGCTCTAAGAAGAAAAAGGCAAGCTAATGACATTTTAAAGTCGATACTGCCCAGCTTCCAAAGAAGCTTACTCTCACTCGAATGATAATGGGCTCTTATCTCAAAATCTCCATGGGGACTTCCCTGGTGGTGCAGTGGTTAAGAATCCGCCTGCCAATACAGGAGACACAGGTTCGATCCCTGGTCCGGGAAGATCCCACATGCCGCAGAGCAACTAAGCCCTTGTGCCACAACTCCTGAGCCTGCGCTCTAGAGCCTGCAAGCCACAACTACTGAGCCCACGTGCCACAACTACTGAAGCCTGCACACCTAGAGCCTATGCTTTGCAACAAGAGAAGACACTGCAGTGAGAAGCCTGCACACTGCAACGAAGAGTGGCCCCCACTCGCCACAACTAGAGAAAGCCCACGCACAGCAACAAAGACCCAAGGCAGCCAAAAATAAATAAATAAAAATTTAAAAAAATCTCCATTAACTCTCACTATATTAGATTGTTACTAAAATTACCTTTAGACTTGGGTTGAGTTCTCTACTGACAGATTCTACCTTGATGCATCCTGATCTCATTGACTATTATTATTTACCTCATTTATGTGCTTAGTTATATACCCAGCAGCTGCCAGCCACATATCCAAAAGGGAAACCAATAATACACCTCTACAGACTAACTAGTTTAGAAGTACTACCACATGGATGAACCTTGAGGACATTATGCTCAGTAAAATAAGTCAGTCACAAAAGACAAATATTGAATGATTCCACTTAGAGGAGATACCTAGAATAGTCAACTCACAGAAACAGAAAGTAAAATGGTGGTTGCCAGGGTATGATGGGGCAGGGGGGTGGGGAGGGAGATGGCAGAATGAGGAGTTAGTGTTTAATGGATATGGAGTTTCAGTTTGGGAAGATGAAAGCTCTGGAGATGGATAGTGGTGATGGTTGCACAACAATGTGAGTAATGCCCCTGAACTATACACTTAAAAGTGGTTAAAATGATAAAATTCATTTTATATATACTATACCACAGGAAGGAAAAGGAGAAGGAGAGAGAAGAACTTAAGATTCTACAACCTGGCCATACAAACCTGCTAGAGACCTGACCCTGAAACCCACTAAAAGGCTCCAGAAACAGACCACGACCAAAGCAGACAGCTTCCTGTGAATTCTGTAATTAAGACTCTCTGAC
The DNA here is from genome assembly GCF_949987535.1 of Balaenoptera acutorostrata. Classification (NCBI taxonomy): domain Eukaryota; kingdom Metazoa; phylum Chordata; class Mammalia; order Artiodactyla; family Balaenopteridae; genus Balaenoptera; species Balaenoptera acutorostrata. The sequence continues at coordinate 16,132,179 of NC_080070.1, read as the reverse complement.
TCAAGATGACATTGGGTGCAGACCGTGTCCCGCCAAGGCCTTCAAATCAAGACTCGTAATCAGGATATAGGATTTACATTTGAGCTTAGGTTTAATAATCATCTCACCTCCATTTCCTTACTCCTTTCATGTTAATCTTTTCTGTGGGCAACACTATCAACTTCCAACTGTTAAATTTGTTGTCCAACCTTCCAAAGTATTTAAAACAAAGCCTGATATCAAAACTTATCAAAAAGGATCTAAGACACTGGATATCACTGATTTCTTTTTTTAAAATTTTTATTTATTTATTTGGCTGTGTTGGGTCTTCGTTGCTGCATGGGGGCTTTCTCTAGTTGTGACGAGCAGGGGCTATTCTTTGTTGTGGTGCATGGGCTTCTCATCGCGGTGGCTTCTCTTGTTGCAGAGCATAGGCTCTAGCTGCGCGGGCTTCAGTAGTTGTGGCTCGCAGGCTCTAGAGCGCAGGCTCAGGAGTTGTGGTGCATGGGCTCAGTTGCTCCGTGGCATGTGGGATCTTCCTGGACCAGCGCTCGAACCCATGTCTCCTGCATTGGCAGGAGGATTCTTAACCATTGTGCCACGAGGAAAGTCCTGATTTCACTGATTTCTATGAGGATTCTACTCCGGCGAGAAGTCTCAAAAACTACAATGTGTGATCCATAATTTAGTTTTGATGATAAACCAAATAACAGTTAAAATACTCCATCAAGACAGGCACACCAAAAACAGCTTATTTAAATTTAGTGAAGCTACTTTTCTTGCTAGGCTTTACGTTCCCAATTTTCTGTTAATATCTGTGGCTGTCCTCATCCCTTTGTGCCCTCCTCCACCAGGTGTGAAAATAGCCAGGTGTGAAAATGTTGCTGTGCAGCCATCCCATTATCCCAAGCTGACACTCAACTGATAAGACTGTGTCAAGAAGAGCCTAACCCCTTATGGACAAAGCTGTTTCACTTGGAGCTCATTTGACCAAAAGGGGGAAGCTGAGAAATTCCTGTGAGGAAAGTGGTGCAGCCAAAGGGTGGTGCTAACCAAAGGACCCAGGCAGACATTACACAGAGACAGCTATTGTGTGTACTCCATGACTAAACTCCCAAATTCTTCTGGAGAATCCATAAACCAATGAAGTTCTTAGATACCCATAGTTGGCCTTCTTAAGGACAGAATATCCAGACCGACCCCATACTAGCTGCCAACTAGCTACCCAGTGGGGAAATGAAAGTATAGTATAATAAGGCTTTTATATTGACTATGAAGTTATTTGACAATAGCCTGTTTTATGTTAAACATGCATGAGGAAAACTAGAGCAACCGTTAAAAAAAAAAGGTGTACAGCTAATAAGTCAATAATAGAGATAAATGTAATAAAAAATATTCAGTAAATTCAAAAGGCAGAAAAAGAAAAAGGGATCAAAGAACAGATGGAGCAAATAGAAAGCATATAGCAAGATGGTAGATGCAAACCCAATCAAATTCATAATTATATCTAATGTAATTTGTTTGAGAATTCAAAATAAAAGGCAGATATTGTCAGACTAGATAAAAGTGTAAGACCCAACTATATATGCTGTCTATAGGACACTCATTTTAAATATATCTTTGTAAACAAATTAATGAGATCATTTTATACTTGTTAGGAAAATTGGGGGATATTGGCCTTAATGAACTGCTGATGGAAGTGTATTCTACCAGTACAGCCATTTTGGAGAGCAATCTGGCAGTTGGCCAAATTCAGTCTGTAATGCCCTATGGTTCAGCTATTCCACATCTGAGTATTTATCCCAAAGAAATCCCCACACATGTCCATAAGGTTTCATGCACAAGGATATTCATGGAAGCATTGTTTGTTGTAGTTGGATGTCAGAAGCAATCTGGATGCCCATGGCAGGGGAGAGAATGAGAAAAATACGGTAAATGCACAGAGTACTAATGCAGCCAGAAGAAGCAACAGGCTAACTGTAAACATAGCAATATGGACCTTGAAAACATAGTGCTGAGAGAGAAAAATATAAAAGAATAAGAAACAAGATGAGATCTGTAATGATACAATTTACATAATTAGAGGCATGTATTCTAAGCAATGTTATCCGTGTTAGAGCAATACAAACACAGAATATGCATTTAAAATATTAGAATGGTTACTTATATAGAGAGAGGAGAAAATGAAAAGGGATAAATAACAATACACAAATACATATGTACATATATAAAAACAGAAGAGGCGCCTCACACTCCCTAATAATATTTTTTTTTTTTAAAGAGTAGCTTTTTTTTTTTTTTTAATTTTTATAGCTACTTTATTTATTTATTTATTTATTTTTGGCTGTGTTGGGTCTTCGGTTCGTGCGAGGGCTTTCTCTAGTTGCGGCAAGTGGGGGCCACTCTTCATCGCGGTGTGGGGACCGCTCTTCATCGCGGTGCGCGGGCCTTTCACTATTGCGGCCCCTCCCGTTGCAGGGCACAGGCTCCAGACGCGCAGGCTCAGTAGTTGTGGCTCACGGGCCCAGCTGCTCCGTGGCATGTGGGATCTTCCCAGACCAGGGCTCGAACCCGTGTCCCCTGCATTAGCAGGCAGATTCTCAACCACTGCGCCACCAGGGAAGCCCCCTAATAATATTAATGTGCCATAAAACGAGGCTTGTGAGTAACTCAACCCCCTGTACATAGTCTAAGAAAAACATATATAAAATAAAATGTCATATAGTTGAATCTGTCAGTATTTTCCTTTAGACATTCTGACTTTTTTACCCTACCCTAAAATTATATAAATCACCTCTATTTTTTTTTTTTAATTTTTATTTATTTATTTATGGCTGTGTTGGGTCTTCATTTCTGTGCGAGGGCTTTCTCTAGTTGCGGCAAGTGGGGACCACTCTTCATCGCGGTGCGCGGGCCTCTCACTATCGCGGGCTCTCTTGTTGCGGAGCACAGGCTCCAGACGCGCAGGCTCAGTAGTTGTGGCTCACGGGCCCAGTTGCTCCGCGGCATGTGGGATCTTCCCAGACCAGGGCTCGAACCCGTGTCCCCCGCATTGGCAGGCAGACTCCCAACCACTGCGCCACCAGGGAAGCCCACCTCTATTTTTCAAATCATTTCTAGTTGCTTTGTGTGTTTGCATTGAGATCTTTAATTCATCTGAAAATACTTTTGCATTTGCTATGCAGAATAGTCATAACCATATTTTTAATGGAAATCTAGTTGTCCCAATGCAATATATTCAAGGAGCCGTCCTTTCCTCACTGATTTTAAATGCTCCATTTATTATACACTTAACTCCCATATGTACACAAGTCTATTTCTGGGTTCTTTTTTATTCCTCTGATCTATTTGTTTATTCTACTCAAACTACTAACTACTGTTGCTTTATATTTTAGTATATTTAGTATATGTTAGGTGTTCCCTATTATTCTTTTTCAATAATTTCTTGGTAATTATCACATTTTTTCCCTTCAGATCAAAAATAGATCCCCCCCAAATGCTCTGTTGGGATTTTGTTTGGAATCACATACAATTTACGTGTTATTCTGAGAAATACTGACAGCTTTATATTATATCTTCCCACCCAGGAACATGGTATGTCTTTGTATTCCAGCTTTTGTTTTATGTCCTTCAGTAAAATTGTATAGTTTTCCTGAGGTAAGTGTTCCACCTTTCTTGTTTAACTTATACTTGGTAATTTATAATTTGTTGTTACTATAAATTTTTTAAAATTTCCATTTCTAAAGCATTTTTTTTAATAGCTACTTTATTTATTTATTTATTTATTTATTTTTGGCTGTGTTGGGTCTTCGGTTCGTGCGAGGGCTTTCTCTAGTTGCGGCAAGTGGGGGCCACTCTTCATCGCGGCACGGGGACTGCTCTTCATCGCGGTGCGCGGGCCTTTCACTATCGCGGCCCCTCCCGTTGCGGGGCACAGGCTCCAGACGCGCAGGCTCAGTAGCTGTGGCTCACGGACCCAGCTGCTCCGTGGCATGTGGGATCTTCCCAGACCAGGGCTCGAACCCGTGTCCCCTGCATTAGCAGGCAGATTCTCAACCACTGCGCCACCAGGGAAGCCCTAAAATTTCCATTTCTAACTGGAATGCTATTATAAAGAAAAGCTGTTGATTTTTGACTATTTACTTTGTATCTAGAGATCATTCTAAATAATCTTCTTATATATCATAGTATTTTTAAATATGTTGAAGTTTCAGTTTTTAGAAAGTAGGTGATTGGTAATTGCTTTCCTTTCAGAGTGAGCAGGGGGAAAAAAATTTTAGATTAAAACCATTTCTCTTTTATTTTACACACACACACACACACACACTGGTGATCAGAACGTTTACAATACTGTTTAAAAACTGGGAAATTTTAAAGCATTTATTTTACCAATATATAAGGTAAAGGCTGTGTCCAGAAGTAAATATAAACATAATGAAATGAGGTATTCAAGAAAAAGAAAATATTTAATTATGTATAAAATTAAGCAACTTCTGTGGGCCAGGCAAAACACAGAAGCTTGAAGTTTAATGTAGAAAAGCATTAATAATATTAAATTATTTTAAATAATAAATGTACATAAATTTATACCAATAAGCAACAGTGTATCAACTACAGGCAATCCTCCCTTTGCATGTAGGACTATTAAAAAAAGTCCATGCAAGCTAAAACTATGCAATCTTAATAATCAACAGGAAAAATTAAAATTGCCTGTGATGTTTAAAATTTTTGTCAGAACATTGAAAATTCTCTTATCCTTAATTATAAATGTAGAGTAAAATTGAAAAACATAGAACTAATATTTATTCACTATGCCATAATTTAAAATTTTAGAAACATTGAGAATTCAAGTGTTTTATTTCTTTGTAAAAGAAACTCGATCAAGAGTAGTTTGAACAGTTTTTGCCTTTTCTCACCTAACTTATGATACAGAGCAAATATCTTTTCTGTATTTTGGAGAATTGTAATATTTCTTTTCTAACTTTGGTTCAGATACCAACATTTTATCCGTTCTGTTTTCAATGTCATATATTATATGATTCCGTTTATATAAAATGTCCAGAATAGGCAAATCCATAAAGACAGAAAGCAGATTAGTGGTTACCTAGGTTTGGGAGATTTGGGGAAATGGGGAACGGCTGTTAATGGAGTTTCTTTGGGGGATGATTAAAACTACTGGCACTTCTACCTGGACCAGAAGGGAAGCCAAATTTCCTGAAATTCCCTCAACTGATTTGTCTACTGAGATTGGGTCAATCCTCTCCAAAAGGGTATTTAACTAGGGCCCTGACATTATCAAATGTAGTGATTTTCAGACTTGTTTTTAGCAGCAGAACCCATTTGGGGAAAAAAAAAATTGAATTTGGGACCCCAATATATAAGAGAAATAAAAGCTATTTTTAATTGACATAATGCAATTTATAAATTCAAATTTGTCATATTTATTATTATAAAGTCAATTAATTAGAATAATGAGGATGTTTTGATAAACCCCCAAATTTTAAGATATTGTTATAGCAATCTCTAGATCAAATTTCCTTTTTTTAATTGCATAGTATTAAAAATCCTGACACAATATAGGAATAGTTGAAAAGAGTAACAATTACTATTTTTTTCTTATTTTTTTTACCCACCTTATTTATTATATTGATAATTGTTTCCTCAGCTCTGGTAAAAATGACAGCAAAATAACATATACAATTTTGAATGCTCAAATCATTAATGTGAAGTCAGTAATCACTTTTTAAATAGCTCTTGAAATTAGAAAGTAGTACAACACGAAATGTTTTCAAAGTTAAATCATTGGCAATTGCTAAACCTAGTTGGTGTCTTTATCATAAATATACAAAAATCAAACATGAAGTCCCTAAAATTTATAGTAAAGGCTGAAATTTTTATATGCCATTATCATTATATAGTATGTTGTATATTTATTTATTACTGCATAAGGACAACTACCCAGTGACTACGAACATTCTCAAGGAAGCCCAAGACAAGTACTAAGAACCTCTATATTCTATTATGGAACAGGATAAAAATTATTATAATTTGTAATATATGTTAATAATTTATATATATAAATAAAATTTGGACACAACTCAACATTAAAATAAAGTCATACAGCTATTATTTGCCATTAGCACTTTTAGAAGGAAATAAGGTAATAAAGATTCTGGATGCCTTAGAATTGGTATAATCTAGCGTTCTGCAATTATTGTTTGAGTTTGTTGCTATTGCAATATTGTATGACCTAGCATATTTGGGGAGCAAATTTGCCCTGAAGAGAGGACAAAGATCTTTGAGAATGAATGTCCATATAGCAGTGTTTCCATGACAGTAAAAGAATTATTTAAAAAGGAGGAGGGGCTGTTTTTGTTTCCTCTCCCCAACTGAACCCCTGCCTCAAGTGATAAGGCTGTAGACTCCAAATCTATCAATGGATAAAATAGTGCAAATATTGCTTCACATCCAAAGCTAGTACTATTTCTCTGAAGAACTGTGGCCATAGCTCCATCTCCAATCTAGGACACCACAGACCTGCTCTTTCAGGCTGAGAACACCAGGTGGCATATGGTGGCTGAATCAGAGCCTTGGTAACCATGGCAACCAGCTACCATTCCAGCTCTGGGCAGCTGCCATCTTTTATCCAAAGCAGTGTTTTGTGCACACTGGGGGTTTTGCTTTGAAATTGTTGTACTATGTGCTTTTCATTCTTCACAGAGTCAGGGTTTCTACTTCTGGGAAGGGAATTCTAGTGCCAGAGATAGATAAATACCTCGGGTCAGTTGCATTAATTTTATTTTCTGTGCATTATTCATTGTGTCTGCATAAACCAGACTATGCACTGATATTTGAGAAGGCCACGCCTTCCACAGCAGGCTTTCTCTAAGGAGGCTAGACTTCACTGAAGGGAAATGCATGATGGAGTGAGTGACTCCTCTCTGGACCGAGGTTAAAACAAAAATGCCCAGCTCAATGCTTGAATCCGTTGTAAGTACAATGACCCTGAGAGCTGCCTGGACAAAAGATGTCTGCTGTAACTATCACTGATCTATAGACTGAAGATGTCTGTTTGCCAACCTACTGGAAGGATGTATTTTACATAAATAATATCTTCCCACAAAATGTGTTTTGTGTCTGTCATGCAATAATGAACCAAATATTTATAAATTGGAGACTATCCCTTTCCTTTTCTATCAGTCAAAAGTAATGAGATTTTCTAGGTTAATCATCAGGCGTTGCCTCTGGTGATTGGCAGTATATCACAAGCCAGGCTGCCAAAAGCCATTCTCTTTGCCATTGGGAACAGAGCCGAAAGGAGTTATGTTATCCAAATGTCTTCTCTAAATTCCTAAAAGGTTCTGTACTGAACAGGGACTCATTTATAAACACATCTATTGCAGCCTGGTGTTGTTTCTGGCTGTTAGATAGAGGGGCCATATCTTAAGTGTGCATTCTTTGGATGAAAGATCCTTCTTATAGAATTAAAATCCTGTTAAAAATACATTATTTTATGTCACATGAAAAATGAAGAATTTACACTGTATATGTAATGTAAAAATAATCATGAAGGGTGAAAGAGAGGAACCTCTGCTAAGAAAGTGACTGAAAAGAAATACAATAAATATTAACAGTTTTGAGACTGGATTTTTTTCTTTTTTCCACACTTATGCATTTACTACTTTTTAATCAAGAGAATTTACTACTATGTCATAAACATAAGAACATTAAAATGTATTTTAGAACGCATTTTAATTTCATTAAAGCGATCTCATTGTTTTTCACTTAACATGTTACAAATGTAAAACTTTTAACATTTTATTTGAAAAATTATTTGAAATCATGAACGTCCCCCCAAAATTATTTTAATTCATTTTAATTGTTAAATAAATTTTAATATATTTGCACTAATAGACGACAAAATTTTTCAAAATTTATAAATAAAAAATACTCAAAACAATTTTTATCTAGTATTCTCTATGAATTAAAGTATTATTTAAGGGTATCAGAAGAGGGGAGTTAATACATGTATTATATGTCAAACTCCGTTTCCTGTTATTTTATGAAAATATTGATAAGAAAGATGATATATGTATTTATTGAGAAAGTTGCTTGTAATTTGAGAAATTAGTCATAAGGATTTTCACGCATTTACTGGTTTCATACTATTGCATGTTTTTCCATCTTCTACTTAATAAGAAGAAAAAAGACTCTGATAAAACTGAACCAAAAGCAGTAGGGGTACACCATCCATGCAGGCTAATAATTTGGCACCACTTCATAAATATTTCTCCAGTGTTTATTTGCAGGAGCCTGTGTCACTGACTCGGGGAAGGATGGCGGAAGGTCTCTGGGCAAGTGACCAGCTCACTTTCCTCCAGAACAGTGCCACTGCAGTAACTGCAACTTGTACACCATACTCAGCACAGTGGAATTCTGTGGGGCTGTTAACAATTTTGTCTAGAAGCACACTTAATAATATGGAAATATATTCAAATTATGTCATAAAGTGAGGAAAAATTATGATATTGAGATCGATGACAGATAGACACACCCTCCAAGTGATTAAGAACCATCATCTCTGTCATCACTTAATTAGTGCAATTGCAAGTAATTATTTTGATTTTTTTACACATTGCAAATATTTTCTGCTGGATTGTTGTCTTTTAACATTTTTTCTGATATCTTTTGTCTTACCTCAGTGTTTTGCTTTTATCTAATGAAGTCTCTCAATCTTATCTTTTTTTGATTCTGGGTAGGCTTCCCAGAATTAAAATATTATCAGTTTCTTCTATGATTTTTAAAAGTGTCTATGTCTATTTCTTTAATATATATAGAATGTATTTTTTTATGTACTGAGAGGTAGAGTTAATTTTGCAATAATGAAAAAGCTATTATTATTCTTGAAGGGGTTCAGAATTTTCCACCCCAAATTATGCCACTTTGGCATGTAGATTACTTTGAGCTAGGCAATCAAGAGCCAGCAGATTCGGGAAAAACTCTTAACTGCCTAAAAGAAAGTATAAATTCCCCCATTTGTGGGAAAAATCTACATTAATAAAGGAAACTTCCATTAGAAAGAATATCTGTACCAGGAAGAGAGTTACTATCAGAGATAACATGTTTTCACCTGAGATTCTTATTTACATAAAAGGGCAAACTTTATTCACCACACGTTTCCCCCTGTCACCGTCCTATGAATTGCCTCCCCCACTTAGAAGCGCCACACCCCAGTCCCTTTCCTTAGCTCAGGATGCTATATAAGTCTCAATCCTCCGGCAACATTTGAAATCTCATATTTTTGTGGGCCTTCCTTGCGTATATATGCAGTTACGGTTTTTTTTTTTTTTTCATCCTGTTAAGCTGTTTTATGTCAATTTAATTCTTATACCAGTCACAGAAGCTAGAAGGGTAGAAGAGAAATTTTTTTCCTCCTCTACACTATATTTTATTAGACCTTCTCTAGATTTGTTCTTTCTCTCCTAGTTCTGCCAGATTCCCTGAATCAGATACATATATTTAAGTTCTATTTGGTGCTATGAAGGAGTAATCTGAGAAAGAAGAAATGATTTTTAAAAGAAATGCAAATATTACAGATATTCATCTTGTCACTTGCATGCATTTGTGGCTGAAGACCATGAAGGATACAAGAAAGGGGCTGCAGTGCTGTTTCAAGTGTACCTCAGTCAGTTTGGTCATGCATGGTTATTACTTGACTTTTTTTTTTGTAAATTTATTTATTTTTATTTTTGGCTGCGTTGGGTCTTTGTTGCTGTGCGCAGGCTTTCTCTAGTTGCGGCGAGCAGAGGCTACTCTTCGTTGCAGTGCGCAGGCTTCTCATTGCAGTGGCTTCTCTTGTTGCGGAGCACGGGCTCTAGGTGCATGGGCTTCAGTAGTTTTGGTGCGTCGGCTCAGCAGTTGTGGCTCACGAGCTCTAGAGCACAGGCTCAGTAGTTGTGGTGCACGGGCTTAGTTGCTCCATGGCATGTGAGATCTTCCTGGGCCAGGGCTCAAACCCGTGTCTCCTGTGCTGGCAGGTGGATTCTTAACCACTGCACCACTAGGGAAGCCCCTATTACTTGCCTTTTGATAGATACCCATGCCTTTCAATAATTAGAGGCAGGTGACAACTACAGGGACCTCACTTCCAGATGGTGTGTTATGATGAAAACAAGTCTCAGACCACATTCTGCCACATGTGTAAATATTTAGCAATCAGGTCCCAACCAATCACATGACCTGCTTACTGAGATTGATGAAGTCTCAGCACTTGGGCCTTTTAGGTGCCCAGCATCCTACAGGCACTAAAGGCAAGGAGAACAAGGTTCCAGCTTTGTGGCAGGACTGAGCTCTCAAATCAGAGGTGAAAGAATCCTCCCATTACAGCCCAAAACACACTTTAGAATCCCAGATGTGGAGAGATAATCCAAAGCGTATAAACTGTTAGGCTGGCTAGATTTTTTTAATGTTGTTTATGCAAAGGCAAGGGTATGCCTAAAACATGTTTAGCCAATCCACGTAATTGAAACTCATCTGAAACTCATTTCACCAATGAGAAATTATTTCTAACCTCAGTATGCTAATTAACAAAGCCCCTGGGATAGATATACGATAAAGATGGCTGGAGCCTGTAACCAAACCCCTCTGGAATGTGGCTTCTGAATTGAGAATTTCAAATTCAACCTACCACCCCGCAGCGTGTGTTTTCCCAATTAGGGTTCTTCAAATGTCGAGTAACCGTTCCTAAGAAGAGGATAAAACTAAATTGAACATATCATACCACACTGTCTATGCTGAAACAATTTAAATTCAATGTAAGGATCATGTAATCACAGACACGTATTGCTATTTCTTGGGGATATTCACATCTCCTAGTCTGACAAGGCAAAGTTACCTACCCTTCCAGGGCAGTCGCCAACAACGGTCCTCTGGCCTGGTGTCCTTCCAGCCAATAGAACGAGGCTGAGTTTGGTTCAGAAGCAAAAGAAAGTTTTTTTCTTTGATCAAAGAATGGAGAGGTACAAGCTCACACTCTAGAGCACGCACGCTCCGGACGGGTTGCGGATCGGGCTGCTTTATAGGGATCTCGTTAGCCGGGAAAGGGGGCGGAGCTCTCGCGAGGCTGGCTCAGCTGCGCGGTTCACGTTCCAGATCGCAGTGCTGGGCGTAGCGTCTCTGCGCGCAGCCCGCTGCCGCCATCTTGCACTGAGTGTCGTTCTCAGAGCTTCTGCCCGCGACCTGCCCGGCTGAGGTGCCTGCGCAGCCATTCCACAGGAGGAGGTCTGGTCTGGAGCACCAGATGAGAAGCGTCTGCCCCTGGCACCCAATGAGCGAGTGAAACCAGACGAAACACAGAGGGGGAAAAAAAAAAGGTTAGACTTTATTACCCAGGTTTTATTCTTACTCCCCAGGAATTGTTAATGGGCTTTGCTGGTGACAAATCCCTCCTGTCTTCTGTGCTGCTCCTCGATCTTGAGGGGCACTGAGGGGCGACGGGTCCGTCTTCTGTAACTGCTTCCTGCTAAGTTTGGGCATCGGTTGTTATAACCCCGGGTAGAGGAGCGGAAGTTGTCCCCAGCAGCCCTTAGATCTGTTTGGTTGTCACCAGGCCTCAGCTGTGACTCTTCACATCCCCGAGTGACCACCACTTGGAGTTTTATAGATTCTAACCTTTTGGAGACAAAGGACACCAGACAACTTAGGATGCAGGCCCAAATATTAGCAAGAGAATAATGGTCATGAAGGGGCCCAGGAAAGGTACAAACCCAGTGACGCTCCGGAGGGTCTGTGTTACCCCCTCCACATATGTTTGGCCGGATTAGGCGGCCTGGTTTCTGCCAGCCAAGTGGCTTTCCCCAGTGGTCTGTCTGTGCTTTCTCCAATCAGGCCACTTTCATCAATGCAAAAACAGCAAAAACAGCACAGTGTATTTTCCAGCACACAGACCCCTCTCCAGGCAGCTAACAGATCATCTAGGGCAATTCGGTTACCCAGGACTATACCAGCCAGTGAGCCAATGGACTTTTGTCATAGCTTGAAGTTGAGGTGGATCTCGTTGGCCACCAACACCACAATGGCTGTTACCTTTTTTATGTTGACAGAGTTACATAAGATTCCCCTGGCCAAGGTCACTAGAACCCCTATGAGAGCAGTGATTCCTGCAATTAGTAGTCTGCTCTTTGGGGGCACACTTTTGTTGGTTTTCGGAAGAGAAGCTTCAGATCAGAGAGAGGTTCACACAAGTAATCAAGGGGGTCCGCTCGGGGGCCCTCTTCACTCGACTGTGATGTACCCATGGCGTGATCCCCTGCAACTTCAGGGCAGAATGGGTGGTTAGGATCACCAAGTGGGCTTTGTTCCACTCAGGAGTAACCTGGTCTCGTGGGTTGTTAATTTTCCAGGTTTTTAGATACACCCAGTCTCCAGGCCGGAAGGGGGGGAGGGCTGGGTCAGTGGGTGCGGATAGCACCTGGTTACCATATTCTGTGAGGGCTTTCATGGTTTCTCCTACCTGGAGGGTGTACTCGAGTTGTTCCATTTCAAGGGGGCTAAGGTGTCGCTTCTCTCAGGCTTCGAAAATGGGTCTACCATACGTAAGTTCAAATACACTTAAATTTAACTTATATCTTGGAGCAAACGACACGCATAGCAGGGCAGTTGGGAGTAATTTAATCCAATTTTCTTGAGTCTTCTGGCATAGCTTGGCTAAGGTTCATTTTAAGGTCTGATTGGATCTCTACTTTTCTCAATGATTGAGGTCTCCAGGCTGAGTGCAAGGTCCGTTTTATGCCCAGGGCACTTGTCCCTTTTGCCATTTGTGACACGAGTACTGGACCATTATCACTTAGTCGGGATCTTGGGTATTATCTCTTTTAGTAATACGTTAGGCACTTCAGCTGCCATTTCAGTTCTAGTGGGGGATGCCTCTACTTACCCTGAAAACGTGTCCACTAGCACCAAGAGATACCTGAAATTGCCTAGTACTCTCAGCAGGACAGTGAAATCAATCAGTTGGTCTTCCCCAGGGTATGTCCCTATGGTCTAAATGGGCCTTATCTGGGGACCTCTGAGGGCTCTGGTGTTGGAGGTGTTCTGTTTAGACGGAGCAGGTCTCAACTATCCAACTGATTATACTTTTCATGCCAGGAGTTACCATGACCTCAACTAACCAATTACGTATGTAGGGTTTCCCTTCTGTAATGAGTTCCTTGATGAGCCTCCCTGATGGCTTGACAAGCTACAGTTTGGGAAAAGAAGTATTGCCCGTGTTCATTAACTAGCCACCCCTGGCCTCCTAGATCTCTGTTGAAGCCCCATTTCTGGGCTTTGTCTAATTCTTCCTTTGTATAGACTGGGAAGTAATTGGATAGATCTGGCCTTTTAGGTATGAGGAGTAATTGCCCAGTTACTGGTTCTAGGACCGCCCTTTTGGCAGTTGCATCTGCTTTGCTGTTTCCCTTTATTACCTCTGTATTCCCTTTTTGATGACCCCTCCAGTGAATCACCACCACTTTTTTCAGAAGTTGCACTGCTTCTAGGAGTCTCAATATGTTTAAGCCATGTTTCACCTGCTTCTTCTCTGCAGTAAGCATACCTCTTTTCTTCCAAATAGCCCCGTGTGCATGTAGGATGGCATATGCATGCCAGCAGTCTGTGTAAACATCTAAGATCTTCCCTGTCCTGAGCTCTAAGGCTCAGGTGAGGGCCATCAGCTCGGCCTTTTGGGCTGAAGTCCCTGGGGGTAGGCTTCATGCCTCACTGACTTGGGTCTGAGACGTCACTGCATATCCCGCCATCCTTTTATTCTCTCTCATAAAATTGCTCCCATCTGTGAACCATTCCTCTTTGGCGTTTGGGAGAAGCTCACTTCCTAGGTCAGGACAACTGGAATATATCATGTTCTATACAATCATACTCCAGGGGCCCCATTCCTGTGGGTAGCAGGGTGGCAGGATTTAGGGTGTGACAGGTTTTTATGGTAATGACAGTTGTCTAAAAGCATAGCCTGAAGTTGAATCGAACTTCCGGGGGATAGCTGTTCTGTTCCCTTAGAACTTACTAAAGCCTGAACCTGGTGTAGGGTCCAAATAGTGATTGGCTGACCAAACATTAACTTTTCAGCCTCTGTTAGCAGGATTGAAGTAGCTGCTACTGCCCGTAGGCAAGGAGCCCATCCCTTAGCGGTTTTATCTCATTGTTTAGAGAAATAAGCAACCACCCAAATAAGGGGTCCCAGTTTTTGATCTAATACCCCAAGGGCAATTCCCCTTCTCTCATGAATGTAAAGGTCAAAGGGTTTAACTAAATCTGGGAGGGCCAGAGCAGGGACCTGAAGTAATTGCTTTCCCAATTCTTTTTTTTTTTTTTAATTGAAGTATGGTTGATGTACAATGTTGTACCAATCTCTGCTGTACAACCAAGTGACTCTGTTATACACATATAGACATTCTTTTTTTATATATATATTCTTTTCCATCATGGTTTATCACAGGATATTGAACATAGTTCCCTGTGCTATAGGACCTTGTTGTTTGCGTTCTCAATTCTATTTTTTTTTTTTTTTTTTTTTTTGGCCGCACCATGTGGCATGCAGGATCTTAGTCCCCTGACCAGGGATCGAACCCGTGCCCCCCGCACTGCAAGTGCGGAGTCTTAACCACTGGACCGCCAGGGAAGTCCCTGCTTTCTCCATTCTTGAAAGGCCCCTTCACATTCTGGAAGGATGAAGATCCTTTTCTTTCAATTTTTCATATAAAGGCCTAGCTATTAGACCATTAGGTATCCAGATGTGGCAAAACCCAGCCATCCCCAGGAAGCCCCTAAGCTGTCTTCTAGTTTTAAGAGGGGCAAGACTGCAAATGGCTTCATTCCTTTCCTGCGGTAGGCTTGTCTGACCTTCTGTGAGCTTGAAGCCTAGGTAGGTAACCTTAGTTTGTGATATTTGAGTCTTTTTCTTGGACACCTTATATCCTTTATCAGCTAGGTGGTTCCGGGTGGTTACAGTATTTTTGTCAGAGGCCTCCTTAGTAAAGTTGGTGATCAGAATGTCCTCTTATATATGAGGGAACCCTCCCCCAGATATATTGATAGATCTTTAAGGTCTTTAGCTAAAGTTTCCCCAAAGATGATGGGGGAATTTTTGAACCCTTAGGGCGGGACTCTCCGGCAGTATTGTTGTTTTTGTTGTGTGTTTGGCTCCTGCCACTCAAAAGCAAAAATTTCATGTGACTCTGGGGTGATTAAAATACAGAAGAAGGCATGTTTTAAATCTAATACAGAATACCAGGTCCTGGTGGATTGTAGAGTGGTCAGCAGGGTGTAGGGAATAGGGGCAACTGGATGTATATTCTCTGTGGCTTCACTGACTGCCCTGAGGTCCTGTACCATCCAGTGTTCCCCACTGGGTTTCTTTACGGGGAGAATTGGGGGTATTACAGGTGGATTGGCATGGCCTAATAAGGCCCTGGTCAACTAGGCCCTGTATAACAGGGGCAATGCCTAACAAGGCCTCCCGACAGAGAGGGTACCATTTTCTATTGGGCCATGTATGTCTGGGTTTTAGATGGACTATCACAGGACTGGCTCCTTTAGCTCGTCCCACCCATCCTTGGGCCCAGACCTCAGGATTTCTTCCAGGGAGGTCAACTTGCTCTGTCCAGGGAGGTTTGTCCTCAGCCATTATCATCTTGTGCCCCTTGTCTAGGGGATGCCAGTCTCCATTTTGTCTCCCATTAGGTGGATAGTAATTCCCAATTTATGTAAGATATCCCTTCCTAGCAGAGATATAGGGCATTTAGAAACATATAGGAAGGAATGGATGAGCATTCTGATGGCTCTATGAATGCCCATTCTTGGGCCTTCCCTGATAACCCCATAATTTTACAGCTCTCGTGACTGTGTTTGCCTGATCTGGTGTTCAAAACCAAGTAAGTGACACCGATGTCAACTAAGAATTCAACAGGTTTTTTTCTGTATGTCCAGTGTCAGCCAGGGCTCCTCGGGGGTCAATTGGAGTGCCAGCTTAGGAGCCCCCTGGCCCTGGCATTCTTCTTCTATTTGGACCATCTGCCTTCAGGGTAGTGGGCAGGATCTGCCACTTCTGTCCCCCTTTGGAGGCAGTGGGGGCATTCTCTTTTCCATTGTCCCTCTTGTTTACATATGGCCCACTGATTGGGTCCCAGTTTCCTTGGTTTGCTGTCCTTCAATGAGGGCCAGTGGTCACTCACCAGAGTCAAAGGTCTCTGTGGGCAGTTAGTCCAGATTCCTGTGCTGACCGGTTGACACTGGAGGGCAACAGCCAGTAGGTGGGCCTGCCTCTGGGTGTTTTTATCCTCTGACTTTTCCTCCTCTATATATCTGTTTTTAAACATGCAGTAGGCAACCTCCACCAGGCGAGAGATAGGGGTATCTGGTTCTATTTCCAGATTCTGAAGTTTATGTGTAATGGCGAGCGCACTTTGGGAAATAAAATATGACCTCAGGCTTGTATTCCCTTCCAATGACTCGGGGTCAGTGGTAATATAAATTCAGAGACATTCCTTGAGGCGCTCTAGGAATGCCGAAGTGTTTTCTGTTGGCTCCTGGTTGATCTCCTTTATTTATTTATTTATTTTTTTACTCTTCTGGCTGTGCCACACAGCATGTGGGATCCCAGTTGCCCAACCAGGGATCGAACCCATAGCCCCCGCATTGGAAACATGGAGTCCCAACCACTGGACCACCAGGGAAATCCCTGATTTCCTTTGTTAGTCCAATTGACAGGTTTCTTTCCTGCTGCCTGGATTCCCTTTAGGTCATATTTTTATAATGTGTCAGCCTGTCTTTTACCTGCTTCACCATTGTCTCAGTCCCGGTTGGGTTTGTTATCTAGGACCGCTTGATTGCCAGGTCTGAAAATGGCATGACCTGCATTGTTTCTGTTCTCTTTGTGTGCTTCCTCTCAGGTTTTCGAAAAGACTGTGACCTTTTCTTCCCCATTAGGAGTACATTAAGGAGGCTCTGAATGTCAACCCAGGGAGGGTCATGGGTCTGAAAGATTCCCCTAATCGGATTCAGGAACCTGTCTGGATCTTACCTCAACCCCTTGCTATGACTTTTCCAGTTATACAGATCAGAAGTGGTAAATTGTTGTATACCTGGATGAGCCCTCCTTCTCCATTGGGGACCAGCCTCAAAGGGAGTACTTTTCCTTGTGGGTTGTTGGACCCTATCTGGTAATTAGTCCCACTCCGTTTATTTGCTGGACCACATTCCAGGGCAGGAGGCTAGTATGGAGGGGACTCCTTGGGTCTGTGGCCCAGATCAGGTTATACGAAGGAAGGGGGTAGGGAGGGAGCAGTAGGAGGAGGGTTAGGGAGGAGATCAAGAAGGTCCTCAGCGGAAGGGTCAAGGACTGGCATTACCTCAGTGGAGAGAGCCCACAACCTTTTTGAAGGCCTTTGTTCTGAAAAAGCCCATGAAAAACTGGACATAGGGAATTTCTTTCCATTTCTTTTGTTTCTGGCATAGAAGGTCCAATTGTAAAATGGTATTGTAATTTAGAGACTCACTGACATGCCAACTTTCCCCATCTCCCAGCTAATATTGGGACCAGGCTGTATTACATGGGAAGATTAACTGTTTTCTGGTCACGGGATGATACCTGAAAAACTTCCAATTCTTCAGGATTCACCCTAATGGGCATAAGTATGGAGGACATTTGGTTCCCCATACCTTAGATGTTCTGTTTTAGATTTGTTTCCAACTACTGAGAGGGAGGTTGGAGTGATTTGTTGGCATGCAAATGCCACAAGATTTGGTTCAAATAAGACTTCCAGTTCAGGAAATTTGGAACCAATACCAAACTGTTAATGGATTCCTCAGAAGACCCAAATAGGAGATGTCCAAGTGGCATGGATGCTGATATTACTTGGAGACGCCCCCTTGAATTTGTAATGGCCCATGCTACAGACAGTTAGTCCCTCCTCAGTCAAAATACCCCGCGGGAGGTTAGATGACACTGACCCAAGGATAGAGCAGCTTAGCCTCTCTAGTTCCTAGAGTGTCTAGCAAGTCCAGAGCCTGGTGGGTGGGTCCAGGTGGGAGGGCCACAATCAGTCCCATCTGGGTCACCAAATTTTTTTTACCAACCCTCTCGAGTTGGTCCCCCCAAAAGGGTTCACTCGCACCAGTAGAATGAGGCTGAGTTTCATTCAGAAGCAAAGGAAAACTTTATTCTTTGATCAAGGAATGGAGAGGTATGAGCTTGCACTCTAGAGTCCATGCTCTCCCTTAAAGGCCATTGGCAGGGCTGCCTTATAGGGTTCTTGTCAGCAGGGAAGGAATTGAACTTCTTGAGGGTCAGGCACAGCTGTACTGCTCACAGCGATCCAGGTCAAAGTGCTGGGTGCAGCATTTCTACACACAGTATGCTGCCACCATCTTGAGTTGCAGTGTTGTGCACAGCACTTCTGCACACAGCCTACCAAGCTGAGGTATCAGGCACAGCCATTTCACACAAGGAACTCTGGTCTGAAGAGCCAGATGCAAGGCCTCTGCACGTGGTACCCAAGTGAAACTAGACTAAGCACAAAGGAAAAAATGTTTTATTTTTTCTGTTTTATTACCCAGATTCTATTTTTATTTCCTGGGAATTGTCAATGGGCTTTGCGGTGAGAACACCACCAGTATTTGTGATTACAAAAATAAGACTCATCACCTACATTTAAGAATGACATTTGGTTTAGGCTTGGAAGTCACCATAGAAGCCCAAGTCCTCTTTTGTCTTAACCTTAGCTGTTATGAATAATACTCTCCTCTCAATGTAGTCCATGATTCTCAAGAGGAGATGGGATATTGGGGAAGGATCCCATTCCAAGTTTGGCTTATCAGAATCTCCTAAGGGGAAGACCTCTCCATCCTGTTAATCCTCCCAAGAGGGAAAGTTACTATTCATCTTCCCAAACCCAGCACTCTTAGATTGCAGTCCCATAGGACTCTTCTCTGGAGTCTGTATTTCACCATTCCCTTGACCTTAATCAGTAACAAAAGCTTTATAATACTACCATGGCATTGCTCACCCCCCCACCCTTCCCCCACCCAGGTTTATAAACTCCTTAGCTCCCTTGCCTCTGGGCAAGTCTGTCTATTGCATCTCACAAAAGAAGAAGAAAGAAAGAGTAGAAAAAAGAATGTCTAGCCCTAAGCTTCCTTTTGCATCTGTATGCTTGCTGGTCTCTGAATCCCTGTGAAAGGTAAATAAACCTCTGGTCTATTCTTCCTTTGTTCTCTGAACTGGGACTTCACTCCCGAGGAGATTTTCTTCTCAGATGAGATTTGGAAAGGTCTTTTTTCTTTGCTTAGATCGTTTGAACTGATAATTTGCATCTACAAAGGAAACTAAAAAATACTGAATAGCTCTTAGAAAACACTGTGGAGGCACTCCTTAGGATAATCTTGCCTCCACTCTGAATGAGAAGAGACCTCCAAGTGAATGAAAACCCAAAAGCAAAATTTTCAATGCTGAGTTTATTTTAATATTGTCCCTGGATAACTCTCTCTAAGGTCAAACAGGTTTTAATTCACCAGCCTTAAAACCAGTACCCCCTCTCCCCACCAAGGAAAACATTTAGATAATTTCAAGATAAACAAATAAAAACATAGAATTAAAAAAAATTAACCTAGTATTGCAAACAAAATAACCCAATATTACAAACAATAGAAGAGTAAGATAGGAAAGGCTCATGTGAAA
This sequence comes from Balaenoptera acutorostrata, assembly GCF_949987535.1. Classification (NCBI taxonomy): domain Eukaryota; kingdom Metazoa; phylum Chordata; class Mammalia; order Artiodactyla; family Balaenopteridae; genus Balaenoptera; species Balaenoptera acutorostrata. The sequence continues at coordinate 16,112,471 of NC_080070.1, read as the reverse complement.
TTCTCACACAACCCCACCTCTGTTGAGTTACTTCATAAAGCATAAGATTTTTAAATAAAATATACACTGTTTATTCTGTTTATTCTCATCAGTTCAAACTAGAATTGACTTTCATAAGAGAAATAATACAACAAAAGATAGCAGCTGAACTAAAATAGATAAAATAAAGAGATGATACAGATGAAAGAAAAGCAGACATTACTAAAAAAAATCAGAAAAAATGGAGCAGTAGCAAAATCTAAGTTATAACACACAAAAATTTTCTGTCAAAAGAAAACAGATAATGCATTGTGAGAAATCACCATGTTATAGAGAAGGGGGCGCTGTGAACAGAGAGCAGTGCTCATACATACCTTGGGAATCTTTTTAAATTCCAAACACAAAGGCAGCAGGGACTCAGCCTGCAGCTTTCTGCTGAAGAATTGATGAGGTTCCTTGGCCACTTCATCTAGCACCTAATCACAGAGCCACTTTTACCTGAAAATTCTCCTGTTTCCCTTACACACGACCGTCAAACACATTATAAAAGCAGAGCTTTGGGCTTCAGGAAATACCAGACAATGACAGAGTTCTGTGGAAATCAGAAAGTATCAGCTTTGATTTTATCAGACTGACAATAATAATAGAAATGTAAGTTACACTTATATCTAATAAGAAGCTTGATGAAGTCCAGCATGCTGGGCTGGCCATTATCTTAGTACAAATGAGAAAGAGTTGGCTAAATGATATTTACATTCTGGTGATAACCATTAAAAAAAAAAAAAAAAACTTGTGACAAGGATTCTCTCCTTGGGCAACTTTAGTGAGGTTTTTCTGAGCCTTCATCTCAGGTGCACCTGCTGATCTTGGCCTTCTATGTCCATCTTTGAATTGTCCAATTCTAGCAAGAATCCTGTGAAGTCGGTTTAGCCAGAATCCCCACCCTTGATATCTAATCACCCTCTATATCTGATCAAATTCCTCATTCCCCACCATCCCCCAGGTAATATCGCCCTACCCTGTCTTCATCAAGAACTTTGATAGGTCAGTGTAGTGAAGAATTATCCATCTTTTAATTATTTTCCATCCACCGACCCCTTCACCCCCACCCTGCTTCTTGGCTATAAATCTCCATTTTCCTTTGTTGTATTCAGAACTGAGCCCAATCTCTCTCACTGCAAAATTCTACTACACTAGTCCCTATACTTATCAAGATAGTCCTGAATAAGATCTGCCTCTTCGTCTTTAATAGGCGTTAAGTTAATTAAACAAGGAGGGTGTTAGACTAAGGTGGCTTTAATGCCTTAGTAGCCTACATAAGCAAACCCAAACCTAAGCCTAAAATGCCTCAAGGTTAAGAAATCAAAACCTACAGACAACAGATCACAAACAGACAAGTAGTCTTTCCGAAATATGCAAACACTTAATATAGCCAATCAGATAACTTCCTTGCTTTGCTTCCACATCTTCCCTATAAAAGATGCTTCCACATCTTTCCCTTAGCTCCTGCCAATGGGGTGCTCCTAGCCACTTCAGTTCTGATGCTGCCTGATTCTTTTTTTTTTCCCCCAGCTTTTTATTTTATTTTAAAAAAACTTTATTGAGTTATAGTTGATGTATAATATTATATGTTACAGGTGTACAATGTAGTGATTCACAATTTTTAAAGGTTATACTACATTTATATTTATTATAAAATATTGACTGTATTCTCTGTGTTGTACAATATATCCTTGTAGCTTATTTTATACATAATGGTTTGTACCTCTTAATCCCCTACTCCTATATTTTCCCTCCCTGCTTCCCTCTCCCCCCGGTAACCATTAGTTTGTTCTCTATATCTGTGAGTCTGCTTCTTTTATGATTTATTCACTAATGTGTTGTATTTTTTAGATCCCACATATAAGTGATATCATATAATATTTGTCTTTGTCTGACTTATTTCACTTAGCATAACACCCTCCAAGTCCATCCATGTTGTTACAAATGGCAAAATTCCCTTCTTTCTTAGGACTGAGTAGCATTCCATTATATATATATATATATATTATATATATATATATAATATATATATAATATATATATAATATATATATATATATACATATCATGTCTTCTTTATCCATTCATCTGTTGATGGACACTTAGGTTGCTTCCATATCTTGGCAATTATAAATATCAATAATATGAACATTGGGGTGCATGGATCATTTTGAATTAGTGTCTTTCTTCTTTTTGGTTACATACCTAGGAGTGGAATTGCTGGGTCATGTGGTAGTTCTAGTTTTAGTTTTTTGAGAAATTTCCATAATGTTTTCCACAGTGGCTGCACCAGTTTACATTCCCACCTATGGTGTACAAGAGTTCCCTTTTTCCCACATCCAAATAAACTTTAAAATTTAATAAGCTCCAGTTTATCTTTTAACACAAGTGTTATGAATAATATTTTCTTTGACACTAGGTAGGGCAAAAATATTTCCAATTAAATATGTGAATTGAATATATGTTTGTCTCTGCTCATCCAGAAACTTTACTGAATAATAGTAAAGTCCTATGAGTCACAAACCTGAAAGGGCAAAGAGAATAGGCGAGTAGGGGGGAAATGTTGTCAACCAAAATTTGGGAGCTGGAATGAAAGTGAAAGGTAGGTAATTTGCTGACCAGGCCAGAGAGTGCCTGAAAGGAGGGCACAAGGGTATGTGGAAGTGGAATATAAACAAACTGACTCACAGTGGTTTTCTGTTTTGTTTTGCTTTTTAAGTTTAAGAGTTTATTTAAGCAAAAATTGATTCATATCAGGTAGTGCCAAACCAGAAGTGGGTAGGAGTGCTCCTGATTCACAATGTTGAAGCCCAGACAGTCTCAGGAGATTTGAGGCACCAGGATCCCCCAGAGGTGGGGTGCAGGTGGTCTAAAAACAGAGGAAAATCTGTTTTTAAAGTAGTTGGGTAAAAGCAGGAAAGAATGAGGTAAAGTGGCAGTGATCCTATGTGTGGAGTTTGCCTCAGATGTAAGCTGCAACACAGAGCTAACTGACAGAGCACTTACCTGAAAGTGAAGAGCCCTGAACTCCTACTTTGAGCTACCTGTGGATGACAGCACCTTGGAAAGCTACCCTTAGATGCTCTCTGAGCACAAGCCCTGCCAATGGTGACCTCAAAAGGAAATTGATAGAAAGATTTTACACAGAAAAATGCAAGCCTGTTTGGTGGTTTCCATTCCAGTATGTAAAAGAGCTTGGAAGTCATCACTCCCAACCTCAAAACAAGAAAAAAGCTGTACAAACTGAAAATCAATCATTCTTCTTAAAACCATCAGAAAATGGAGGTTACAGGACAAATTCCCACTCCAAAAACTGAAGAGACAGGTGGATCACAGCTCACATGGAACAGAAGCCACTGGAGCTGAAGCTTGTGGGAACACTGCAGATGTTATTGACTAGTTACTGGAGATTGAACAAGGACTGGCTCGAGAGTTAAAAACTCTTAGGGGCTCAGTCTCAGGGTGCCCCCTGATACTTTCATGAATTTACCTCCAGGAGCCCCACCAGGTTCTCAAGATGAAAATCACACAAAAATCTTCTCATGTTTAGGGTAGGGGAAGGAGAAAATCACCACTATAAATATATCCAGACAGAGAGTTCTGTTCTCTATAAAAAAAAAAAGAGCTCACCCTCAGAGAAACTAATGCTTTACCAGAGCCTAACCTGTCCCAGAGGAAGGGCAATTAGACAGCCTTCCTGTCCTTGTCTAGCCTTCCTGTCTCACATAAAAGGAGGGGGGAAAGCCTATAAAAATTCTTCTGAAAGTTGCAACCCAGAGACACAGGCCCACTAAAAAAAAAAACCAAGATTCAATCTTAAAATTACAGACTTCTTTCTGTAATACCTTGTCACCATATAAACAGGATTCTGGTATAACAGTAGTGAATTACAACTGACAGCTGTAAGAAACAGTCTCTAACTAAGAAGGAGTTGCTAGAGAAGCCAAAAGGGAACAGGAAAGACAAAAACAAAAACACTAGAGGAAATTGAACTCTCTGACACCTATAGCTACAGCAAACATTAAATACAACCTAACACCTACCCAGATAAACATAAAACCTCACACTATAGACCATTTATCTCAGTTCCTATTACCCATTACATTATGTTCAGCATTCAACAAAAAATTCAAAGGCATGCTAGAAGGCAAGAAAATATACAGTCTGAAGAGACAAAGTGAGCATCGAAACCAGTCTCAGATATGGCAGAAATTTTGGAATTACGAGGCAGAAATTTAAAATAATTATGATTAGTATGCTAAGGGCTCTAATGGAAAAGGTGGACAACATGCAAATACAGATGGATAATGTCAGCAGAAAAAATGGAAACTCTAAGGAAGAATCATGTTTAAAATAAAAATATTGTAACAGAAATGAAGATTGTCTTTGATGGGCTTATTGGTCTGTTGGACACAGACAAGGAAAGAATTAGTGAGCTTGAAGATATTAATAGAAATTTCCAAAACTGAAATGCAAAGGAAAAAAAAAAAAACATTGACGAAATGTGGAACAATTGCAAAGGTGTAGCATACATAAAATGGAAATACCAGAAGAAGGAGAAAAAGGGTAAGAAGAAATACTTGAAGTAACAACAGCTGAGAATTTTCCAAAGTTAATGACTAATACCAAATCACAAATCCAGAAAGCTCAGAGAACACCAAATATGATAAATACCAAAAATCTACACTGAGGCACATCATTCAAACTGCAGAAAACAAAACAAAAAATTCTTGAAAGAAACCAGAAGGGGAAAGAACCCTTGCCTATAGAAGAATGAGGATAAGAATTATACCAACTTCTTTCCAGAAACCAAGCAAGCAAAGAGAGGGTCAGTGAAATATTTAAAGTGTTGAAACAAAACCAGGAGCCTACAAGTCTCTATCCAGCAAAAATTTCCTTCAAAAGTGAAGGAGAAATAAAGACTTTCTCAGACAAACAAAAACAGGGAATTTCTTGCCTATAGACCTGTCTTTTAAGAAATGTTAAAAGAAGTTCTGTAGAGAAAAGGATTATTTAGGTCAGAAACTCAGATTTACATAAAGAAAGGAAGAGTAGTAAAAAAATCAAAGAAAAATAAAATATTTTGTTTTTCTTATTCCTATTGATCTAATAGATCAATGTTCATTCAAAATAATAATAGCGGAAGTGGTCGGGGCCGCAGCGGGCGGAAGGGCGCCCTCGCTTCGTCCGCTCTGCGGCGGACCCAGTGAGGCCCCCAGAATTCGGAGCAGCCGGGAACCCGGTCTCCACCCTCAGGGCGCTGTTGCCGGGCTGAAGACCCAGGCCCACAACGCTGGGCCCTGCCCTGGAAGTGCTCGCGGCCCGGCGCCTGGACTGGCGAGTTGCTGCACTTTGGCGTAAATTGCAATCGATTAGGGATCGTTTCTCACACTCAAGTTAGAAGTGAGAGTTCAGATAAGTGAGGCCGCCATTGCTGCTTTGAACACCTTAGAAGGGGAGAATGGATTTATCAGGAGTGAAAATGAAGAGCTTGCTAGGAGTCAAAGAAAATAATAAAAAGCCCAGCACTAGGGCTCCTTCTCCTACCAAACGCAAAGACCGCTCTGATGAGAAGTCCAAGGATCGCTCTAAAGATAAGGGGGCCACAAAGGAGTCAAGCGAGAAGGATAGTGGCAGGGATAAAACTCGAAAGAGGCGCAGCGCTTCCAGTGGTAGCAGCAGCACCAGGTCTCGGTCCAGCTCTACCTCCAGCTCGGGCTCCAGCGCCAGCATGGGCTCCAGCAGCGGCTCCAGCTCATCTTCAGCATCGAGCCGCTCAGGAAGTTCCAGCACATCCCGCAGCTCCAGCTCCAGCAGCTCCCCTGGCTCTCCGAGTCCTTCTCAGCGCAGGCAGGACAACAAGCGGCGTTCGCGCTCCAAATCTAAACCACCCAAAAGAGACGGAAAGGAAAGGAAAAGGCGGAGCCCTTCCCCTAAACCCACCAAAGTGCACATTGGAAGGCTCACCAGGAATGTGACCAAGGATCATATCATGGAGATATTCTCCACCTACGGGAAAATTAAAATGATTTACATACCTGTAGAAAGGATGCACCCCCATCTGGCTAAAGGCTATGCATATGTGGAGTTTGAGAATCCAGATGAGGCCGAGAAGGCGCTGAAGCATATGGATGGAGGACACATCGATGGCCAGGAGATCACTGCCACTGTTGTGCTGGCCCCCTGGCCTCGGCCACCCCCCAGGCGATTCAGCCCTCCCAGGAGAATGCTGCCACCATCTCCCATGTGGCGCAGGTCACCCCCACGGATGAGGAGAAGGTCGCGTTCCCCTTGGCGCAGGTCCCCCGTGCGCCGGCGAGCCCGTTCCCCTGGCCGCCGCCGCCACAGGAGCCGCTCCAGCTCCAACTCCTCCTGATAAGCAGGGCCACCGAAGCTTTGCCCTGTGACTTGTATCCCGACCAGCTCACTTTTGTCACTTTTCTAGCAGAAAGAGGATCAGGTAGGAAAGAAATCCCTCACTCAGGGGCAGGCTTCGAAGGTGAAGGCAGTAATTGCTACATTTCCCCTGGCGGCAGAGTTCCAGCTGCAGGAGTGTTGTTGGTTTGGGGTCGTGCTTATAAAGATGCCCTCCAGTATTCTGGCTAGAAAGCTTCCACATTTCTAGTTCCTGAGAGTCAGTTTAGTGGCAAAGCCAGCAGGGATGAGCAGGGGGCTCCAAGAGGTGGTACAGCCCCAGCCTGGGAGCATGTTTTCCCATTCCACAGATGACATGGGGCCCATCTGGTGGGCTGCTCGTGCCCTAACCTGTTGGCCTGCAGGGTCCCACAGAAAAGGGTGTGCTTTTACGCAACTGCCATTCCTGTTAGCCTGACCCTGCTCCCCCGCTCGAGTCCTTTTCTGACCTCTAGGGCCAAATACCCATAATGGTTCTTTTCACGTGTACTCATGTGCATGCACACACACACACACACACACACACACACACTAACCCACGTCTCCCCTTCTCTCTGAAACTGGTAAGTTGAGAGCCAGCTCTGTTGGCTCATCACAGAACTCCCCCCCCCATTGTGTTGGTATTCATGGTGGTCCTGCAGGTTACCTTGGCAACGTGTACATTGCTTTTTTGGCTTTTATTGTACAGTCAGTACCATACATTTTCTGTTTTGAGTTCTGTAACTTTGTAGCATTTTAGATAGTATTATGTTTGTACTTTGTTGTGTAGAGAAAAGAATTGTGTTGAATAAACCTAGGATTAGAGTGCAGCTCGAGTGTTGGGTTCGCTGCCTCCTTCCTGTCCCTTGGCCCCAAAGGCAGCTTCAGTTGTGAGGTAATTAAACATGATAGTCTAAAATAATAATAATAATAATAATAATAATAATAACAACAATGTATTAGGTGATTATAGTGTATGGATAAGTGTAATGAATGATAGCAATGTTATAAGGGATGGGAGGAAGAAATTGAATACTCTGTTACAATGTATCTGCACTAGCAGTATAGTATTATTTGAAGGTGGACTTAGATTAGTTATAAATGCATAGTGTAAACTCTAGGGCAAACACTGAAAAAAAATTTCAAGTATAATTGATATGCTGAGAGGAGGGAAAATGGAATTATATAAGATATTCAGTTAAAACCAGAGGAAGCAGAAAAGAGGGAAAGAAAAAAAAAGAAACAGTTCAATAAATAGAAAACAGTTCTAAATATGGCAGATATTAATCTAACTATATCAATAATCACTTTAAATATGAATGGTGTAAATACACCAATTAAAACACAGAGACTGACAGACTAGATCAAAAAATAAGACCCAACCATGTTGTGTACAAGAAACCCACTTTAAATATAGAGACAAATATATTAAAAGTAAAGGGAAGGAAAAGATACACTATGCTAATACTAATCAAAATAAAGCTGAGTAGCTATCTTAATTTCAGACAAAGCAGATTCCAGAATAACAAAAATTATCAGGGACAAAGAGGGGCATTACCTAATGATAAAGGGGTCAATTCTCTAAGAAGGCATAACAGTTCTTTGTGTATATGCATCTAACAGGAGAGCATTAAAATATGTGAGACAGAGCCTGCTAGAGCTGTAAGGAGAAATAGACAAATCCACTATTATAGTTGGAGACTGCAACTCTCCTTTATCAGTAATTGACAGAAGATCAGCAAGGACGTAGTTGAAGTGAACAGCATCATCAATCAACTGGTTCTAATTGACATTTATAGACTTCTTCATCCACAACAACAGAATGCACATTCTTCTTAAGCTCACATGGAACATTCACCAATAATTACTATATTCTAGGCCACCAAACACACCTCAACCAATTTAAATGAATAGATATCATATGATGTGTGCTCTCAGACCACAATGAAATTAAACTAGAAATTAATAACAGAAAAGTAGCTGAAAAATCCAAAATATTTAGATATTAAATGACACTTCTAAATAACAAATGGATCAAAGAAGAAGTCTTTAGAGAAATTAAAAGTATTTTGAACTAAATGAAAATGAAAAAAGTGTTTAGATCTCTAGATGTACTCCTTACCCCCACAGAGCTAGGACTCTACCTTTCTCCCACCCTGGCAGAAGACTAGAAATTTACTCTCTGGGATCCTACTTTGAACTCTGGACTCAGGACAATAGGCATAGCTGAGGATGCTATCTGAATAAGAAGAACTAAGTAATAGTGTACACACCATGTATCCACTCTGTTTCCCAGCCCCCTTCTCCTACCTGTCTTACAGAATAATAGTAACCAGGAATATGCCCCTGTGGTAGGCAGAATAATGGTCCCCCAACGATGTCCACATCCTAATCCATGGAACCTGTGAATATGGTATGTTACATGGTAAAGGGAAATCAAGGTTGCTAATACACCTGGATTATATGAGTGGAAACTAAATAATATTACTGGGGATAGAGAAAGCGGACATTGGGGTACAAAGGTGGAAGGATTCCAAGGGCTAATGCCTCCTTTCCCACACTAGGAGGTTAATAAATAAAACCTAAAACTCCTAAGTCAAGAAATAGCATTTTAATAATTTAACAGTTATTTTAAAATGTGGAAAAAACATTAAACAACAATTGAATGAATTAAAATGGCTTCCTCTGAAGAGTGGAAATTAAAGATAGAGGAGAAATAAGGCAGAGGATGATCATTTTTCATTAAAAGATTTAAAAATTATTTGACAAAATTATATTTTTGAAAGATTAATGTTTGCATATTCTATTTCTTTAGATACAAAATCCTCTTCTTATGTTTACTGATAGTTATTGAGAAAGATTTTCTTGCTATCAGACAATCTCAGATCCCTGATATAAGCGTTTTCTTCCAAAGTGTTGCAAAATGCAAGTCAATAAATGTATTGGAGGATACAATGGGGGTGGGGCAAATGGGTGAAGGTGATCAAAGGGTAAAAACTTCCAGTTATAAGATGAATAAGTTCTAGGGATCTAATGTACATGGTGACTGTAGTTAACAATACTATATTGTATACCTGGAAGTTTGCTAAGAGAGTAAATCTTACAAATTCTAATCACAAAATAAATGGTAAATGTGTGAAGTTATAGATGTGCTAACTAATCTTATTGTGGTAATCATTTTGCAACATATACATATATCAAATTATCACATTATATACTTTAAACTTACACAATGTCATATGCCAATTATATCTCAGTAAAACTAGGAAAAGAAAGAAATGTATCTGACAGATCCAAATATAAACATAGCATGAAGCTCCAGTCTTCCATAGTTCTGAACACTTCATTCAATGCTTTCCATGGGTTTTTCTTTTTTTTCATCCTTCTTCTAACCCTCTGTATTGGTTTGCTAGAGCTGCTGTAACTAAGAACTACAAACCGGGTAGCTTAAAACCATAGAAATTTATTGTCTCACAGAAAACAAGGAAGCTAGAAGGCCTAATTCAAGGTGTCAACAAAGCTCCAGGGGAGGATTTTCTACACGTCTTCCTAGTTCCTGGCAGGTGCTGGCAATCCTTGGCACTCCTTTTCTTATCAGTCCAATCTCTGCCTTCATCATCACACGGTGTTTTCTGTGTGTGTCTCTCTCTCTGTGTCCAAATTTCTCTCTTTTTAAAGGATACCAGTCATTGTATTGGGGCCCATCCTAATCTAGCACAACATCACTTTATCTTGATTACATCTGCAAAGACCTTATTTCCAAATAAGATCACATTCACAGGTACTGGGGTTAGGACCTGAACATATCTTTTGGGAGGGTGAAATTCAGTCCACAACACCTTCCCAGCTAATTGCGTTATTTATTCTAGCATTGCTTTCCTTCCCTTTGCCTCCAGACTTCACCTTAACCCTGCTTCTGTAAAGCCTAACTAGGCTCCTCTCAGTAATGTAACTGTTTAAGGAAAACACCTCTTCTGAATGTGCCCCAACCCAAACCTACCAGTCCCAGGAAAATTGTACACTCCACTGGGCTAACCTAGTTCCTCCAGTTGGGGAACCCCACAATACTTAGTAGTTCCCAATTGGAGTTGATATGCAAATGATACAAAGATCTCAGCATAAAAATAGAAGAAATAATGATGTGATTGAAAGAGTACAGGGTGTGAAATCAGAAAACCTGAGTTACAATTTTGATACAAACACTTAAAAAACCAGGACCAACCCAGGTCTAAATTCTAGTATAATGTTATTTCCACCATTGCATGGCTAGAAAGCTTCACCTGTGATCCAAATTAATTCCCACACCAAGGGCAACCATAGATGGCAGTGAATGTATTACCAACATTTAAATGGAAACTCCTCAGGAGAAGGAAGAGAAGGAGGGGAAGGAAGAGGAACAGAAGAAAGAGGAGGAAATAGCAAAATATAGTGTCCACAAAATCTCTTTTAATGATTGTTAAACAAATACACAGAGAAAAATTCCAAAGGCACACTCTCTCTTAGAGCTTCCCTAAAGATGAATGGAAAGAAGACCTTGGCTCTTACCAGCATGTGCTTCATGCTATTTCGGTTAGTGGGTGAGTCATACATGCTGGTAATGAATTTCCCAGGCTTTCAATTTTAAATGGGAGTAGATAGTGCAAGACATTCATTTTAACATGGAGTGTTTTCTCCTGATGTTCATAAAAAGAATCCATTGTGTTATGATTAGATCATGCTTGACCCACCTCAGGAATGTTTTCAGAGTGACAGAATATTTATTTCTCAGTGACATCACCAAGGTTCAAGAAGGTCTGATCAGCATACTTACAAAGCCCTGTGATCCTAAAAGGGCTAAGACAAATCCTCCCCCTCCTTTGTAGGTTCCTCCATCTGCACTTGGGTAATAACGCCCACCTTTCCATTCTAAACATAGAATAAGAGAGTAATTAATAGAGCCTAATCGTAGCAAAAGAAAATTCTGCTTTTTAAAAAATCTTTCTTCAGAATAATTGTGCTTCACATGTGCTTTGAGCAAAAATTTTAGACTAGAATTTAATCTTAATACTAGTAATAAAATGCCATTTTTTCCTCAACCTATCATAATTACTCCATAAGCACATAAATTTTAACTTAAAAAATTACATCTAAGATTATCCATGCAAATAGATTGTACTTATGGACAGAACCATTGCAAGTGGTGATACCAAAAATCTTTGATGCCCCCCAAGTACCCAAAACAAACAAAAAACAAACAAAAAATCTTTGATGCCAAAACTTTCAAGGATTTGCCTTCTGAAAATCAGCAAATCCAGGCCAAAATCATCAAATCAGCAAATTGGATGTACTGAACTTGACCCAGTGCCCAAGCAGTCACAGTTTAGATTTGTAACTAATACAAAAAGTTGAAAAAAAAAAAAAAAAAGTTGATTACTTCTCCTTAGATTTGTTGCTTTGAAGGGACATCAGCTGAAAGACTTTGGATGTGACAGAGAAGCAGTCAGGTATCTCTTAGAGATTTTTAACTGAATAAGGTTAACTGGGCATTCTTCCCATTGAAATATCAAACTACAGCAACATTGTATATCAACTAGACTCCAATAAAAATTAATTAAAAAAAAAACAAATATCAAATTACAAAAATAGAGATCTTTCTTGAAAAAGCTAACAATACTTAACCTTAAGGAAAACTTAGGTTTAACACCATCAATTCACATTTTAATTGTTTCTTTATAATAATTGTGAGGTTTTTTTTAAAACAAGAAATGTAATTAAATAAGACAATTGACCTAAAGAGAAATCTATGTAGGGTTCCTTTCTTTTAAGGTAATCTCTTCCTCCTCTAAAGGCAGATTGCTCTACAGATAGCAGCTATAAGCCAAAAGAAGTAATAACTTTGTTTTTGGTTTTATAATAATCAATAAAAAATATGTAAGTTCTCCAATCAAACAAGATTCCCAAGGATTGTTGCTGGACTTGTTTTTATTACAGTAATTACATAATAACTCATTGGAATATAAAGTAACAAGTTGACTGAGACAGACCACTAATGGAAAAAGCAAGGCATTGGGGGTATTTTTTTTCAGTGTCAGGTTTTTTTCCCCAAACATCTCAACATTGGACATTTAGTTAAAAAGAAAAGGGGAATGGGGGAAGAGGTACTATGTCTGTTTACATACACCAGTTTCTCTATATACATTAAGGAATGGAGAATGGGACAATGAAAGACTTAACAAAATTAGTCTGGAGCAGTTAGGGTGTAGTAATAGGAAAGTGGGGTGTGTGGGGGGAGGGGAACAAACTTGTTACCTGAGTATGTGCCACCTGAGGGAGCACAGTTCTGGAGTAGAGTGAGGCTCCCTGTGCAGTAGACACCTCCTGCCGCTGGGACACAGCTTCTCCCATCCACACATGCTCAAGGCAAGTGTGTCCCTTAAATTGATTGCTCCCATCAACCCTCCTCATTGACAACCTGTGTTATTCCTTGTACCTATTACCTAGTTAATGATTCCGCACTCATTTTCAGTGTGTGTGTGTGTGTGTGTGTACACAAGGGAAGGGGGTTCCCACACCACCAAGCAATTCTAACACCAGCTGGGTGTCCTGCAACTCAACTCAGTTCTGACACTGTCTACCTGGAGTCGACATCAGATCCCATAGGTTAAGGACTCAGCCCTTAACCCCGTTCATAGCCAGTTGCAAGTCCAGGTTGTCAGATGTGCTTCTGACTAACTGGCTATAGATTGGAGGTTCCAAGCACCACTTCCTTGTATTCAACTAATTTGCTACAAAGGCTCACAGAACTCAGTAAAAGTTTACTTACTAGATTATCAGTTTATTATAGAAGGACATAACTCATGAACAGCCAGATGGAAGAGGTGCATAAGGGAAGTTATGTGGGAAGGAGCGCAAATCTTCCATGCTCTCTCTGAACGCTCCACTCTCCCAGGACCTCCATGTATTCACCAACTGGAAGCTCTCCAAACCCTGTCCTTTTGAGGTTTTATGGAGGCTTCACTACATAGGCATGATTGATTAGATCATTAGCTACTGGTGCTTGAACTCAGTCTCCAGCTCCTCTCCCCTCCCTAGAGGTTAGGTCCCAAACCTCTAATCACTTGGTTGATTCTTCTGGCCACCAACGCTCATCCTTAGATGACCTAGGGCTTTCAAAAAGTCACTTCACTAATGTAACAAAAGTTATGGAGTTCATCACCTAGGAAATACAAGAGTTTTAGGCCCTTTGTGGCAGAAACGGACAAAAACCAAATATATATTTCTTACTATAAATCACATCATACTAGTTTACTTCATGGTATATGTTTCTTAATCTTCAGTGGTTCCACAGAACTGCCTTGTCCCATGTTGGTTCTCAAACTGGCCCTTGTACATGGAGGGCAAGGAGAGACTGAAGAAAGAGGCAGAGCACTCCAGATTGGTAGGCAGTGGGTTGAATAAGAAGGAAACTTACTTGTGAGGCCTGTCTTGGGCACCGAGAAACAGTACATCTTTGCACCTGCTGCCAGAATCTCAAAAGTTTGTATTGAGGCCTTAACAGTTTCAGTCACATATTCAGTCCTGTCGTTCGCAACACCACATTGCTCTGTCCAGGATGCATCCTTGAAAACGGTTCCAACTGTGGGAATGGTGGACAGAGCATACATTCCAAGGACAGGGGTTAGGGTGAGGAGCCTCCCATTGCCCTGGTCCAGCTCAGGTCAGGGGTCAATCGGTGGTCACGTCTTCTCCATGACCTCCTCTAATATCCCACCACCTTCAAATTAATACGATCACTGCTCTCCTCCTCCCTCAGGCTCTTCCTGGGCAGCGGTGACCAATCTCCTCCACTGGGCTGCCGCTTCACAAAGGAGGAACCAGGGCTACACCCAAGGAACACACAAGCTGCACCTGTGCATGAAAAACAAAATATGTTTAGAATAAGATTTTAGAAGATAAATATTGCTATTAGTTACCTTACTCTTAATCATATGATGTTTATGCTGGAAGAGACCTTAGAGATGAGGAAACTGAGGTTCGGAGAAGTGAAGCGGCGGGTCTGAGGTTCACACTGGGTGAACTGTGGCATCAGCGTGAGCACCCAGGTGCCTGACCTACTTGTCCGCTACTCTCCATCACTCCTTCCTCTCTCCCATCAACCGTCCTGAGTCTTAATCCTTGTCTCCTCATGGTTTTAAAGGAAGAAAATTGAAACCTTCTTCTATTTAATTTACTGTTAAAAGCCCACCAAAACCATGCCCACCTCTTCACATTTAAATATTAGAGCAAAAAAAATAGTGGAGACCCATGCAGTGATCCAAGTCCATGTCTGGACATATATTCCCTGAGAAAATTGTGCTCATCTGCACCAGAATATTTAACAAGAAACTTCATGTATTTTGCCCACTGCATACTTGGCCTCTGCTTCACTGAGAGGGAGACAGTCTCGAATATGGGCTGCAGTCCCGTATCTGGTCCACTGGTGGATCCGGTGGCTTGTGGTGGCTAGCAGCTTGGTGCAGGGGACATCGGCCTGTTCATTCCAATTGTTCTCAGCTGGGTAGGGGTCCTTTTTATATTTATCTGGGTAACAGATATTTTGCCTTCCCACTCAGCCAGTTTTTGCCATAGACCTTGTCCTCATACTGGGGTGCCTTTGATAGCTCAGTTCACTTTTCGTTATTTCCTTTACCATATGACCAGGTCACAGGCCAGGCCCAGGAGTCCATGAAGGTGTAGTATGGAGGGGATTTGAAAACAGCCTGCATGGCTAACCACACAGCCACCTTCTCTGCTCATTGGGTCTATCTGTCTGATCCTTGATTGCTAATGGTGTGTCCATCTTGGCAGCTGCTAATGAACCCCCTCAGGCTTTCATCTTCCACCTATGAACCAGGCCATACCTTCTGTGGGAACCTCTTCTAAACGTGGTCCCAACAGGCTACTGGGGTAACCAGAGGCTTCATTGCACCCAGAAGTGGTCTTTTAGGGTGTGGGCCACGTGTTTATGCAAGCATGTGACCCCTGAGGACCTCAAGTAACTTTGGTCTTGTATGTATTTTTCCATTTGATGATGGAACTTTGTTGTGCCTGCCCCACTTTTTTGGTTGGGTTAATGTGAACCCAGTTTAGGATGGGCTGGTCAGACTTTGGTAACACCATAGATTCACAAGTCAGGTATTGTTTCTACTAGCACCTAGTAATAGTCCAGGAGCTGTCACTCATCTATATCAGTCTGGGACAATGTGGTCCAGGCAATGACCTCAGATGGTTGGGTCATTAACCTCTGAAGATTTGTAGGATCAGCTAAACATGTCATCTTTTTAGGTACAATTTGGGATGGAGCCCAGTGGGACATTCTAACTGACTTTAAGGAGAGGTTTCTGACTATACTTATGTTAATTAAAAATTAATCAGTTGATCTAAGAAAGAAATGGAAAATTTTATTCCAGCCAAATTGAGGATTTTAACCCAGGAATAGCATCTCAGAAAGCCCTGAGGACTGTTCCACCCATTAGAAGTCAAAGCAGTTATATAAGTTTTTTGAAACAGAGGGCTGTATGTTAAATGACATATTATTGACAGTTTACACAATCCAGATCTGCAAGTACAGGGTGGTGGGTCATATGACCCCTTACAAGATCAAGAAGGAATGTTATCTTTTAAGGAGTTGTCTTACGGTTGAGCCGGTATTTCTGCTGATGGGGGAGGTTTGGTTGATGCATAATGCAGATACACAATGCACAGTAGAGGGGAGAGTGGAAGTCAAAGGGCAGAGAAAATTTTTTATGTTTAAATGTTTCTTGTCTTGCCATAAAATATGAATTTTATTTCACCCCTCGTACTCCCAACTTTAACAAAAAGCACAGCACCTGCTGGGGCTGTTTAGGCACTGGAGACAATACATTCCACACCTCCACATTCTGCTTGTCCCACTGGTGCAGGTCGCAAAACCCCACCTTAGAATTGGAACAGAGGCACACTGGAGGAAATACAATGTGAAGTACATCCAGCCCTGCTCAGGGGCTCCATGGCCCTTCAGTTCTTCTGAACTGTAGGTCTCAGCAATGTTACTGAACTGAACTTGGATCCATTCGCCTGTTGTGCAGCAAAGCCAATCTACTGACAGTGGGTTGTGGTGAAGGAAATTACAGTGTTTATTGCAGGGTTGCAAGCAAGGAGAATGGGCAAGTGGCATCACTCAAAAGACCCAAACTCCCTGATGACTTTCAGGGAAGGATTTTTAAAGGCAACATTAAGGGTGAGGGTTGCAGCTCGTGGACTTTCTTCTGATTGGTTGGTGGTGAGGTAACAGGATGATGTTTTGGGAATCTTAACGATCAACCTTCTGGTTCCAACCAGTCTGGGGTCTACATGGTTATTATTGTCAGCATGTAATCACCTTTTCCACCTGGCCTGAGGTCTTATTTTCTGCAGAACTCAAAGATATGCATCAGATTGTTATGTACATCCCTTAAGGAGGAACTAAGACTCTGAACTAGTGTTTATTTTTATTTTTATTTTTTTATAAATTTATTTTATTTATTTATTTTTGACTATGTTGGGTCTTCGTTGTGCACAGGCTTTCTCTAGTTGCGGCGAGCGGGGGCTACTCTTCATTGAGGTGCACAGGCTTCTCATTGCGGTGGTTTCTCTTGTTGTGGAGCACAGGCTCTAGGAGCACAGGGTTCAGTAGTTGTGGCACGCGGGCTCAGTAGTTGTGGCTCACAGGCTTAGTTGCTCTGCGGCATGTGGGATCTTCCCAGACTGGGGATTAAACCCGTGTCCCCTGCGCTGGCGGGCAGATTCTCAACTACTGTGCCACCAGGATAGTCCCTGAACTAGTGTTTAAACTATCATTACTTTTCTTGCTTTTCCTTTGTTTCTGCATTCCGTCATTTCCCTAATTAGTAATAGCTTGAGTCTGCTCTTTGGAACTTAGGGAAGGCCTAGGAGAATAAAGCCTTTTTCTAAAAACAAGAAACAGGGGACACAGGGGGCTTTTGTATCCAGGAAAGCCCTGCAGAATTCTGCTTGGTTTCAGCACCACCCACCCAGTTCGACTGGAGCCTATTCCAGAAAGAGCCTGCTCCTGGCATTGGATGACCTGTTAGGTATGAACCAGGAAATTCCAACAACAACCAGGTACTCTGCCTTTGAGCAGCAGCTTCTTGAGGGACCCCAAGCTAACATAATTATGTTTTTATTACTTCTCTATATATGTATTCCATTCATCAGTTTTGTTTCTGTTTTTGTTTTAATGTTTAAAATAAACATGGCAATTTGTATAGTAATAAGAGTCAGAGAGAGAGACATAATCTGGTGGCATATCTGCGGGGGCTGGTAGTGTTGCTGAAATGTCTAGAAACCATTTCTGACCTCTCAGTTCAGAATTTTGAAAATGTGGTAAATCATGCTCCACTACCCAGCAATCATAAATGGTTTCTTTGTATTAACTTCTTGAGAAGAGGACTTTTGTTTTCCAATCTTTAAAGCTGCCCTGAGGCAAAAAATACCAATACGGGTGAAATTTTTTGCAGGTATAGGGGAACAGAATTTGCCATCCCAAAATGTATCTCTTCGGCATATTAATTATTTTAAGCTAGTTATTTTCTAAGAAAGAACGGACATGGGGAAAACTCTGAAAATAAAGAAGGACTTACCCTTTTGTAAGAAACATTTATATTTGTGAGGGAAATCTCCTTTTGTACGGATGTCTCCTTCACTGTACCTGGAAAAGGAGGATGACCAAATCTCTGGAAACTTTTATCAATAGAGAAGGCACTGACTTAAATCTGTATAACAACCTTACCCTTGTTTACTGTGCTTTTCGTAGTCACCTCCCATAGCTGACTCTCCCCTCCCTCAAAATCCTCTTTTGTCTTTAGCTAAAGGTGGTATTTAAGAGAGGGCTTTGCCCATTTTGGTGAGTTACTCAGTTTCCCTGGAGCTTTCCCGTGTATACATGTTATTAAACTTTTGTTTCATTTTCTCCCATTAATCTGTCTCATGTCGATTTAATTCTTACACCAGCCAACAGAACCTAGAAGGTTAGAGGGAAATTTCTTCCTCCCCAGCACAGGTATTTGTCTAACCGTTCATTTCCGCATTCACGGTCTCAGTGATCCTCATGAGAATTATTGTATTATTGACCCCATTTGAGAGATGAGGAAACAAAGCCTCAGGGAGATTGAGTGATGCCACTTGCCACTTGTCCCCTAAGTGGGATACCAGAAAGAGAACCAATGTCTTTGACTTATGGTCCTCAGTGTCTTTGCTTTCTCCTTTCACTTGACACTTGTTTTGATATCATTATATTTTAACACTAAATAGGGCTTTCGATGTAACAGAAGTTCCCAGGAGCCCTAACCCCTTTCAGGACTTCAGCCAACAGCTCAGCTCAAGACAGTAGAGTTTAATCTCACTCTGGCTCTTGGTATACATACCAGACATTGTCTAGACAAACTAAAAAGACCCCACTAGACCAGGACAATTACAAATGACAGTGACCAGGAGAAAATGGAGCATTTCTCCCCCCTTTTTACATTTATTTATTTGTTCATCCATTAATTCATTCCTATTCCTTTACCCAAATACTTTTCAGTGAAGGAGGAAATTAAATAAGTATAATATTCACTGTCTATACTCAAGAAGTTTACAATCTACTCAGGGAGTTTATGTGTCTACAAAAATTATTAGCAGTCTCTTGAACCTTTAGAGTGTGTAACATGGAATTTTATTAGACATATGGATTATAATTTTTAAAAAACAGTTTTCTCGATGCTATTTTTCAATGAATAGTCTTATGATGCTGCCTTAATCTTAAATTTGCCTCTATCTGAAGTTTATTCATTTTCATAATTATGGTGTTCCGTTGTATGTAAATATACCTCAATTTCTACATTCTATTTGGGGTGGATATTTGAGCTGTTTCAGTTTGGGACTGTTAGGCTATAATCCAGCCCTTCCCCTTCTGCTGCAGCAGTGATGTTAGGGTATTCTCTCCTCATGGCTCCCTCATGGCCATTATTAAATGTCTGAATGTAGGTATTTCATATTCTTTTTGCTAGTAATAATGTAGGCCCCATAGGAACAGAGCCCCCTGAATGGTCTGGCTCTCCAGCCCAGGCTCTGCCATCCACCTGGCTGCCCAAGGACACTGGCCACATTGGAAGGAAGTATGTCACCCATGAAAGACAGTAACCAAAGGGGACTCCGAATCCAGAGCATGGCTTGTGAGCATGAGGAAGAGCAAACCCATCTGAGCTGTTTTTGCACAAGGAGATAGAAGACTTCTGGCAGTTGTCAGGGAAATCCCTGCCATAAATTTCTCCTAGCTACTCTGAAGACAAACTCCAGACTTCCCAGTTACATTAACCCTTAACTTCAGTCTTGAGCACTTTCCAGTAGTCTTTCTGTCACATCCTGCATCCTCAGAGACCACAACATCCTCAATTTCCCAGCCTTGTTTGTCACCTAACCCAATCTGCCTCACACAAAAATGCATTCCTCTGGAAAATCGAGTGTCCCAGGATCACTGGAAAACTCATTTAAAAGACCAGCTTACCCTTAGAGAAAACTACATACACCTGATGATTGGAAAATGGCATTAGAACTAATCATTGTAAAGCAAATAGCTTGGAAGTGATGATTTAAATTTGCCATGGTAGAAATATAACATTTAGGAATAATGAGTATAATTGATTATAAAAGAACATTTCTTTGATCTTTGAGTGATTGCTATTCATAATGCAAGCGTAAAGAAAAATTATTGATTGTTCCAGAGTACATTTTTTAAAAATTATTTGCTTTATTTTTATTTTATTTATTATTTTAAATTTTATTTATTTATTTATTTATTTATTTATGGCTGTGTTGGGTCTTTGTTTCTGTGCAAGGGCTTTCTCTAGTTGCGGTAAGTGGGGGCCACTCCTCATCGCTGTGCACGGACATTCTCACTATCGCAGCCTCTCTCGTTGCGGAGCACAGGCTCCAGATGCACAGGCTCAGTAATTGTGGCTCACAGGCCTAGTCGCTCCGCGGCATGTGGGATCCTCCCAGACCAGGGCTCAAACCCGTGTCCCCTGCATTGGCAGGCAGACTCTCAACCACTGCGCCACCAGGGAAGCCCCAGAGTACATTTTAAATATACTTTATTGATTGGGGAGTACAATAAAATTTAAAACAAAATTCACTATTGTTACCAGAGCACTGGCTCTGGTTTCATATTGTAGTTCATATCATCAACTATGTATTTGTTGTACTAGAAAGGTATTATTGAGTTTCTAATTTAAATCCCTAAGTGCTTTAATTATGATGTGAATCACTATGTGATAACTAATATTCATTTACCACTAAAAATTCACAAAGCAGTATTTCATAGACATAAATTAGACATTACTTAATGATTACCCACTATATATTTTATAGAAAGAATTTATTTAATATTATGGAAATTTCATCAGTATAAAAGTAACTGCTATTAACATTTGGAGTATGTAACATGTATACTATTTTACATTTATTTTTAAGTACTATCAGGCTTACAAAAAGTTGCAAAAATGGTATAAAACATTCTCTGTATACACTTTGCCCACCTTTCCCTAATGTAAACATGTAGTATAACCATCATACAATGATCAAAACCAGGAAACTAATATTGATACAGTACTATTAACTAATATAAAGACCTTATTCAAATATTACCAGTTGTCCCATTAATGTCTTTTTCTGGTTCAGAATCCAATCCACGGCCCCACATTGCATTTAGTTAACATGCCTCCTCAGGCTCATCCAATCTGGAACAGTTTTGTTCTGTTTTGCTTTGTTTTGTTTTGTTGTTGTTGTTTTCATGGCTTTGACAATTTTGAAGAGCACTGACAAGTTATTTTGTGAAATGTCCCACAATTTGGGGTTGTGGTATGATAAAAAATATGTTTGGTCTTAGAAATAAACCCACGTACTTATGGTGAATTAATCTATGAAAAAGGAGGCAAGAATATACAATGGAGACAAGAAAGTCTCTTCAATAAGTGGTGCTGGGAAAACTGGACAACTACATGTAAACAAAATGAAATTAGAGAGGGAAGACAGCAGAAGGAAGAAGAACTACAATCCTGCAGCCTGTGGAACAAAAACCACATTCACAGAAAGATAGACAAGATGAAAAGGCAGAGGGCTATGTACCAGATGAAGGAAAAGATAAAACCCCAGAAAAACAACTAAATGAAGTGGAGATAGGAAACCTTACAGAAAAAGAATTCAGAATAATGATAGTGAAGATGATCCAGGACCTTGGAAAAAGAATGGAGGCAAAGATTGAGAAGATGCAAGAAATATTTAACAAAGACCTAGACGAATTAAAGAACAAACACCTAGAAGAATTAAAGAACAAACAAACAGAGATGAACAATACAACAACTGACATGAAAAATACACTAGAAGGAATCAATAGCAGAATAACTGAGGCAGAGGAACGGATAAGTGACCTGGAAGACAGAATGGTGGAATTCACTGCCGTGGAACAGAATAAAGAAAAAAGAATGAAAAGAAATGAAGACAGCCTAAGAGACCTCTGGGACAACATTAAACACAACAACATTCGCATTATAGGGGTCCCAGAAGGAGAAGAGAGAGAGAAAGGACCCGAGAAAATATTTGAAGAGGTTATACTCAAAAACTTCCCTAACATGGGAAAGGAAACAGACACCCAAGTTCAGGAAGCACAGAGAGTCCCAGGCAGGATAAACCCAAGGAGAAACACGCCAAGACAGATAGTAATCAAATTGACAAAAATTAAAGACAAAGGAAAATTATTGAAAGCAACAAGAGAAAAATGACATGTAACATATAAGGGAACTCCCATAAGGTTAACAGCTGATTTCTCAGCAGAAACTCTACAGGCCAGAAGGGAGTGGCATGATATATTTAAAGTGATGAAAGGGAAGAACCTACAACCAAGATTACTGTACCAGGCAAGGATCTCATTTAGATTTGATGGAGAAATCAAAAGCTTTACAGACAAGCAAAAGCTAAGAGAATTCAGCACCACCAAACCAGCTCTACAACAAATGCTAAAGGAACTTCTCTAAGTGGGAAACACAAGAGAAGGAAAGGACCTACAAAAACAAACCCGTAACAATTAAGAAAATGGTAATAGGAACATACATACTGATAATTACCTTAAACGTGAATGGATTAAATGCTCCAACCAAAAGACACAGGCTCACTGAATGGATACAAAAACAAGACCCATATATATGCTGTCTACAAGAAACCCATTTCAGACCTAGGGACACATACAGACTGAAAGTGAGGGGATGGAAAAAGATATTCCATGCAAATGGAAATCAAAAGAAAGCTGGAGTAGCAATACTCATATCAGATAAAATAGACTTTAAAATAAAGAATGTTACAAGAGACAAGAAAGGACACTACATAATGATCAAGGGATCAATCCAAGAAGAAGATATAGCAATTTTAAATATATATGCACCCAACATAGGAGCACCTCAATACATAAGGCAACTGCTAACAGCTATAAAAGAGGAGATCGACAGTAACACAATAATAGTGGGGGACTTTAACACCTCACTTACACCAGTGGACAGATCATCCAAACAAAATTAATAAGGAAACACAAGCTTTAAATGACACAATAGACCGGATAGATTTAATTGATATTTACAGGATATTCCATCCAAAAAAAGCAGATTACACTTTCTTCTCAAGTGCACATGGAACGTTCTCCAGGATAGATCATATCTTGGGTCATAAATCAAACCTCAGTAAATTTAAGAAAATTGAAATCATATCAAGCATCTTTTCTGACCACAACGCTATGAGATTAGAAATGAATTACAGGGAAAAAAATGTAAAAAACACAAACACATGGAGGCTAAACAATACATTACTAAATAACCAAGAGATCACTGAAGAAATCAAAGAGGAAATCAAAAAATACCTAGAGCCAAATGATAATGAAAACATGATGATCCAAAACCTATGGGATGGGGCTTCCCTGGTGGCGCAGTGGTTGAGAATCTGCCTGCCAGTGCAGGGGACACGGGTTCAAGCCCTGGTCTGGGAAGATCCCACATGCTGCGGAGCAACTAGGCCCGTGAGCCACAATTACTGAGCCTGTGCGTCTGGAGCCTGTGCTTCGCAACAAGAGAGGCTGCGATAATGAGAGGCCCGTGCACCGTGATGAAGAGTGGCCCCCACTTGCTGCAACTAGAGAAAGCCCTCGCACAGAAACGAAGACCCAACACAGCCATAAAAAAATAAATAAATAAATAAACAAACCCAAAAGTTTAAAAAAAACAAACAAACAAAACTCTATGGGATGCAGCAATAGTAGTTCTAAGAGGGAAGTTTATAGCTATACAAACCTACCTCAAGGAACAAGAGAAATCTCAAATAAACAATCTAACCTTACACCTAAAGGAACTAGAGAGACAAGAACAAACAAGGGCTTCCCTGGTGGCGCAGTGGTTGAGAATCTGCCTGCCAATGCAGGGGACACGGGTTCGAGCCCTGGTCTGGGAAGATCCCACATGCCGCGGAGCGGCTGGGCCCGTGAGCCACAACTGCTGAGCCTGCGCGTCTGGAGCCTGTGCTCCGCAACGGGAGAGGCCACGACAGTTAGAGGCCCGCGCACCGCGACGAAGAGTGGCCCCCGCTCGCCGCAACTGGAGAAAGCCCTCGCACAGAAACGAAGACCCAACACAGCCAAAAATAAATAAATAAATAAATAAATTTATAAAAAAAAAAAAAGAACAAACAAAACTCAAAGTTAGCAGAAGGAAAGAAATCATAAATATCAGAGCAGAAATAAATGAAATAGAAACAAAGAAAACAATAGCAAAGATCAATAAAACTAAAAGCTGGTTCTTTGAGAGATAAACAAAATTGATAATCCATTAACCAGGCTCATCAAGAAAAAGAGGGAGAGGACTCAAATCAATAAAGTTAGAAATGAAAAAGGGAGGTTACAACAGACACCACAGAAATACAAAGCATCTTAAGAGACTACTACAAGCAACTCTATGCCAATAAAATGGACAACCTGGAAGAAATGGACAAATTTGTAGAAAGGTATAACCTTCTAAGACTGAACCAGGAAGAAATAGAAAATATGAACAGACCAACCACAAGTAATGAAATTGAAACTGTGATTAAAAATCTTCCAACAAACAAATGTCCAGGACCATGTGGCTTCACTGGTGAATTCTATCAAACATTTAGAGAAGAGCTAACACCCATCCTTCTCAAGCTCTTCCAAAAAATTGCAGAGCAAGGAACACTCCCAAACTCATTCTATGAGGCCACCATCACCCTGATACCAAAACCAGACAAAGATACTACAAAAAAGAAAATTACAGACCAATATCACTGATGAATATAGATGCAAAAATCCTCAACAAAATACTAGCAAACAGAATCCAACCACACATTAAAAGGATCATACACCATGATCAAGTGAGATTTATCCCAGGGATGCAAGGATTCTTGAATCAATGTGATACACCATATTGAAAAATTGAAGAATAAATCCATATGATCATCTCAATAGATGCAGAAAAAGCTTTTGACAAAATTCAATACCCATTTATGATAAAAACTCTCCAGAAAGTGGGCATAGAGGGAACCTACCTCAACATAATAAAGGCCATATTAAAAAAATGAAGTTAAAACATTCTCTAACACCATATACAAAAATAAATTCAAACTGGATTAAAGACCTAAATGTAAGACTTCATACTATAAAACTCCTAAAGGAAAACATAAGCAGAACACTTTTTTACATAAATCTCAGCAATATTTTTGGCTCTGTCTCCTAGAGTAATGGAAATAAAAGCAAAAATAAACAAATGGGACCTAATTAAACTTATAAGCTTTTGCACAGGAAAGAAAACCAGAAACAAAATGAAAAGACAACCTACAGAATGGGAGAAAATATTTGCTAATTATGTGACCAACAGGGATTAATTTTATATATATATATGAATCATTTTGTTGTATACCTAAAACTAACACATGGTATATCAACTATATTGCAGTAAAAAAAAAAAAAAATTTGGTCTTTGTCCCCTTTTCCTGCCATTGAGCTCCTAAAACGCTTGAGATTTCCTGAGTGATAGAAGTATCTTTGTTACACTAATAAGGTTACTCCTGACCCTAGATAGCTTCTGGATGGGGGGCTGGTTACCAAAAAAACCCAACCATGTGAATAAAAGAATAGAACTTTCAGCCTTTGTGGAGAGAAGAGGGACTGGAGATTGAGTTCAATCACCAGTAACAAATGTTTTGTCAACTGAAAAAAATGCACAATGTGAGAGTTGTGAGTTAAGTTCTGTTTGCGGCCTAATGAGGACTATAGCCTGGGGGATAGTCTCTCAGATAGCTCTGAGGAACTGCTCTGAAAAGGTAGGGGGGATGTCCCTGGTGGTCCAGTGGATAAGACTCCACACTCCCAATGCAGGGGGCCCGGGTTTGATCCCTGATCAGGGAACTATGTCCCACATGCATGCCACAACTAAGAGTCTGCATGCTGCAACTAAGAAGTCCACATGCTGCAACTGTGTGCCTGCATGCTGCAACTAAAGATCCCACATGCCACGGTGAAGGTTGCACATGCCTCAACTAAGACCCAGTGAGAAAGAAAGGGAGGGAGGGAGGGAGAAAGAAAAAGTAGGGGGGAGGTCAGTATATACATGATTTTAGTGAAGGGGGATACAGACAGTCAAGCACACATTTTGGCAGAATGTTGCTGCTAGCCATGGGGAGATGTCTCTGTTAATGATTTGAAAAGATGCAAGAAAATGCGCTCATAAAATCTCCTAAAAGTGTTCAACTATCTGAAGGCCTGTTCCACCATTTTTTTCCAGAGCACAGAGTGCCTCATTCCTGATCTCCACCCTGAACTTCTTTCGGGGTGTGTTGGAGGTCAGTGGCTACAGTGGCTAGTAACTTCATTCTTGTAGAACCAGATGGTTAGTGACAATTTTTAGTTGGCGTAATTAACCTTGTCTAGGTAATGAAGCCTTGACAGAAGCTCTTGAACAACAAGGATCTGGGAGCTTCTCGGTTGGTGAACGCATTAGTGTGCTGGGAGGATAGCCTCCTGGAATAAGTGTGGAAGCTCTGCACTCCCTAATCCCTCCTCAACACTTGACTTCCATTTGGCTGTTCCTGAGTTGTATCCTTTATACTAAAACTGTAGTTGTAAGTGTAGCACGTTCCTGACGTCTGTGGGCTATTCTAGAGAACCATCAAAACTGAGCAGAGGGGCGTGGTTGTGGGAACCCCCAAATTTGTGATTGGGTGGGCAGAAATGTGGTGCTTTGAGGACACTCAAGAATTTCAGCTGGTGTCTGAAGTAGGGGCAGTATTGTGGGACTGTGCCCCTTAACCTACACGGTCTGTGCTAATTCCGGGTAGTTAATGTCAGGATTGAAGTGAATGGTGGGACACGCAGCTGGTGTCACAAAATTGATCTTAGAAAATGACACACAGGGTTATCTGATGTCTCCTCGTGATAAATTCGGGTTAATATTTTTGGTAAGTAAACCACAGAAGTTGATCTTGGGGGGCCACAGGGTGCGGCAGCTTGAAGCAGGATCTTAGTTCCCTGACCAGAAATTGAACCCAGGCTTTGGTGGGAAGAGCACCGAATCCTAACCACTAGAACACGAGGGCCAGCAGGCTTGAAACAGAACCTCAGTCCTTGTCTTCTTTCAAGAAAGAATTCAGCAAAGAGACAGAGGTAGTGAAGTGGGTAATGCATTTATTAGAAGCAAAGTACATGTGGAAGAATGCACAGGCAGCATGTGGAGTGAGCCCCATGCTTTTGAGGTGGCTTAAATTGCTTATATGGGGGCAGTTTTCTGGGTTCCCTCTGGCCAATCATCTTGCTCGTTGCCCATATTTGGTCTGACTCATGTGCATAAACATCTTTTACCCAAGATAGATTCCAGTGTGAGGGTTTCTGGGAGATTGGCAGGACATATTATGGGCTGGTGCTCCCTCCCTTCCCTGACCCCTGAGGATTTTTCTGCGCATGTGTGGTCTGAGAGGTCTCCTTGATCCCAAGAAAAACGTGGCCTCATCTGTTACTCAAGCAGAGCTCTGCCATTATCTTTATCTTGAAGAGTCAACAGGAGACAAGTTCCAGTTGCTCAGCCTGGGGCCCAGATATCTCCTGTCTCAAAGTGATATTGAGTCCTTCTCAGTTCATGATGTCAGCGGGCACATGATGATGTCATGTCTCACATCAGGGAGGAAGAAATTTTCCTCTACACTTCTATGTTCTTCTGTCTGATCTAAGAATTAAATTGACATGAGGCACATTAACAGTGGAAATCAAACAAAAGTTTAACAACATGTATACATGGGAGAGACCCAGGAGAAGTGAGTAACTCACCAAAATGGCAGAAGCCCAAATACCACCTTCAGCTAAAGACAAAAGAGGATGTTGTGGGTAGTGGTTTGGGACTTCAAAAGGGAGGAAGGCAGTTCACAGAGAGATGGAAAAGCAAATGTTTGGTAAACAGAGACAATGGAACATGGAGAGGAATTTTAACAGACAGACTTTGCTAGGCTCCTCCCTGTCTACCATACCTACTCTGTACTGTGGTTATCTATGGTGACAGTTCCTTTCCTGGAATAAGTTCTCTATTTACATTCTTTTAGGCAGTTAGGGGGAAGGTCAAAGTTTCTTCCTGAGTCTTTTGGTCCTTGATTGTTTATAGCTCTAAATAATCCAAATGCCAAAGACACGTTTTGGGGTAAATTGTGTTCTTTTACACTCTTTTCCAGAATGTTAACTTTGATCACTTTGTTAGGGTGTTGACTGCCAGGTTTCTACACTGTATAGTTATATTTCCCCCAAACCTATTATTTTTAAATGTTTCAAATTATAAGATATTAAGTTACTCATAACTTCTTCCCAGATGTCAAAAAGAACTTCTTAAAAAATTATCAGTATAAGAAAATAGAACTCCATTAGAGAAAATGAAAGAAATATATTTGTATAATTGAACAAATTTTTGGAGAAAGTAGATGAAATACAGGAGGGAAAAGGAGAAGACCTTAGAGTTACCAGTTTCAACAGAATGTGGCACTGAGATGTCACTGATTGGACAGGGTATGAATTTACCTTCTATCTCCATGTCAGTCATAACTGATGAATTTTCATTTAAATTAGAAGATAAAAAACCCAAAGACTCCATTAAACCCAATGTACTTTTCGTGAATGCAGGTACAGATCCATATAACTTTAATATTCAAAGGAAATTCTAGTTGATACTTATCCACCTCAAGTTACAAATAATAAATTTTAGGGACCATTACACACAAATTCTTCCAGATGACAAAAATAGATTACTAGAACATTGAACTTCAAAGGTGTCTGTATTTTGTCTCTATATCAAAGTCATTGCGAATGAAAAAAATTGACTTAAGATTGATAATAGTACAAAGTTTGGAAGCGTTTATCACATGCTCTTAGTAAACATGAAGAAAATTAAATGCATATCAACAATAGTGTTAGGCATTTGAAATTGAACTGTGATTTTTAAATATAGCTATAATTATTAATGCTACAAAACAGAAACTATGTGAAAATAAGATAAAATATCTCATGCGATTGTTAACACAATATAGATGATACAGTTTTGGTGCAACAGTGCTAACATTCAGATCATCCGAGAACTTTATGAGCATAATAAATGGGCATTTTCTTCATCTGTCGTAACCACAACAAATGATAACATTAAATGTAGAATATTTTCTTAGAATACAAACATCAACAGCAAATCATACATTATTTGAATAAGGTAAGAAGTGCTAAATATCACTCACCTATTTTAGATACAACGCCTGATACACACTATGTAGAACAGATTATAATTATTACCAATTTTTTGGATTTCAAAAAGGCAAACATGTCTGTAACATTTTGTGGGAGTTTGCTCAGTAAATGATATGACTAGAAAAAGACTATATATATTTTTCTTAATGTTGACTATTGTCTCCCTCCACAAAAGCTACCAGAATAACCTGTTGGTCAGGCAAAGTTAAGCATATTAGACTTACAGCAGCAGGGGAGAGCACCATCTTAACAGAGTCTTAGTGTCTCAGCAGGGAAATGTTTTTGGCTCTATGCTCAGGTAATTTAAGGCAAGTTCTTCAAGACAGGGAACTGGCGAGGATTAGGCAAAGTTTGTAACATAATAGTTTAGGATTAGTGGGCACAGCAAGTCTTGAAACAAGTCTGGATACACAAACTCTTTTCCTGATAAGCAAGCTGTTTGTCCAGGTGAGCACACAGTTTTCTTGATATGACTAGCTGGTTTCCACAATGAGGTAACTCTGCCTTGATAAATTGGTTTGCAGAAATTTCCTGAAGCAAATGGTGAAGTTAGTTATTTACTGGTTAACAATCTTATCTCTTTGGGCTAGAATTTCCTGGGGAAAAGCAGTTAAGCCATATTGACACAGATACTATCACTTCTCAGTAGGATGCCTACAAAAATAATCTAGACAAAATCTAGACAAATCTACAAATAATAAAATTATCTAGACAAAATAATTTGAATGACCAGGCATATGACAATGCCACAAATATGCATGGAAAACATAAGGGATCATGGCAGAAAATCCCTGAAAAGAATTATAAAATATTCCATATTCCTTGTTTCGTTTAAACTTGATAGAAAACATACAACAACTTTTTTGGTATCAATGTTGGAGTTTATTGAAAACAATTTTAGGAAAGAAATTTGAAGCCATTTTTGAAAAAAATAATATGAGCAAGTGAAGCTGAAGCTATCATGACACTAGAAACTTACTTAAAGGAAAATGCAATGCTCTGTTAAAAACCATTGTGCTGTTGTATTTTCTGCAACACAAGTCAAAGGTTTGATTTCGAAAATAATCATTTTAACGTTTATTTGATAGGTACCAATTTGTAGTAATAGCTTCGGTAAAATTGATGTTAAGTGAAAAATGATGCAGGAACAAAAATTCAGTGTACACAATGCACTTAAAAGCATCAAAGGAATTAATACATTTTTTTGAAGACAAAGCAATAATTTTTATGAAAAATATATTGATACTAAACAAATTGCAGAGTCTCTTGACATTGATAACTCTCCCAATATAGGCAATACCAAAAAAGGAGTAAGAAGTTTTAATTCAACTGAGAATCCCATTTATGATCCAAAACTAAATTAAAATTCAATTTTCTTTTTTCTGTATTAGATACAACAACATCATTTTTAAAGGAGAGTTTTAAAATACTGAAAGAATAAAATGGCCTTTCAGTGTCATAGATGGCAAATGTAATTTAAAGAATAAACTACTGCAACTGTGTAAACACTAATAGTTGAAGTTGCCTGGTGAACAAAGTAAGGAAAATGATACTGAGGGAATTCTATGTATAAGGACTAAAATCCTAAGTTGATTTCTAAAATCTACACTTACAATACTCTAGTTTAAGAATTGCAGTATATTTGCAGTAATAATTTACAGGACACATTTCCAATAACTCTTTGTGGCTCTTGGGATAAATTTAACCTTGCAGTTGCATTTGCCAATGAAGAGTTTTATAGCTTCATGAAAATAAAATTTATTAAAGGTATAAATGTCACAAGAAAAACTGCATTTCTATAGAAAATAAGACACAGAAGCAAGTAGGCATTAAAACTGTCATAAAAAAATTTTGTCTCTGTGAAAGCAAGATGTATAATTACTTTATAACAAATTATTAAGTCCTAATTTCTTGAGTACTCTAGTGAGTTATTATTATGATTACAAGTTTTACTTCCTTTATTGTGTGTTCAGTACTTTAATTTGTAGATTTTTAAAATTATTATCTAAGTTTCAGGTGTACCGCGTTATAATTCAACAACTGTATACACTACAGAGTAATCACCATAAGTCCATCACCATACAGTTGACCCACTTCACCCATTTCACCCACCCTCAAATGCCCTTCCCCTCTGGTAACCACTAATGTAATATATATATCACGTTTTCTTTATCTATTCATTCATCAATGGACACTTGGGATGTTTCCATACCTTGGCTACTGTAAGTGATGCTGTGATGAATATAAGGGTGTTAATTTGTAGAATTTATATAGAATGACCTCAAGCTTACTGTAATTTTTATTATTATTATTATTATATATATATATTTTTAAAGGATATGTGGTTCATGAAACCTGTTTTAAATTTATTTATTTATTTTATTTTATTCTTGGCTGTGTTGGGTCTTCGTTTCTGTGCGAGGGCTTTCCCTAGTTGCGGCGAGCGGGGGCCACTCTTCATCGCGGTGCGCGGGCCTCTCACTATCGTGGCCTCTCTTGTTGCGGAGCACAGGCTCCAGACGCGCAGGCTCAGCAGTTGTGGCTCACGGGCCCAGTTGCTCCGCGGCATGTGGGATCTTCCCAGACCAGGGCTCGAACCCGTGTCCCCTGCACTGTCAGGCAGACTCTCAACCCCTGTGCCACCAGGGAAGCCCCCTGTAATTTTTATTATTAAAAAATAATATACTACCTTCTAAAAATTGTACTTGAGGAAAATAAAATTAATCGTATTCAAGGAAGGGACAAATTTACTAATTCACACAAAGGCACTATATGGGTGGCAAAGCATAGTCTCAAAATGTTAAAAACATAATTCTTAAACAAATAGATAGCACATTACACTGCCTATCTCACAGTAAAACTTCATTTTTGAAATCCCATTAGACACCTGCACCCTGTGCTTCCTTTCCAGTTTTCCTACCTATACTCCTCCCCAACACCTTCCCTAGCACTTTGTTTTTCTAGTGCAAAGTGCTGCATGGTGGGGATATTGAATAATATCCTCCAAACTGAGAAGGAACTTTGAGACTGAAAAACAAAGCAGGCAACTGTATGAAGTGCAATTATGAAGTTTATTGTGGGTAACTTACATATAGGCAGGATCAGGCGGATGAAGGTCCAGAGGCATTCGCGGCTGCACTCTGTGCTGCCGAAAGGGGTACAGGGGGATTTAAGGAGCCTAAACTAAAAACTTAATCTGACTACTAAGGGAGGAGCACGTCCACACCCATGGAAACTGAGGGGTTTTTCTTCCCTCCCCCCTGGGACAGGGGGGTCTCATGACCATCAGGCCTTGCAGGCCATTAACTGTCTGCATCAGCAAAAGGCATTCTTGCAGTTTTCATATTAGATGAAGGCAAGGGTAAATGTTGATAGGGAACTTAGCTGGCTCTGGCACATTTCTGGTGAGTAGGCTAGAGCTCAGTCATGCAGAAAGGGTCGTACTGTGGGCCTGAGATGGAGCTGACAAAATGGAGTCAGGGCGGTTCAGCCACACAGGAAATACAGCCTTCTGCAGTGTTGCAGCCTCACACCCAGTAGCCTCTAAGCAAAAAAACATTTCAAACATTTCATACTAATGGGATTCAAGACATGTGACCCCAAAATATGGCACCTTGGTATACTGACTGTCTTACACAGAAGGAGTATGGGAAAACAGCAGGAGGAAGGTCACGCTGACCTCCGCTGCCTCACCCTTCTACTGTTTCAAGGTCAACAATCTCCCACGTGAATGTACCCTCCCTGTACCAGGAGGAAGAAAGGCATTCTTACCACCAGAGACAGGGAACTGGGGGCTGAGAAATCTGTATAAATAAACTTTGTTAAACTAACTCTTATCTTCCTAGTTACTCCTTTATCACTGACTACTCCTAACCAAAACGTGTCTGTCTTCTCAATTCATCACAAATTTAATGTTTCTTTGTCTACAAGGTATAAAAGCTCCTACTCTGGGCACTGCTTTGAGTCTTCATTCTCTTGGGAAGGCACCCATGTACTTGTTACAATTCAATAAAACGTGTATGTGTTTCGCCTGTTAATCTGTCTCACGTCAGTTTAATTTTCAGACCCAGCCAGTGACCCTAAGAGGGTTGACGAAAACTTTCCTCCCCTACAGTACATTAAGATCCAAAATGAATAATAAATTTCAAATCAATTTTTTTTTTCTTTTTATTGTCACTGTTGGCCAAAACTGACCAGCCTTGCCTCAAAAAACATAAAAGACACTACTATATATAAAATAGATAACTAATAAGAATCTGCTATATAGCACAGGGAACTCTACTCAATACTCTGTAATAGGGACTTCCCTGGCAGTCCTGTGGTTAATATTCTGTGCTTCCACTATAGGGGCACAGGTTCGATTTCTGGTCGGGGAACTAATATCCTGCATGCCGCATGGCAGGGCCAAAAAATCCAAAAAAAAAAAACGACGGAAAAAAAACAAAAAAACAAAACAAAACAAAAAAAACGACGACAACAAAAACAAAAACCCCACACAATTCTGTAATGGCCAGTATGGGAAAATAATCTAAAAACAAACAAACAAACATAAAAGATAAGCTGGCTTGTCTGTTTCCAGTCTTTATTTCCTCAACACTAACCCTGTGTTCCATGTTTTCACATCTGTTATCACAATCCTTAGTATAAGGTAGGCTGATATTACTATCACCATTTAACAAATTAAACAACTGAGTTCAAAGAGGCTGACATGTTATAGGTAATAATAAATAGCAAGGCTCCAATTGAGCTTCAGGTCTTCACATTCCAAGTTCAGAGTTGATTCCTTATTGCTCAGCTCAGAAGTTATAGCCCTTCTGTTCTGCTCAGGTAAATCCATGATTTTGTGCTCAATCTAAGGTGCTGCTTAGAATCTATTAACTATTTATTTCTCCTCCAGGATTTCTTTTTTTTTTAAACTTTGGGCTTATTATTTATTTATTTATTTATTTATTTATGGCTGTGTTAGGTCTTCGTTTCTGTGCGAGGGCTTTCTCTAGTTGCGGCAAGTGGGGGCCACTCTTCATTGCGGTGCGTGGGCCTCTCATTATCGCGGCCTCTCTTGTTGCGGAGCACAGGCTCCAGTCGCGCAGGCTCAGTAATTGTGGCTCACGGGCCTAGTTGCTCCGCAGCATGCGGGATCCTCCCAGACCAGGGCTCGAACCTGTGTCCCCTGCATTGGCAGGCAGATAGATTCTCAACCACTGCGCCACCAGGGAAGCCCCCTCTCCTCCAGGATTTCTTAACCTCAGCATTATCAACATTTTTCTTCTTCTTTTTCTTTTTCTTCTTCTTTTTCTCGAGAGGTTGTCCTGTGCACTCTAGGATGTTTAGCATCATCCCTGGCTTCTACTCATCAGATGTCAATAACACCTACTTCCAACCTTCCCTACCCCCCAGTCGTGACAAAATCAACCCGGGATGAGAATCACTGTTTTACTCTTTGCTGAATTCCTTTAGAATTTGCATCCTCTGTTCCCTTCAGTCTGTGAGAACACATGGAGTCTCAGACCTGGTGTGTCAATGTGGAAAACCTCCCTGCCTGTACCCTGTACTCGGTCCCTCTCCTGCAATAACTGACATCCTCACTGTAAACTTCTATCAGTTCTTGGAAGGTATCCAAAACCTACTTACATTGGCTTGATTCTGTGCAAGCTCATCCAATCTACTTGATGCAGTGACTATTCAAGACCAGGGGTCCTGAATTGAATTGGCTGTCCCAAAATGATTTACTGGGGACTTCTGGAAATGCCTCCCACAGCTGGATTAACTGTTTTGATTAATTTGGCCTGTCAGTTTGTTGGGAAGGAAGGGAATAGCCATTTAATTTATTTATTCACTTAATTTATTCAACTTAATAATTTATTTAGATTCATTCCTTTATTTAACTGATACTGGGACTGAGATGACCTTTTTTTTTTTTTTTTTGCTAAATTGAACAGCTAAAATTATCAGATCAGTTGTACATTTAGACTCAATCTGAATGCAGCTTCTATCTCAGCACAAATTATTTCATATCCTTTATTCCCCAGAGAATGTAGCTCAGTTAATAATCAATTTTCAGAGGCTGTTTCTAACCACTCTCTTTTCTTTTTATAGCAGAGAGAGTAGGATAATTTTTTCCTTAAATTTCAAAAACTATTTTAAAAAATAAATGTTTGAGGAGCCCTTGTGTTTGTTTGATCATGACTTTCAGGCAAGAGAAGGTATCGTTAGTATGTACATAGAACTCAGAACAATCAGTGTGTGTCATTGTACGTCCATGGTGGATTTCCTGTGTGATGGAGGGAAGAATAAGAGGAGACAGACCAGAGGGTTCATGTCACACTAGATTTCTTAGGAAGCTTGTAAAAAGGATTTACTGTATTTTGATTAATCCATCCTTCATCCACCTTGAGTGTCTCCATGGCAACCAGATATTTGTTTCCCAAAGATGGGCTTTCAGACTGTGGAAGGTTCATTCAGCTCCATACAAAACCCCCTGTATTCCTGTGGCCCACATCTTTGAAATTCCACATGCATAGACAACCACTCCCAAACCCTCATCTGTGTTACTGATCCCAGTGCTAGTATCATTTTATCAATGACAAGACATGATCAATTGTTTGAAGCATTTTCTCAGAGCCAACAGAAACATCTGTTTCATCTCTATTCCTCAAAAATATCAAGTGTTTTAAGCTCAGCCTAAAGGAAGCTAGCTGAACAGTCATTATGGGGCTTTAAAAAAATATATACAATGTCACATATTGATTAGAGTATTTCAGAGCATCCACCAATTAAATGTTCCTATGAATTAAAAAATTACCTTTCATCAAAAATTAATGATTCCTTTCCCAAAACAGTTATAAAGCAGAATCTAATTCAAGGTATAGTAACATGCAAAGAACATATATTTTATAAATGAGGTTGGGCTGATTTGCCCAAAGTCTCACATTAGTTAGAAACTGACCTTAAATAAGGACATGGAGACCCAAACTCCCAGCACTCAGCTCTGCCTACCCTGCAGCAGGACTGCCTTCTTTTGCCCACAGAGGAGTCTGAGCAGTGCCCTGATTATGTGCTGTGTGAGTCTTCCGCTTTGTGGGAACAGGATGCTCCTCTGTCCTGCCCCCTCGCCAACTCTGTACTGCTCAATATGGAAAGATGACATGGATGGAGGGATGGATGGAGGGATGGATGGAGGGATGGAAGGAAAGCTCTATATTAAAAGTCTGGAAAATATATAACTTTTTTTTTACCCATATCCCCAAAAGGTGTTATATGGGGGAAATTCACTTCAAATATCTTGCATTCCTTTCTTTTTCATGACCATAAATGATTTTTATAATCAACAAAAACAAAGCACTTTCATTTTGAAAAAAAAAAAAAAAATTGTTCTTCAAAGCTCAAATTATACTCCAAAGTAAATTTATTTCTAATGTAAAAACAAACAAAAATGACCATTTATGCAATTGTAATGCAGTAAGTAGGAGTTGCACAATTTCTCTCATTATTTTATTTTTTAAAAATCATCACATGGTTTGTAATGCCCTTATTAATGATTAAAGTAATAAAATCATGTTCTTTTACCCACATTATGGGACTAATAATAATAATTTCAACCTTTTTTTTTCCTGCCTAAAAGTAATATTGAATTAGTCTGACACAGTTTAGGAATCATAACTTGAATTATTGGAATTCATTTGGGAAGCCCAGCCTCACTTAAAATTGCTGCTGTCTGCAGTATAATAAATGTGATCGATGGCCTTCTGCAGCGATGCAGCTCAGCTGCTCCTCCATTGCTGAGAGAGGTCTCTTTGTGTGTGTGCCTGTGCAGATTTCTTCAACATTCTGCAACTGTTTCCAACAGGAGCTAGTTTTCAGCCTCCTGTTCACAGTTACTTAAGAATAGACTGCTATTTTCCATTTACCATGGATCAATTTAGATTGCCTATAGCAAAGAGAATCTCGTTAAAGATTGATGACTTGTAAAAAAAAAGTAAAAACATATACAGAGAGAGCCTTTATCAGTTCTACCTTACTTGGTTCTTTGTCATTTTGAGCTGGAAGAAAAAACTCGTTTCTACTAGAAACTAGAACTTTCACATGATCATCAAATTAGGCAAATTAACACGAGAAGACTTAAATTAGTCTCACTGTTGCTCTTTAAGGAATAAATGTTTAAATAAACTTCCAACCAAAGTAAAAACAAACTGTAGCCAATGCCCCACCCCCAACATCTCTCCAACAATTCTGATCCCCCTCTGCTGGATTTCCTTCTTCCTTCCATTGTACTTATCACTCGAATTAGCAATTTTAGGAAAAATTTTTTGACACACCTCTTGCAATCGGTTACAACATAACTGTGTATTAGGTTAAAGCAGATAATCTAAGAAATACCCTTTGCTACCTTGTGAAATATTTAACTCATAAATCACTTCTTTCATTTAGTAAATTTATAAATATAAATAAATATTTGCAAAGAAAAACAACTGCCCAGGAGCCTTGTCAGGGTGTTATCCTAAATACAATTGCAAAATCTTAAATCATAGACTTTTTGATTTGGAAGAAATCCTAGAGACTATTTCATACATGGTGAGACTAAAGTAAGTTGAGGCTTGAGTAACTTACCCAATTTTGCAGTGCAAGTGAATAAGGAATCCAAATGCTCCTGAAATCTTTCCACCCTACTGAAACAGGAGGGAAGGGGGCAGGGCACAACCTTTGAAAGAATAACGTAACTGGAGGACATGACATAAACTGATTAAAACCAAATGGGTCCAAGATGGCGGACAAGTCAACTTCCACTAGATCTTGAGCCTCAGTATATGCCCACTGTAACACATCAGCAAGCTAAATGACACACCCACAGGCGCCATGACACTTCCAAGGATCCATAACGATCAAAAAGTGGGCGGTGGCCCAATTCCTGGATATCCCCACCCCTTCCCAAAATAGCTGGAATACTCCTCTCACTCATTAGCCTATGAAATTACCCACCCCTATAACCATACCCTGGTGCCTTTCTCACCTTCTGAGATGGACCACACTCTGTCTGTGTTTCTCTCTAAATAAATCCATTTCTTACCTATCACTTTGCCTCTCACTGAATTCTTTCTGCGATGAGACATCAAGAACCTGAACTTTGGCTTCCCTGGTGGCGCAGTGGTTGAGAGTCTGCCTGCCAATGCAGGGGACACGGGTTCGAGCCCTGGCCTGGGAAGATCCCACATGCCGTGGAGCAACTGGGCCCGTGAGCCACAACTACTGAGCCTGCATGTCTGGAGCCTGTGCTCTGCAACAAGAGAGGCCGCGATAGTGAGAGGCCCGCACACCGCGATGAAGAGTGGCCCCCGCTTGCCGCAACTAGGGAAAGCCCTTGCACAGAAACGAAGACCCAACACAGCCAAAAATTAATTAATTAAAAAAAAAAGAATCCGCCTGCCAATGCAAGGGGACACAGTTTAAAAAAAAAGAACCTGAGCTTCATTAAGTCCTGAAACCAGGTGTGTGATCTCAGTTGGAAGACTGTGGGTTTTGGCCAGGTTCGAGTCCCAGACACATGGGTTCAAGTCCCAATCAGGGTTTTGGCCGGGTTCAAGTCCCGGCATGTGGGTTCAAGTATCAATCTGAGGTGCACGGTTTCGCTACTATTCTGTTTTTCTACTGGGGGAGCAGAAAAGAAAGGCACGTACATGACCTTCCTCATTCAACACAATTTTGTGAGGTACATATGATCCTGATCCAAGAGATAAAACTCTTTCTGAGACTCTGAGTTACAACTTCTTGGTTGTCCAAGGTCATACAGCTACTAAGAGAAGTGGAATTTGAACCTCAAATTGTAACCTGAGTGGATTCTATGAGCAGCCTCTATCCTTAGTCACATCCAAGTTCAGACTATTGATGAAAGGCATTGATAAGAAGAGAATATTTTGGAACTCCCCTGGCAGTGCAGTGGTTAAGACTCCGTACTTCCACTGTAGGGGGGTGGGGCACGGGTTCAATCCCTGGTTGGGGGAACTAAGGTCCTGCATGCCATGTGACCAAAAAAACAAACAGAATATTTTACTGAAGATTGGGAGGATCCATTGAGAAAAATTCATATCACATTACGCAAAAACTTAGTAAAATTCTTCTTTAGGTATTTCTCTTATCTCCCCCCAAAAGTTTCCTATCCTCAGAGGTTTCTGTTTTCTATGATGTTACAAGTGGCAATGCAAATAATTAATAAACATTCTATAATAAGGGATAGAAGAGAATTTTATTCAAGCTGACGAGTATAGCCTAGGAGACACAGATTTAAGAAGCACTTGAATTGTGTTCTGGTGGTCTACAAAATGAAGGAGGCTTAATAGGCAAAAACCACAAAGATACATAAATTGTCAAGGATTAGGATTGGAGGGACTTCCCTGGCGGTCCAGTATTTAGGACTCAGAGCTTCCACTGCAAGGGGCGCTGGTTCTATCCCTGGTTGGGGAACTAAGATCCTGCATGCCGCGCAGCACAGCTGGAAAAAAAAAAAAAAAATTAGGATTGGAGCTGGCAAGAAGTAAGGGTGCTTTTTTAGCAAGGATTCCTTTGGTTCCGAAACAATTGCATAGTTACAAGGGGAGACCTTGAGACCATAAGGCTGCAGCTGGCATCTGCTAGCAGATACTGTTTTGAAAATGGCTGGTGGTGTCCTTGAGTTTGGTAACAGTTCAGAAAAGTGAGGAATAGATGCCAGAAACCACACCCACGATGGACACCCAGCTCCATTTTGAATACCTGAACCATAGTTCCTCCATTTTGATTATTAAATGATCTTAAACATGTCATCACAAGGGAAAGGAATTATAACTGCTTAATTAACGTAAAACGTAAGGTTTGTGAAAAGATGGCCTATCACCAAGGCTGCATACATACAAACGCTGCAAACATTTTACTTCAAAAAGAAAAAAATGGGGTGGGGGATTCCCTGGCAGTCCAGTGCTTAGGACTCTGTGCTTCCACTGCAGCGGGCATGGGTTTGATCCCTGGTCAAGGAACTAAGATTTTGCGAGCAGTGCAGCACAGCCAAAAAAAAAATAAGGAAGGAAGGATGAGAGAGAAAGAAAAGAAAGAAAGAGAAACAAAGAAAGAAAAGAGAAAGAGAGAAAGAGAATAGAAAAAAATGGGAGAAAAGGGGAAAACATAGCCAAGTTAAAAACAAAAACCCAAGATGCCAAAAAAAGAGTGAACTGAAAGTCTCAGCAGCATGAGGAGGCTGAAGCCAAAATGGCTCACAGAGTTGCTGGAGCCTTAAATGCCGTGGGCTAGAGTGAGGACAGCTTCTCAGGAATTAGCATTCAGCCCATGCCCTGTGTGCACAAAGAGGTGGACCAGGGCTGTGTGCATAAAACTAAGAGTTTTGGAGGACTGCTCCAGCTCTGAGATGCAGATTTAGAAAACATTACCAAATAAAGTTCATAGAAGAATATAAAGGAGACTATCTTTGTGACATGAGGTGGGAAACAATTTTATAAACACGGTTCAAAAGTTGGAACCATAAAGCAAACTATCGATGAACACAGTTATATCTAGATAAAGGATTTCTATTTAATGAAGCACACCAGGGTGAAAAATTAATAGAGAAGAATATGTGAATATATTTGTGATGTCTATGGGAAGGAAAGGGTTAAGCTGGAAGTGTGCGGTCTCTTCTCTCCTTAGATTAGGGGAAAAGAGCGTGGGGGCAGAAATAAGACAGGTGACCAGACCTCATTTCCTTGTAAAAATGCTAATATCTCCTAGCAAAAGAGCTAAAGGGATTTCCTAGCAAGGGAGTCCTTATCTATGGAATGTTTTCAACAGGAAGAATGTAGTTGGTTAAGATTGCTTCTGATAAACAAGCCAGGAATCTATGGATTTATGGGCATGGCTCAAGGGAAAATATTATGTAATGGATAAAACCATCTAAGTATAAATTGGAGATGTTCATGACCTAGATGACAAAATATTCATTTATCCCATTTCTAGTGAACTTAACTTGATCACATGGTTAAGATGGTATCTGCCAAAATTTCTCCACTTATTATTTTCCCTTTTTCATTGTAAACAAGAACAAAAGAGCATTTTTGCTCACCACCCAGGTCTACAAAGATTCATTCACCCACTGCAGTCTCTGACCAACAGTGCACTCTGTGCTTCAGACAGAAAGTTAAGGTGATAATGGGATGAAGCACTCTTGTTCCAGATAGAGGAAATGAAGATGATAACAGGATGCTCTGTGCTTTGGACAAGCAGGCCCCTTAGATATTGAGATGTATAATCTCGGGAAGAATTTTATTGAACCCAGGTTCCTGCATCTTTCCATTCATAGAAAAGCACTAAAATCATTAACTTGAGATATTCTTTGCGACTAGCAGAAATCTTTTACCAAAATGTATACTTGACTGCATGTATTACCCAGCCAAAAATCACAGATAAATTGTCTTCTCCCTCTACCTCTTTGGAACAGCTTTCCCAGAGCTACTGAGCAGCTGTCACCCAGGCTATAGTCTTCCAAGACCCTGAATAAAACTTAAACTCACAGCTCTTATGTTGTGTCTTTTTCTTTCAGTTGACATAATAAGTATCTTACAGAGAGATACTTTAAGACTATGTAGGTATCCTGTTTGTTATCAAATTTTCACCCATTCATTTTAGCCTCCCTTGATGACTCTCTCCTAAAATTATTATTCTGTGTTGGTTGCCAAATGGCAATTTTCTAATTGAATCATTTGTTCTGCATTTATTAGCTGGCACTCTGATGAAAAGAAGACATTTCCCTTCTCCCCCATTTCTTTTAAAATTTTTATTGGAGTATAGTTGATTTACAATGTTGTGTTAGTTTCTGCTGTACATGAAAGTGAATCAGTTATGCATATATATATATCCACTCTTTTTTAGATTCTTTTCCCATATAGGTCATTACAGAGTATTGAGTAGAGTTCCCTGTGCTATACATTAGGTCCTTATTAGTTATCTATTTTATATATAGTAGTGTGTGTATGTCAATCCCAATCTCCCAATTTATCTCCCACCCCGCACTTTCCCCCCTGGTAACTATAAGTTTGTTTTCTACATCTGTCACTCTTTTTCTGTTTTGTAAATAAGTTCATTTGTACCATCTTTTTAGATTCCACATATAAGCGATATCATATGATATTTGTCTTTCTGACTAACTTCACTCAGTATGACAATCTCTAGGTCCATCCATGTTGCTGCAAAAGGCATTATTTCATTCTTTTTTTTATGGCTGAGTAATATTCCATTGTATATATGTACCACATCTAATTTTGTTTTTTTTAATTTTTGTTGGAGTATAATTGCTTTACAATGTTGAGTTAGTTTCTGCTGTACAGCAAAGTGAATCAGTTATACGTATAAGTATATCCCCTCTTTTTTAGATTCCCTTCCCATTTAGGTCACCACAGAGCATTGAGTAGAGTTCCCTGTGCTATACAGTAGGTTCTCATTAATTATCTGTTTTATACATAGTAGTGTATGTATGTCAATCCCAATCTCCCAGTTCATCGCACCCCCTCTTCCCCCCTCGGTATCCATAAGTTTTTTCTCTACATCTGTGTCTCTATTTCTGCTTTGCAAATAAGTTCATCTGTACAATTTTTCTAGATTCCACATATAAACGATAGTATACCATATTTGTTTTTCTCTTTCTGACTTACTTCACTCTGCATGACAGTCTCTAGGTCTATCCATGTCTCGGCAAATGGCACTATTTTGTCCCTTTTTATGGCTGAGTAGTAGTCCATTGTATATATGTACCACATTTTCTTTACCTAGTCCTCTGTCAATGGACATTTAGGTTGCTTCCATGTCCTGGCTATTATAAATAATGCTGCAGTGAACATTGGGGTGCATGTATTGTTTCAGATTATGGTTTTCTCTGGATATATGCCCAGGCCCCATTTCT
Organism: Balaenoptera acutorostrata; assembly: GCF_949987535.1. Lineage (NCBI taxonomy): Eukaryota > Metazoa > Chordata > Mammalia > Artiodactyla > Balaenopteridae > Balaenoptera > Balaenoptera acutorostrata. Next base: position 16,069,296 of record NC_080070.1, on the reverse strand, counting down.
TTATTCAATCTTTATTTACATCAGCATGGACTCAGATTCATACTTTATTCCTTCGGTTATGATCTAGTGTTATCATTGTTTATTTTGCTGTGTAACTTATCCCAGATTTTCCCAGTGGGTGTCCTTTGTTTTTTATTTGTCTTTTTATTTATTTATTTATTTATTTTTGCCTGTGTTGGGGCTTCGTTTCTGTGCGAGGGCTTCCTCTAGTTGCGGTGAGCGGGGGCCACTCTTCATCGCGGTGCGTGGGCCTCTCACTGTCGCGGCCTCTCTTGTGGCGGAGCACAAGCTCCAGACACGCAGGCTCAGTAACTGTGGCTCACGGGCCTAGTTGCTCCGCGGCATGTGGGATCTTCCCAGACCAGGGCTCGAACCCATGTCCCCTGCATTGGCAGTCAGACTCTCAACCACTGTGCCACCAGGGAAGCCCCATATGTCTTTTTATAGTAGGTACTCCTAAGGTGAAATTACATAGAAGGTGAAATAAAGAGAAAGAAAAAATGATGTTCCTAGCATTATATTTTCAAAATGTATAAAGCAAAACCTAAGGGAGTAACTAGGAAAACACAAATAATCCAAAGTTATTGGGAGTTTTAAAAAACCTCTCTCTGAATCTGATAGTTGAAGCAGACCAAGTGGATCAGTACTAAGGATACAGATGTGAATAACAAACCTAAGAATATTCACCTAATACATACAGACTGTTGTACCCAACAGGTAGAAAATGCACATTCTTTTTGAGGAAACATGAAAAACTTTTTATTTGGAAATATTTTTAAATATACACAAAGTTAAATAGGGAAAGCTAGAAATAGTACAGAGAACACCTATATAGCCTTTACTCAGACTAACCTATTGTTAATATTGTCTCCCATTTGTTTTATCATTTTCTGTGTGTATGTATGCAGTATTTTTCCTGAATCATTTTAGTGTAAGTTGCACACATTGTGGTTATTCACCCTTAAATACTTCAAGGTGTATTTCCTAAAAATAGGGATAGTCTCATATTACCACCACACAGTTATCACCCTTAAAAACTTATATTGGTACTTTAATCTAACCTACTGTTTATATTCCAATTTTGTTAGCTGACCTAATAATATCATTTCTAACATATTTTTTTCCATCTTGCATAGCATCTAGTTAAGGTTAGGTATTGCATTTATTTGTCATTATCTTTGGCCTATTATGAAATTCTTTTTAAAACTGACCAGGTTTGACCACAGTGTAGCAGTTTTCAACCAAAAAATTAAAAAATAAAAAGATAATTGCATGCATATTTTGAAAAACAACCAACATAAATTATTATTTGAAAAGAAAATCAAAGTGAAAATTAGCAGTATTTTATATTGAGATCCAAAAAACAAACTAAAAAATTGCATTTCAAATTTGTGGAATATACCAAGATTAATGCTCTGAGGAATATTTGTAGCCTTGAATGCACTAATTTGAAGACATGACAGGTGAAAATAAATTAAGACTTCCACTCAAGATAATAAGAATAACATTAAGCAAGCAAACTAAATGAAGTATGGAAAATAAGAGAATAAAAATAAGCAAGAAAACTAATGAAACAGATAACAACAAAGAGAGCTAGACAATACAGCCCCAAAGTAGTCATTAAAAAGATGAATATAAAAGATAACACTCTATGAAGTAAGTCAGAAAGAGAAAAACAAATACCGTATGCTAACACATATATATGGAATCTAAAAAAAAAAAAAATTGTTCTGAAGAACCTAGGGGCAGGACAGGAATAAAGGCGCAGACATAGAGAATGGACTTGAGGACACGGGAAGGGGGAAGGGTAAGCTGGGACGAAGTGAGAGAGTGTCATGGACATATATACACTACCAAATGTAAAATAGATAACTAATGGGAAGCAGCCGCATAGCACAGGTAGATCAGCTCCGTGCTTTGTGTCCACCTAGAGGGGTGGGATAGGGAGGATGGGAGGGAGACACAAGAGGGAGGAGATATGGGGATGTATGCATATGTATAGCTGATTCACTTTGTTATAAAGCAGAAACTAACACACCATTGTAAAGCAATTATACTCCAATAAAGATGTTTAAAAAATTTTTTTAAATAAAAGATAACACTAGATAATCTGAGCAAGAATAAAAGGAAGAAGCCGTAAACAATGAACACAAATTATGACATTTTCACAGGTATTTTAGAGATGCAAAAATAATTTTTAAAAATTTAACCAATAAATTTTAAACATTGGATGCAATGGACAATTTTCTAAAAAAACAGAAAAAATACAAATTACCAAATCTTACTGAAAAAAATTAAAAGTTGAGTAAACTAATAAACATTAAAGAAGTTGAAAAGGTGGTCAAATGTTCCCCTTCCTGTACCAAAGGACAGTTTTTCAGGATGAAAAATATATGTTTTATCAAGCTTTTAAAAAACACATAATTCCTATTTCATATAAAATGTTTCAGAGAATAGAAATAGGAAAAGTCGCCAAATTACTTTGCTATCAAAGAGAACAAGGACAGTGTAATTTTACTATGAGCACAGATGCATTAATCCTGAATTTTAAAAATAAATCAAATTCTGAAGTACAGTCAGTTCTCATTATTTGTAGATTCCATATTTATGAACTCCCCTACTTGTCAAAATGTATTTGTAACCCCAAAATCAATACTCAAAGTGCTTGCACTGTTATTCAAAAACATGTGCAGAGTTGCAAAAAATTTGAGTTGCCTGAGCTGGTTCCCAGCTGCGGTCAGACAAGGCAACACTCTGCCTTCCTGTTTTCACTCATTTACAGTAAACTAGTGTTTATTCTGCGGCCTATTTAGTGCCACATTTTTCACATCTTTGTGCTTTTTGTTGGTGATTTTGCTGTTTAAAATGGCCCCCCAATATGTGCTAAAATGCCGTCTGGTGTTTTAAGCACAAAAGGCTGTGATGTGCATTTCAGAGAAAATACATGTTAGATATGCCTCATTCAGGCATGAGTTAACAGTGTTGTTGGCCATGAGTTCGATGCTAATGAATCAACAATATATATTAAATAAAGTGTCTTTAAACAAAAGCACAAATAAAACAAGATATATTGACCAGTTGACTAAAATGTATCTAGAGTTTTACAGGAACCTAACTTTGTATTTCCTCTAGGAACAATGATTCAGTGTTCACTAATTCTGTGTTTGCAGCAACTATATAGACCATAGCTATGGTGAATAATGAGAAGTGACTGTATGTATAGTATAAATGTGGTGTGTGTGTATACAAAACAATATATCATAATCAGGTAAAGTTTCTCTCATCAGTACAAGGATGATTAACACAAAACTATCAATATAATTTACCGTGTTAGATTTAACAAAGAGAAAGTCACCGTAATCTTTTCAATAGAGTGAGATGAAAACACTCAGTAAAATTCAATATTCGTTTATGATAAAGGCTCTTAGCAAAGTAGGAATAGAAGGCAACATCTTTAAACTCATCAATGGTTTTGTAAAAAATTAATAAACAAACCTCAATTAAATAGAGTTGGAAGACCAGAAGGGGGGGCTCTCATGCCCTACGATGATAATAAAGCCCAATGGGAAAAAGAAATACTCCTTTCCTGACAGGGATTCAGCCAATGAAAAGCCATGGTTTCTTTGTTTACTCTAGCCCTCCCATCTTCCTTTTCCTCCCTATAAAAAGCATTCTCTTTTCCTTGTCCTTCAGGAACTTGCATGTGGCTCACCATGATTACAGACCCGGAATTGCAATTCTCTGTTACCCAGAATAAACCCATATTTGCTGGAGAAATATCTGTTTGTCTATTTGTTTCAGGTCAACAGTTTGGTAAACTCATATGAAAGAATAAAAGTGTAAAATAATACTGAAAAATAAAAAGGAATACCTAAATTTACTATAAAGCCATATAAATGAAGACAGTATGATATAGGGACTAGTAAATATATAAAAGACCCCAGAAACACACACATCACATATGAGGCTTTAATGTATTAGAGAGATGTCAACACAAATTACTAGAAAAATAATGGACGAGTCAATAAATAGTCCTGGGTTAATTGGATTACCATATGAGAAAAAGTAAAAGATTTCCATTTCATGAGAAAACTCCAAAAGTATATCAAACTTAATTGTAAAAATAATTATTTAAAAATTTCAGGGAGGGATAATTTAGGAGTTTGGGATTAACATATATACACTACTATATATAAAATAGATAACCAACAGGACCTACTGTATAGCACAGGGAACTCTACTCAATATTTTGTAGTAACCTATAAGGGAAAAGAATCTGAAAAAAATGCATATCTATATATATCTATATCTATATCTATATCTATATAGATAGATAGATAGATATATCTGAGTCACTTTGCTGTACACCTGAAACTAAAACAACATTGTAAATCAACTACAATAAAAAATAAAAGAAAAATTTCAGAAGAAAATGTAGGAGAATATTTTTACAGCTTTGGAGTAATGATGGATTTCTTAACAACAAAATAACAATTTTAAAAACAAGTCATAGGAAATATATGTATTTTGGTACATCAATATTAAAACTTTTAAACAAAATCATTGTTGTAAGCATTTGTTCAGAGACAAACATAAAGGATTTTGTCGACAAAAAATTAATCACTTGATCTAAGAAAAAAATGGAAAATTTTATTCGAGCCAAACTGAGAATTATAACCCGGGAACAGCATCTCAGAAATCTCTGAGAACTGTTCTGCCCATTAGAAGTCAAGGCACAGTTATATAAGTTTTTGAGACAGGGGCTATACATTAAATGATGTATTATTGACAATTTACACAATCCAGATCTGGCCCCTTACAAGATCAGGAAGGAATGTTATCTTCTAAGGAGCTGTCTTGTTGATTCTAGGAGAATATTGCTGTTTATGTTTGAGCAGTTATTTCTGCTGATGGGGGAGGTATGGTCAATGCATAATGCAGATACACAATGCACAGTAGAGGGGAAAGAGGGGGCCAAACGACAGAGAAAATTTTTTATGTTTAAATTTTTATTGTCTTGCCATAATATATGAATTTTCTTGCACAGTTAGTATCCAGAATATAAAACGAACAAATCAATGAAAAGAGGCAAAGAAAACGTCGACATTATAGGTTTTTTAAGACAAAGAATTGAGCAGGGAGTTCACAAATGAAGAATAACCGATGAACATGTAGAAAGGTCTTCAATCTTGCCAGTATTCAGGGAAGTACACAATAAAATGTATGAGATATTTTATATCTGTCAGACTGGCAAAATTTAAAAGTCTTATCATATCAAGTGTTTACAAGGATGTGAGAAAACCGGAATGTATAAGTTGCTAGAACTTGTTTGAAAAATTACTGGAGTAATAGCTATTAAGTTGAAATGACCATACCCTATAACCTAAAAACTTCACTTTTTCAGTACCTCTGACATATGTATACAAGGAGACTTAAAAAAATATGCTACATTGTAACAAGAAAATTTCTTTGTAAACAACTCATCTATCAGCTGGGAGATGGATAAACAAATGTTGGCATGTTTACGGAGTACAATACTATATGGATCACTATTTGAAAGAATCAATCTATGTGGGTCAATAGATCTCAAAAGACATTGCTGGGCAATAGATCCAAGCTGCAGAATCATATGCATTGTATGATTCCATTACATAGTTTTTCAAACACATAAAATATAATCTCTCTCTACAGAAAATATGAAAAGTGGACTGACTCCACGTCGGATTTGTAATGCGGAGATGTGGGGAGAGTAAAGTAGAATACAACTACATCTGTAATATCCCATTTATTTATTAAAATTTTTAGAAAAAAATGATGAAACATTAGCATTGGTTAATTCTGAGTAATGAATACAAAGATATTGGTTATATTATTTACTCTTTTCTCTATTTTTAAAAAATTAATAAAAAATGAAAATTAAAGGCATAAATGTTTAACTGAAATTAGAGGTAATAAACATGTACCATCATCAAACTCTGAAGCCCTTAACGGTATCCAGAAATTCCCTTTTGTTAAAATATCTAAAGTAGGCCCATTGGGACTTCCCTGGCAGTCCAGTGGTTAGACTTCACCTTCCAATGCAGGGGGCGCAGGTTTGATCCCTGGTCAGGGAGCTAGGATCCCACATGCCTCACGGCCAAAAAACCAAAATATAAAGCAGAAGCAATATTGTAACAAATTCAATAAAAGACTTTAAAAATGGTTCACATCAAAAACATCTTTAAAAAAAAATAAAGTAGGCCCAGGATGGAGTCACTCATGATAAACTAAGATGTAACTTTCTGTGCTCTGCTCCCCAGAAAAGGAAGGCTCAGATCAACCAATCAGTGCTTGCCTCCTCAGCACAGGTTATCTGACCTGTTCTAAGACTTACCATGGCTACAAATAAGGAAAGTAACCCTGCTCTAACCAATCAACACATGCTCAGTATAATGTGCTTGTTTCTGCTCACTTTAGGCTATTAAAATCTCTTGCCTTGTACAGCACTTTGGAGCTCCTTTCTGTCTGCCAGAGTGGATGCTGCCCAATTCATGAATCACTTAGTAAAAGCTAGCAGGTCAGTAAATTGTCTATAGAAATTTTTCTTTTAACACTTGGTAACTTGATTTTTTTTAATGGGTTGTCTATATGATAAAATATAAGTCAGTACTCAAAAACACTTCGATGGAGTTATTAGTGATATGAAAAATGCCAATGATTTGTAATATTCAGTGAAATAATGCAAAAAATTTTAATGTATATTTAGTAAGTTCTAATTTAGTAAAAATGCAAGCATACAGAGAGAGATTGGAAGGAAATACAATTCAACCAAGGGTTATTTGTCTCATCTCTGAGCGGTATGATTCTTAAACAGATTTTTTTCCTTTGTAATTTCTGTTTTCCAGTTTTTCTAAAGAGAAGATATTTTAGAATCAGAAAACATTATCTTTAAGTTAAAAATGGTCTTTCATAAAAAAGCTTTCAAGATGTTTTTATTAACAAGTTTGTTTTCTGTTTCTCTCATGACTAGCATTGAAATAGCATTTATTTTTACTGTTACATGTGAATGATTTAAGAATTTAAACCAACCCCTACATAATATTTTAGATCAATCCTCACTTGTGAGTTGGAAATATGTAAAGCTTTCAAAATAGGAATCCATTCCAGAGAACTTGACAGAACATCAGCCATTGCAAACATCTGTCTAATCTTGGGACCTTGAACCTGTTTACTGGCTTATAGAGTGGTAGGCAGAGCCAGAGCCCAACAATTATCCTACCATTCACTTGCTATGAGTAATGACCATCTGCTGGGGACTGGGGAGGACCCAGCTCAGCCAACTTGACTGCCTTGGTTTGCATGATAAAGGAAGGTCACAGAAAGTCAATAAAATTGAGAGCAACTCCCCAGGTGGCAGAAACGATCTGCAAGCAACAGCAGAAATGGCTTACATTTGAGGACTGCAACTCTGAAATGAATTTTCTCTCTTTGGGGATTGCACTTCTCCAAAAGGATGCTACTTACAAAACAAAAGTGAAATTCAAAAACTACATCTCTTTAGAAGGGCTTAGGTTTTTTGTTTGTTTGTCTCCTCTATTAGTGCATGGAAAGAAATATATAGAATATTTTTTTCTTCTTGGATCTCAAGTGCAAAAGAGTTTATCATATTTTTCAGTTCACATTTCACTATCACCATAGATCCATGAGAGGCTTTCTTCTATTTAATTATAAAAATATTTTCTCCTTTAGGCTGAAACTCAACTCTCATTATCCCTCCTCCTTCCTGTTTTAATGTGTTAAATAGATGTTATTAAATATAAGTGTTTTGTGAATGAACAATGAACCAAGTCCTCCACTTTCTCATGTGTTATTTTCCTATAACAATATTCTGAGAATTTTTATAAATTAAGGATCTTCTGCTGCTTCGATAAAGTAAATTATCCATTGTAAAGTTTGTCCAAATAACAGTCAGCATTACTGAGACACATGGAAATAAGTAGGGGTGGAAAAGCTCTGCTTACTCTAAGAAACAGCTGGCTTTTTGTCAAGCCTGCCAACAGAATGGCCAATCAGACAAGAACAAACACAAGCACATCATTCATTCATTCAACAAATATTTATTGAGTGCTTGCTTTGTCAGGCTGAGACAAGCCTAGGAACCGATCACAAATCATGGTTGCAGTTCCTGCTCTGTCACTGATCAGCTGCACGAATTAGTGCAGTCACCTAAATTCTCTATATCTTATTTCTTCATTTGTAAAGTGAGAAAAATAAACCCCACCCTATCTCCTTTGCAAGATTGTTTTGAAAATAAAATAGATATTGAAGGGTAAAAGAGTACACAACCCCAAAATATGCCTCTTGGGCATATGGATTATTTTGAGCTGATTATTTTTGAGAGAAAACAGACACAAGAGAATCTCTGAAAACTATTTTTTTAATTTTTATTTTGTCTACACCGTGCAGCTTGCAGGATCTCAGTTCCCCAACCAGGGACTTAACCTGGGCCACGGCAGTGAACTTCCTAAAAACATTTTCTTTATAAAGGAAATTTATATTTATAAGAGAAATCGCTATTTCTGTCTCCTTTTCTCCAGGAACAAAAGGTTGGCTCTAAATAACAGGAGGATTTTGTTAATGGAGTAGGCACCCGGTTAAATCTGCATAACAAAGCTTGCCCTTCCTTCCTGTTAACCTCCCACATCTAGACTGCCCCATCCTCCACATCATTCTTTTGTCTTCAGCTGAAGATGATATCAAGGTGGTGTCTTGGGCCATTTCAGGGAGTCTTACTCAGTTTTCCTAGATATCTCCCATGTATACATGAAGTATACATGTTTATTAAACTTGTTTGTTTTTCTCTTGTTAATCTGTCCTTTGTAATCTGGGGTGGTGTTTGAGCCAAGAATTTGTGCAGCTTCCCCTATACAAGTATCACAACTGTAGGGGTTCAGAACCAGTCTCCACAAAATGTGCCACTTTTGTATGAGGATTATTTTTGAGCTAAAGGCAGTCGAGACCCTGAAGAGTCAAGAGAAACAACTACCCCTCCTTTAACTACCTAGAAGAATTTAAATTGGGGATTATTCCCAGAAAAGAATTATTACCAGAGATAAAGTTTATCTAAGTGCCCCATCAGTATGGCAGGGCAAATAGCTACTCACCAAACATCTGCTGTTCTTCTTATCATCCTGTGAATGATCCTCCTGTCCTTGGAAGCCTCAGGCCCCTGTCCCATTCCATAGTTCAGAATGGCATATACACCTCGTTTTGTCTTTCTGTCTTTAAACTTCTCAGGTATGTGGTTCTCTGACCTTCTCATGTATGTGGGGTTCCAGTACATACAAAATTAAATTTGAAAAAAAAAAAAAATTAAATTTGATTTTCTCCTGTTAATCTGTCTCATGTCATTTTAATTCTTAGACCAGCCAGAAGAACCTAGAAGGCTAAAGTTTTCTTTATCCTCAACACTAGTATTATTTTGTTGATGTTGCCAGAGGAAAGAGAGCAGAGGCCAGGGTAAGCCAGCTGAGAAGGAGCAGCAGAGGAACCTTAGCCATTGCTGTGGCCATGCTTATGAAAACTAATAATAAAACACTTATAAGGAACTGAGGGGCTTCCCTGGTGGCGCAGTGGTTAAGAATCCACCTGCCAGTGCAGGGGACACGGGTTTGAGCCCTGGTCCCAGAAGATCCCACATGCCACGGAGCAACTAAGCCTGTGCACCACAACTACTGAGCCTGTGCTCTAGAGCCCGTGAGCCACAACTACTGAGCCCACACACCGCAACTACTGAAACTTGTGTGCCTAGAACCTGTGCTCCGCAGCAAGAGAAACCACCACAATGAGAAGCCTGCACACCGCAACGAAGAGTAGCCCCTACTCGCTGCAACTAGAGAAACCCCATGTGCAGCAACAAAGACCCAAAGCAGCCAAAAATAAATAAATTTTTTTTTAAAAAAAAGAAAAAGGAACTGAAGAACTTGAAGGAATGGTCACAATCTTGCCCATGACCACTGAGAGAAAAATTATGACTGAATGTGAAATAAAACCAGAAGGCAATGAACAGCAGGCAATCCAAAATGTTCTCTTACTCCAGCTTCAAGATAGTCCCGTCCTAGATTTGGGGAGCGAGAACAGGATACCCAAGGAATAATGTCATCCACTCCCCCAGATGTAAGGTCAAGAACTCTTGTCACTCTGGTAAGTGTATGCAAACATCTCAGGAACAGGGAAAACTGGGGAGTGGGATGAGAGATAGAATAAGGCCCCTGTAGAAAGAACATGTCATAAGTGCGTGAGCCAAAACCAAAGGAAGGAGAAAACGCAAATAGAATTTTTAAGCATTTACTCCATGTTATAAAAGATATTCCAAGCAAAAATGAAAATAAGAAATATCGTTGCACTGATTTATTTATAAGTGGGTAGTAGACCAAATATTTTCCCCCATACTTAAAAAAAAAAAAAGGAAAAATGAAAATAAAAAGACTCATTGTAACCTTGAAAACATGATGTTGAGTGAAATAAGCTGGATAACCAAGGACAAATGTATGATTCCACATACAAGTGAAATAGCTAGAATAGGTAAATTCACAGAGTAGATTATATGTTACCAGGGGCTGAAAAGAGGGGTATTGGAGAGTTATTGCTTAATGGGTACAGAGTTTCTGTTTGGGGTGATGAAAAAGTTTTGGAAATAGTGGTGGTGGTTGCACAACATTGTGAATGTGCTTAATCCCACTGAATTGTACACTTAAAATGGTTAAAAGGCTAATTTTACGTTGCATATATATTTTACCACAATTTTTAAATGGAAGGGAAAATCCTCATTGCACTGATTTATCTTGAAACAGTTAATAGAAAAAATAGCAGGTCATAAGAGTATTTGGAATCCCAGAATTACAGCTAAAGGTGATATCCATAAAGCATATTTGGATCAAGCTGACACAGCCTGAAGAACTGCCTTACTCTAGTTTAGAGACATCTCTGAAGGACAAGCAAGAGACTGTGAAAACCTTGCGGAGGGGAGCCTTGTCATAAGAATCTTATATCTTCTTGGTAACAGAATAGAATCTGGTATCCAGTTGATATTTAAATGGCTCTTGAATGGGGTATATAGAATCAAAGCTGTCTCATGCATTCACTGAAAAATAATTCATGGTTCCTCTTACGTACCAGGCACTGAACTAGGTACTGGCAGTCTGACTGCCCTCCAAGCTCACAGTCCATAGAGAGCTGGGCTGTAAGGCGGGGAGACTGAGGCACAAGTGGAGGGTCTGAGAGGCTATGGGAGAAGGCTTAGCTGGGTGCAGGAGAGTGGGGCATTGGGTCTCTGCAGAGGTCCTGATGCAAAAAAGAGCAGGATGGAGAAGTGATGAAAGAGCTCAACGTAGAGGATATAAATTTCATCTGAAGAGCAATTGTTACCGAACCAAACCTGGGTCCACTCGCCTGTGCACGGTAAAGCCGATATACTGACACCGGGTTGTGGTGAAGGAAAGTGCAGCATTCATTGTAAGGCACCAGACAATGAGTCTGGAGCAGTTCATGCTCAAAAAGCCCAAACTCCCTGGTGGGTTTTTAGGGAGGCATTGTTAAAGGCCAGGTGAGGGAGAGTCACAGGGTATGTGATCAGCTTGTGCACAATTCTCTGATTGATTGATAGTGAGGTAACAGGGCGATTTCACAGGGGTTAACATTATCAATCCTCAGGCTCCAGTAGGTCTGGGAGTTATGTTCTCTTGGTCATCAAGTAGTTAACATCTTCCATTTGGTGGGGGGTTTTCACACCTGAAAAACAACTCAGGAAATGTGCATCAGATACTATTATCGAGGTTCTTCAGAGAGGAGCTAAAGCAGAGGATATGGGGGAGGCGTCTGCCCTGGGAAGGCTCCATAGGCTCCTGCTCGGTTACGCAATGAAAGACTGTTAAAAGGCTTTGATTCAAGGAGTAAAGTGAGTATATTTGTATTCTAAGAACCCTCTCTGTATTTACTAAAATACTAGTAAGATGTACCAAAATGTTATCCATGAGATTTCACTCAACCTTTACTTAAAAATATTTTTGTCTATTCTGTTTGAATATTTTACAATAAGTGTACAAAATATTTACAATCAACACAATCAGTAGAGCTCTTTTCATTAAGAAGAAATGAGAAACAGGAGGAGACAAAGGAGGAAGAGGAAGAAAGAATGGGGAGGACCATCTGGTTGCAGGGTGAAGAGATTCAGGGAGGCTTCTAAAACCTATATCATACTGTGTTATTCTCTTGCTCAAAACCCCCAATGGCTTCCCGACATACTTGTATTGAAATCCAAGTCCCTGGACAGCCTGCATGTCTTAGGGGGCCTGGCCTTGCATATCTCTTGGACCTCCTTACACACCCCTCTTCCTTTGCCTCATTGAGCTACAACCATGCTCAAAATCTTTGTCTGCTTCACGTTTTCACTGCATTCAGGTCTCTGATCAGATGTCACCATGGAGCCTTTTCTAGCCACCACTCCCTGCTACTCTCTGTGTTCCTCAACTTTCTTTATTTTACTTTGTCAGGGAGGAAGAAATTTTCCTCTACCATCCTATGGTCTTCTGGCTGGCCCAAGAATTAAATTGACATGAGACAAGTTAACAGGAGAATCAAACAATAGTTTAATAACACGTATACATGGGAGAAACCCTGGAGAACTGAGTAACTCACCAAAGTGGCCAAAGCCCTCACCTTAAATACCACCTTCAGCTAAAGACAAAAGAGGATGTTGGGGCTAGTGGTTTGGGACTTCAGAGGGGAGGAAGGCAGTTCACTTGGAGATGGAAAAGCAAATGTTTGGTAAGCTAATGTTTGCTGGGCCTTGCAGAGACAATGAGACACAGAGTGGACTCTGATCTCTAGGCCCTGCTGAGTTTCCCCCACCACCCCTAGCCCATATTCTTTGCAGATATCTCTGGTGATAGCTCTGTTCTAGAATATGTCCTTTATCAATATTCTTTAGGCAGTTCGGGGGGAGGTAAAAAGAAAGACTTCCTGAGTCTTCTGTTTCTTAAAAATAATCAGCCTAAAATAATCTTCATGCCAAAGAGACACATCATGGGGTAGCAAATTTTGCTCCCCTACAATTTCATACACTTATCACACACTACCTGATATTAAGTTAACGATTTGTTCATTGTCTTTTCCCCCAACAGACTGTAAACTCCAGGAGGACTTTGTTTTGTTCAGAGTTCTGTCTTCCAGTGCCCAAAACAGTGTCCGGCACAGAAAATGTCCCCGGTAAATATTTGTGGAATGAATAAAGGAAATGGTAGGCCATGGATAACATGGGTCTCTACCTTTGGTGCCTAGGTGTGAATTTGTTGTCATTCTTAGGTTTAAGAGGAAGCCTGGGTCAGAGGATGAAACAGGAGGGAAGGGGGAAGACAGAACCTTTAAAAGAATGACATAGCCATAGGACATGACAAAAACTGGTTAGAACTAACTAGACCCAAGATGGCAGAAGATTTGACTTCCAGTGGACCTTGAGCCTCATTATAGGCTCATTGTAATACATTAGCATAAGCTAAGTGACACACCCACCAGCACCATGTCAGTTCTGAGGCCAACCATCAAAGATCAAAAAGTGGACAGTGGCCCAATTCCTGGAAATCTCCACCCCTATCCCAAAATAGTCAGAATAATCCTCCTCATTAGCCTATGAAATTACCCAGCCCATAAAAACTAACCACCCCATATTTCGGGGCCTCTTGCCTTCTGAGATGGCCCACACTCTGTCTGTGGAGTGTGTTTCTCTCTAAATAAATCCACTTCTTACCTGTCACTTTGTCTCTCACTGAATTCTTTCTCTGATGAGATATCAAGAGCCTGAGCTTCATTAAGTCCTGAGGCCAGGTGTGTGACCTCAGTTAAAAGAAAATGCGTTCAGGTCCCATCTGGGTTTTGGCTGGTTTCAAGCCCTGGCACATGGGTTCAAGTCCCAGTCTGAGTTACACATTTCAGTGATGCAGGAAATTGGTGAATTCTGGTTTGAGTGCATAGAATTTGAGGAATTTGAGGAGCTCAGGGGAAATAAAACAGCTCTGCCAACAAACGGCCCTCTCTACTGTTAAAGAACAAAATTCAGCTGAGTAAATTTGGAGATCGAATTGGTTTTATTCAACAAGTCATGAATTGGGTGGCATCCAATCTAGCAGAGAGAAAGGAGTTTCAAGCGAGAGATTTTTATAGACCAAAGCGAGCAGGAACGAGGAAGTTATACTGAGCATGTGCTGATTGGTTAAAGCAGGGTTACCACCCTTACATAGAGCAGAGGGAAGGCTTGGAGCCATCGGGTACCCTGAGCTAAGCAGGAAAGTGCTGACTGGTTGACATTGACCGACCTTCTTTGGGAGAGCTGAGCATAGAAACTCAGGTAAGGGACTTCCCTGGTGGTCCTGTGGTTAAGACTCCATGCTCCCAATGCAGAGAGCCCAGGTTCAATCCCTAGTCAGGGAACTGGATCCCACATGCCACAGCTAAAGATCCCACATGCTGCAACTAAAGGTCCCACATGCCGCAACTAAGACCCAGTGCAGCCAAAAAAAGAAAAGAAAAGAAACAGTTAAGTTTTGGTTTGCTAATGTATTTTAGCATGAGTGACTCCATTTTGGGCTCAATCTGGTTACTTTAAGAGTACTGATATAGAAGAGAGAGAAACAGTTGATTACTGAGTGAATAAGATCAGATTTACACATACATGTAAGGTAACATGAAAATGACTACAAAATCTGGTCACAATTTCATGCAGTTTTGTACAGTAAAGTAGAAGAAAGAAATGAATGCCTCTTGAGTGAAAGGCAATGAAATGCCTCTTATTTCCTTAGCAGACAAGTGAATGTGCCTGTGTTTATCTCCTCTTTATATGATCTACACATATGAGAGATTTCTGAATTAATTTTGGCAGTAGGTGTTTACAGTTCCAAGGATCAGAAGACCTTGATCTTGCATTACAAAATCCAATTTAGGGTCTCTTATGGAGCTTATTATATTTTCAGTGAGACACTCTAAGGAGGGGAGAGAAAGTTGAAACTAAGCAGAACCCTATGGGGCCCTCCCGGGTAAAAACAACCTTTCCTTGTCCCCGGTTTCTTATTTTCAGGATAAAGGCTTCAGCCTCCCAGACCTTCCCGAATACCACAGAGCTGATTCAAGCAGTTGCTAATCAGGGAAGTAAGGGAAAGCAGAAACAAAGGAGGAACAATCAAGAAACTATAGTGCAGGATCCTGGTTATACAGAAGGGATATACAAAACAATATCTTTGCGTTCTTCTGCAGGAACTAAGGCCCCCACCCAGGTGGAGGATGGAAACTTCAAGCTAGTGATTAAGAGCCCTGGAAGCACCAACATGTTACCTCATCACGAATCAATCAGAAGAAAGTCACACACCCTGCAGACACCCCAAATTTTGCCTATAATAACTTTTCCCCAAAAACCATCAGGGAGTTCAAGGTTTTTGAGCATGAGCCACCTGTTCTCCTTGCTTGGCCCTAAAATAAACCTTTCCCTGCTCCAAACTCCAACATTTTGGTTTGTTTGGCCTTGATGTGCATCAGGCATACAAACTTGCACTCAGTAAGAAAGGCAGGGATGGCAGCTGCTTCCCTCCCCAAAGAAAATTTCAGCATTTCATTTTACAAAGAATAAAGTGGGGGACTTCCCTGGTGGCACAGTGGTTAAGAATCCACCTGCCAATGCAGGGGACATGGGTTCAATCCCTGGTCCAGGAAGATCCCACATGCCGCAGAGCAACTAAGCCCATGTGCCACAACTACTGAGCCTGCACTCTAGAACCTGCAAGCCACAGCTACTGAGCCTGCGCACCACAACTACTGAAGCCCGTGCACCTAGAGCCCGTGCTCCGCAACAGGAGAAGCCACTGCAATGAGAAGCCCGCGCACTGCAATCAAGAGTAGCTCCCACTTGCCACAACTAGAGAAAACCCGTGCGCAGCAACAAAGACCCAACGCAGCCAAAAAATAAATAAATAAAATTTTTAAAAAGAATAGAGTGGAAATGCTCCATAAGATGTTGGATATGTGGGATTAGAACTCTGGAGATGAAGTTGGGGCTCATCCTGTAACAGGGAAGAGCAAAATCTGACTCCATGTTGGATCTGTTTCTTTTACATTCACCTTTTCTTTTCATTCCTTTTGTTATTATAATCATACATAACAGCCTGCCTCAGGGAACCCTGACCCTCTGCCTGAATGTTAAACTAAAGTGTCTTTGTTCAGCTCACGGGGAGCCAGTCTGATCCTGCCCACTTGTGAATGGCTGCAGAAAAGAAGAAATTAACACATCCCCTCCCCAGTGCTGGCCAAGCCAGGAGATATTTTACAAAACTAATGACCTTTTTGCCTTACTTCCTCACCTCCTCCTCCTCTCTGTTCTATAAAAGAAACTGGCGTCCAGACCCCAATAAAATGGTTTTTGGGGACACTAGTCCACCATCTTCTTGGTCTGCTGGCTTTCTGAATAAAGTCGCTATTCCTTGTCTCAACACCACATCTCCCAATTTACTGGCCTGTCATGCGGCAAGCAGAGCAAGCTTGGACTCGGCAACAATCTACATTTGATGCTATTCACATGTTGGAAACACAACAACAGAATCCCCTCTCTGAATTACTATTTTAACATGACTTAAAAGTCACCAAAAAATTCTTTCATTATGCTCCCTCCTGTTTCAGTTTTCAAGATTGTAGTTATAAATTTTCTGTTGATTGTTTTTTTAAGTATTAAAAAATATTTGCTTTGATGGTTGTTTTTTTTCGTAGAAGGTATCATTCGGCCCCTTTTGGGCAAGGAAAGAAAAGAGTAGAGAAATGTTCTCCAGGATGGAAAGAAAACCTCTCTCTCCTCTTGAATGGATTAACTAAATTGGCAGTCTCCCCTGCCCTTTAGAAAAAGGAAATATCTTCTTTATGCTGAAGATTTAGGCTCTTCCTGAGATCTATCAAGAAAGAAAAGAAATGAAAGAAGCTTTTAATCTTGAGAACCAAGAGTGGGCAACACCCTATAGGATGTAGAGGTGATGTGAGAACTGAAGGGAAATGGATGGGGAGAAGGGAATAAAGGACCAGTGGGAGCAGCCAGAGGAGAACACCAAGAGGAAGAGCCCTGCAGGACACGTGTTGTTCTTACTGGCTCCATCAACTCAACTAGAGTTGAGTCTTCTCTGGGGAAGAAACTTCTTGCCCTCAACATCTATACCTCAGAACTAGTCACCTACAGGAATGACTCCACCCAGGCACAGAGGCTTTGCCCCACTGCCTTCTGCACTCTTGGTGACTCTCTATGATCCCCATAAGCCCAGGGGAGTCCTGGCCAGTGTCAACTAAAAATTGTCACTCACCATCTGGTTCTACAAGAATGAAGTCACTAGCCACTGCAGTCGCTGACCTTCAACACACCCTGAAAGGAGTTCAAGGTGGAGACCAGGAATTGGGCACTCTGTGCTCTGGGGAAAACTGGTAGAACAGGCCTTCAGATAGCTAGATATTTTCAGGAGAAAATTTTATGAGCCCAATTTCTTGCATCTTCTCCTATCTAGAAAAGCACTAAAATCATTAACAGAGACATCTGCTCCTCATGACTAGCAGCAACCTTCTGCCAAAATGTGTTTGATTGCACGTATCCCCCTTCATTAAAATCATAGATATACTGACCTCCCCCCTGCCTCTTTGGTGCAATTCCTCATAGCTATCTGAGAGGCTGTTTCCTGGGCTATAGTCCTCATTAGACCCCAAATAAAACTTAACTCACAACTTTCACGTTGTGCTTTTTTTTTTCGGTCAACAATGGTAATGAAGCAAAATTTTTTTGACAAACAAAAAAAAAATGCCCACAATTCCATATTTTTCTGCAAAGCAATAATAAAATACTTCAACGACCTAAGAAAAGATCTTGTAGATGAAGCTGTATTTATACCTCATTACTGAAATATTTGAATAAGAATTAAAGATTACATGCAAAGCCAGAAATTGCAAGCATCCAAACTTGCTGAATTGGAATATTCAGGAGACAACTGAATTCAGGAGCACAATTTTAAGGAATGTTACATCACCACTGCCTGTGGAAAAACACAGACACTGATGATGCTGCGTTGGAAAGTTTAGTAGAAGACTTAGCCTGTGAGTATTAAGAGGATTTAAGGATTCCTTAACCAATCGTTTTCACTTATATTTCCCTTTTGTGTATGATCCAGAGTGACATAAAATAAAAAGCTATGCCTAAATAAATCTAAGAGAAGTCTTTGAATAAATAGAAAATAAAAATTATGTGATTAGAAAAATGTTATAAACACACTTTTCATACACTTCACATAGTGAGCCCAAGTCAAAGTTTCAATCAATTCATTAATGAGGGAACCAGCTGTGTGACAATGCAGGTTCTAAGGAGATAGGAGAAAGTGGATTAATAAATGAAAGAAGGAAGGCTAAAAATAAGATTGTTAAATCAGATACAAAATGGATTAATGAGCTACAAGGCAATAAACCCAAACCTTTGAGGAACCTCTCTTTATCTGTTTTCTGTAAATTAACCTGGAACTTGACAGAATTGTAAAAAGACTGGTTCTAAGTCAACATGCATTAATATTCCCAGAGCCTGAGGACCCTTCAGTGGACTTGTTGGACATTAAAAAGTCGTGCAAGCAGCTTTCAGCCTGATTTCTAAGCTTTAGATAGTTTTTCTGAACATTGAAGAGGCATAGCAACCAAAATATTTTCTTCAAACAGTTTTCTTGAAAGATTTTGACAAAGGGTTGTGTGATAGGGTACTTGGTAAGGAGGACTTTTTTTTTTTTCTGGCTAGAGAATGGTATTGATACTTTATTTTATTTTTTCCTTTTTTGACTAGTTTATTTCCCTTAGCATAATGTCTTCAAAGTTCATCCATACTGTAGCACATGTCAGAGTTTCCTTCCTTTTTAAGGCTGAATAATGTTCTAGTACATGTATACAGCACGTTTTGTTAATCCATACATCTGTTGACAAATAATTGTCAACCTTTTGGCTTTTCTGAATAGTGCTGCTATGAACGTGAGGGTACAAAGATTTGTTTGAGTCTCTGCTTTCCATTCTTTGGGATATATACCCAAAAGTGGAATTTCTGAATCAGAAAATGGTATTTTAAAATTTAGATTTTACTAAGTGGGAAGGAATGCTACTAAACGATTTTTAGCAGAGCAGTGACGTGATCTGGATGTGTTTTCAAAGAACCACTCTGGCTTTGTGTGGAGATGAGACTCTGGGGGCTGAGAGGGAAGCCACGAGACTGGTCCCAGAAGTCCATGCAGGAAGATGGTACCTCACCCAGAACAGGAGCACAAGAGAAGTGAGAAGCATTGGATCTTGATTTGCTTCTGAGGTGGAAACAAATAAATTTGCTGATGTATTTTCTGTATTTACACAAGTATGTATAAGGCAAATATCCCTCCTTTGTTCTTTTGTTGCAGGAAAGAGAGTGGGGTACGAGAGGATGGTAATGTCCCAGGTCTTGGGGGGGCACAGGTTTGATCTCTGGTTAGGGAACTAAGATCCCACATGCTGCGCAGCCAAATAAATAAATAAATAAATAAAACAATTGCAAGTCCTGTTCAAAGCCTCTCTCCTCTTCCAAGTTTAGCTCTGTCCTAACTAGGCATCTCTTCAGTGATTCTCACCTCCTGATATTCACACCCTCGTGCAATCCCCTCCCACACCAAAAAAGGGCTCACATGTATAAGGGCATAGCAGAAATTATGGCATATGACTTTCAAAACTGATATGTTGGCTTCTGACTTGTTCTTTTTTGATTCACTTGCTCTGGGGATACCAGCAACCATGTCTTGAATACACTCAAGCAGCCTTATGGAGAGTTCCAAATGGTGAAGAACTGAGGCTTCCTGCCAACAGCCAACCTCAGCTCCACAGACACGTGAGTGAGCCACCTTGAAAGTAGATTCTCCAGGCCCAGTCAAGCCTTCAGATGACTGCAACCCTTGCCAACATCTAGACTATAATATCTTGAGAGACCCTGAGCCAGTAACACCCAACTAAGCCACTCCCAAATTCCTGATCACAGAAACTTGTTGGAAAAGACATGTTTATTTTTGGTTTAGGCTGCAAATTTTAGAGTAATTTGCTAGGCAGTGATCAATAACTAATACATCCACTTATTCCCTTTGCTGCCTCCGGCTTCTCCAAGGTCAAGTTAGAGGAGGCAGAATTAGAAAATATGGGACTAATAACTTACCTAATTGGTGGTATTGTAATCTGGTGCAGCCCAAATACTGACTCTCTTGCTGGGATGCAGGCTATGAACTCTTTAAGAGACTCTGCTTGGATTCTGACACGGACAAAGTACTGTCTGTCTTTACTCATTCATTCATTCAATCTATCTATCTATCTATCTACTCCAGGTCTTAGTTGCTGCATACAGGATCTTAATTGCAGCATGCAGGATCTAGTTCCCTGACCAGGGATTGAACCTGGGCCCCTGCATTGGAAGTGCAGAGTCTTAACCACTGGACCACCAGAGAAGTCCCTGCCTTTACTCTCGTAATGCCCCTTCCCCTCAGCAACTGCCCGTGTGGTGGGAATCACAGTCTCCTATTGCTGAGGTCCCCTCACCCTGGCAGGCTTTGCTCTGGGACAGGATACTTAGATGGTCACCCATAGCCCTGTTACCATTCTTTGATGTCCATTTAACCTAAGGGAAACACATGTAAACTTGCAGTGCAAGATGGTGGATATGTAGGAAGACGCCCTATTACCTTCCATTCTCCAGTGGAGGAGGCGCAGGTTTCTAGGCTCATGGATGCTCCCAGATTCGAGGGCACATATATCAAACTTCCAAGAACCTTCTCACCATTCTATACACCAATGACTTTACCAGGATGAGTCCATGACTTTGGCAGTTCATTAGGTGCCCAGCAGAGGAGGGAAATGTCCTTTTCCCCTACTTGTAGACACCTCTAATCTTTCCCAGTTATCTTGTTGAAGCCCTCTTCTGTTGGCTTGGTGTGGGGTAGGTAATCCTCCCCTCTTCTGGCTTGATGTGGAGAAAGAAATCCTCAAAGGCTGTCTGTGTTGGAAGTTTGCATGACAGAACTTAGAACTGTAGTCTAGTTTATCTTCAGAAGGGGCTTTGTATTTCTACAATAATGCTCTTAATTTTGGTTGCTATTGGTCACTGGTTGGTATGTGAATTCAAATTTAAATGGAGCTGAGGAAAGTACACACTGAACTTGACATTTTTCAGGTAATGCACGGACATCACTCGTAGTGTTTTGTGTGACGATCCAGACTGCATATTGCGTACATTTTAGAAACATTATTAAATCAATTTCAAATTATAATAAAATATATTAAAATATAAAAATTTCTCTTATAGTGATACTACCTTTACGTGACAACTAGATTCTTTGTGTTTGTGTTTTGTTTTTTGTTTGTTTTCCTTTCCAAGATTGGAATGGCAGTTTGGAGAGAAGAAAATTCATAAGATTTTAAGTCAGATAAATCTAGATTAAAAATGTGTACTCCCACTTGCTTATTAAATTAACCTCAGCTTTCTGAGCCTCTCATTTGTTATTTGGAGACAATCATGTTTATTTTGAAAGATTTTTGTGAGGATAAAAGATGATATAAGGTACTTAGAATAGCTTCTGGGAAAGAGACACTCAACAAAGTGCAGCTAGTACCAGTTATTGTCATTATGAAAGTATATAGAGCTTTTACACAGTTGAAATATAAACTAGGCTAAATTTTGAGTTCTAATTTTTTAAATTTATCTAAACTTGTTTCAAAAATGTTTTCCATGTGTTCCACAATAATCATACTTTCATTTCAATGACTGTAAAATATTCCAACATATTGATATTTTGTAATTTATAAGCATTCTCTATTCCCTAAAATTTAGGATATTTATAGTTTAACGCTTTTTCATTCTTGCAGTTTCAAATTATGTGCTATAAACATCTTCATACATAAAGCTCTTTTTTCTTATTTTAAATTACTTCTCTGAGATAAAACTCCAGTTGTGGAATTACCACAGTGGGTCAGAGTGCATGCATATTTTTATGACTCCTGATATGTAATCTCTACTGGAATATAGGGCAGTGTCAAAATTATTTGTTATTCCCAGGAGACCTCCCCCTATGACTCAAGAGTTCCCATGAGGAAAGGACTGTGGTTTATTTGTCTCTGTATCCAGGAGTTGAGCATTGTCCCTGAAACAGAGAGGATACTAAAGGAAAGAATGAATAAATCTTAACTACTGAAACAGACCATTACATAAACTAAGCAGCTAGCAAAATGGAGTCTGTTTAAACAGGAAAAAAAAGGCTGCAGTCACAAGGACCAGTCAAAACACTATTCAAAGAAGCGGGAATAGGACCATTCTGAGCTACACTCAGCCAGATGGTGGCATCAACCCCATATGTGCTAAAATGCTGGCCAGAGGATTTACAGTATAAGAAACACTGAGCAGTCCCTGGGTAGCTGAGAAGCCCACTTGGATAAACTGGTAGATGGCCTTTACTCTTCTTTTCCTCTAGGAGCACAAGAATGACAATGCCTGGCTTTCCAAGGTTCTTCTGGGAAGCATTCTCAAGATTTTCAACCTCAGAGGTCATCTTTTCTTTTTTAAAAAGCTTTATCTCTAACCTGTGACGGTAGCGAATTTTTCTCCCCTTTAATTGTGATATATAACCCATGAGCATAAAAGGGCACACAATATAAAGGTATAAAGTATAAAAAGTAGTTAGAAAACAAAGTCCCAGGTAACTACAACCCAGTCAAGAAAGACAAGACACTGCTAGCAGCCACCACCCTTCCAAGGGCCCTTTCCTTTTCACACTGCCTTTTCAACCCCTTCTCAGAGGTGATCCCCATTGTGACTTACGGCAATCACTTCCTTATCTTTATTTATAATTTTATCACTGGTGTATCTGCATTAGTTTCCTATTGCTGCTGTAACAAATGACCACAAACTTGGTGGTTTGAAACAATACAAATTTATCATTTTAGAGTTCTGTAAGTTACAAATCCAACACAAGTCTTGCTGGGCTAAAGTTGAGGTGTCAGCAGGGCAGTGTTCCTTTCTGGAGACTCTAGGGGAAAATCTCCTTGCCCTTTCCTGCTTCTAGAGGCTGGCCAAATTCTTTGGCCATGGCTCCCTTCCTCCATCTTCAAAATGAGCAATGTACCATCTCTCTGACCCTTCTTCCATTGTCACATCTCTTTCTCTGACTCTTAATTCTCACTTCAAAAGACCCTTGTATTACATTGAGTCCACCCAGATAATCCAGGATAATCTCCCCCATCTCCAGATCTCTAACTTTAAGAACAGCTGGAAGGTCCCTTTGACATGTAAAGTAACATATTACAAATTCTGAGATTACAGAGTGGAAATCTTGGTGCTGGGGTTGGGGGGGGGGCGGATTGCGGGGAGGCATTATAGTATTTTGCCTAACCACAGTAACCATCTCCAAATCCATGGTTCAGTGTGACCTGTTTTTTACAAAAAATGGAAACAGTCTCTTTGTATTCAATTGTGTCTTGATTCTTTTCCTCAGCATTATGTTTGTAAGATTCACCCTCATTCCCCGTAGCTGTAGTTCATGTTCATTTTATGAATATACAATTAATAGACAACTGGGTTATTTCCAGTCTGGAGGCCATTATGAACTATGCCATTATGAACTACACCGTTATGAACATTGCCATTCGTGTACACTTGTACACATATGCACACATTTCTCCAAGAAAGTATATTTGCAAGAGTGAAATTGCTAAGTCAAAAGATATTTGTGTCTTCAACTTGACAAGGTAATGAAAAATGGTTTTCCAAAGTAGTTATTCAAATTTACACTCCCAGGAATAGTGTCTGAAAGTTCCCACTGCTCCACATTCCTCACTCAGCATGTTATTGTCAGATTTTCAATTTTTGTCAGTCGAGCGGATACACAATAGTATCTCCTTGTGGCTTTAATTTGTATTTTATGATTAATAATGAGAGCATATTTTCATATGTTCATTGGTCATTTGAGTTTCTTCTTCATGAAGGAATTGTCCACACATTTAGCCCATTTTTTAACTGGGTTGTTTTTTCCTTATTAATTTTCAGGAGGCCATTATATCTTCTAGATACAACTCTTTGTCATTTCTAAGTCTTCAAATATTTTATCTAAATCTGTGTCTTTTTTTTTTTTTTACTGTCTTTGTAGTGTTTTTGATGAAGAATGTCTTCATTTTAATGTAGCTTAATTTATCAATTTTAACATTTATGGTTAGTGTTTCCTTTTTAAGAAAACTTTCCCAATGCTGAGGTCATAAAGATGTACTTATATATTACCTCCTAAAAGCTTTCCAGTTTCGCTTATCATGGTTGGGTCAATAATCCATCTAGAATTGAATTTTGGTATGGTGCCATGTAGGGGTTCAATTTTATTTCACTTTTTATGACGATCCAATTGACCCTGTAGTATTTATTCAACAGACCGATTCTGCAGTGCCAACTTTCTCACAAATCAAGTGCCCGTATATGCAGGAGTCTGTTTCTGAATTTTCTATTCTATCTCATTGTTCAAGTTCACCACCATTGCAAAAGCACCACACTATTATAATAACCATAGTTTTACAATAAGTAATATCTAATGACAGAATAAGACTTCCCATTTTGTTCTTCAACGTAGTCTTAGCTGTTTGTGAAATAAAATTCATATTTTATGGCAAGACATGAAAAATTTAAACAAAAAATTTTCTCTGCCCTTTGACCTCCACTCTCTCCTCTACTGTGCATTGTGTATCTATATTATGCATCGACCAAACCTCCCCCAACGGCAGAAATACCTGTTCAATCATAAAGAGCAACATTCTCCTAGCATCAATAAGACAACTCCTTAAAAGATAACAATTTTGATCTTGTAAGGGGTCACCATGACACACCACTCTGTACTTGCACATCTGGATTGTGTAAACTGTTAATAATGTCATTTAACATACAGCCCTCTGTCTGAAAAAACTAATATAACTGTGCTTTGACTTCTAATGGGCGGAACAGTTCTTGGAGCTGTCTAAGGAGCTGTTCCTGAGTTATAATCCTCAATTTGTCTCAGATAAAATTTTCCATTTCTTTCTTAGATCAACTGATTAATTTTTCATTGACATATTCTTAACCCTTCCATGTGTAGATAAATTTTAGAATCAGATTGTCAGTATATAAACACATTGCATTGAGTCTATAGGTCAATTTGGGGAAAATTGAAGTTTTTACAGTACTAAGCATTTTAGGTCATGAACATGACTCATCCCCTCATTCAAATAGGTTTCTTTAATTTCCCTCAATAAAGTTTTATAATTGTACCCATGCACTTCTTACATATCTTTTGTTAGATTTATTCCTAGGCTCATGATATTTTCTGATGCTTTTATATTAAAGGGTATCTTTTTTCAAATTTTATTTTCTGATTTTTGCTGTTATATAGAAATATTCGATATTAATAAGCCCTGTTATTGACCCTAATGTTTTTTCTACAGATTAAAATATTTTTCCATATACACAATCAGATTATCTCCAAATAATAATAGTATGTTATCTTCTCCTATCCTTATGCCTTTTACTTATCTTTATTGCCCCTTTTACTGGCTAGAACTGTTAGTATTTAATAAAAGTACTGCTATTATGCTTCTTTGTTTTGTCTTGATTTCAAAGGGAAAACATTCAATATTTAATTATTGAATATGATTGCAGTGGGATTTTTTTATAGATATATTTCTTTTTCAGAATAAGGAAGTTCTGGTTTGGTGTTTTTACACTGAAATATTATTTCATTTTAGCATATTAGTCTGTATTGATTGAGAAGATCATGATTTTTCTCTTTGAACTTATTAATATGATAAATTACATCAATTAATTTTCTAATTAGTTCTTGGGATTATACCCAACAGGTAATTTATGTATTGCTGGGTTTGATGTAATATTTTGTTTAGACTGCTTGAATATATTATCAAAATAAGATTTGTGTTCCTGGTTCCAGAACAAGATGGTGTAGATTCACTTTTCCCTGCTCTTCTTCTCTAAATACAACGAAATACCTGGAAATTATTCAACAGACAATGATAAAGAGAACTCTGAAAGCTGTGCAGAAGGTGGACTGTCTAAGGACCTCAGGACTTGAGGAATGACAACATGGTAAATTCACTGGGTTGTTTGTTTACTTTTTCAATCTCCCATATACCCCAGACTAGGCACCTAAAACCTAAAAGAGAGACCTATCCAGAGTTACCAACAGGCATTGACTAAAATAGAAAAGCCCCAAAGGACTAGGAAAGGGCAAGCCCAGCAGAGACCTAGTGAGGAGCCTAACCCCTGCTCCAGCACTGGTGGGTTGTCATTCAGCCATGCCAGCCCCAGCCATGCCACAGTCAGGCACTAGCATGTGGCTCACAGTCTGTTTACAGAAGCAGCAGCAGCAGCAGCAAAGCCCTGACAGGCCGGCACACCATTCTCCATGAGCAACACAGGGAGTCAGATTAGCCTGCAGCAGCAATACCACCAAAGTCCCAGGCCATCCTGAAACTGCAAAACTCATCTCAGGACTCAGTGAAGCTCAGGTTCTTTATGTCTCAGCACAGAAGGAATTCAGCAAGAGGCAAAGTGACAGGTAAGTAGTAGATTTATTACTATAGGATGCTTATGAAGGATACAAGTGGGCAGGCAAGAAGGCTCTGCCCCAAGAACTAAGTGGGCTACGTTTTTATAATCAAAGGAAAAGTTGGGAGAGAGAGAAGACCACCTTCGTCCTCTTCCCTTGTAAAGATGTACAGGAAAATGGGGAGCGAGAGGATGGTCATGTCCCAGGTCTGAGACGGGCTGCCAAGTGAGGGTCCTTGGCTTTGCGCAGGAAAGAATTCAAGAGCAAGCCATAGTAAAATGAAAGCAGAGGTATACATTCCACAGGCACAAGACATATGTAGAACACATTCTCTTGCTTACTGTGAACATTTAAACATTTTCCCATCTTAGATCTTCTCACCAATTTCATTTGCAAGTTTTTTAAGTGCTTAGAATATAGTTTGAGTGAGGTTTTAAAACTCATTTTAGATCAACAATATTCTCTCTTATAATCTCTTTACCCATCTTCAGTTTCACTTTTCTCCTACCATTTTAAATCCACAAACATTCTTTGTAGCAAACAGAAGTAAAACAGGATTTGAATTCAAATTTCTTTTTGTCATCTTCCAACTTTGTGTCATAGACCTCCAAAAGAGGCTTATTTCTTTCTTAATAGTGAAATTTTTCTTTGCTTATCTTAGCATTTGGGACAAACCTTCAGATATCTCCAGGCCTTAAATATTTTTAGAAGAAAGAATTTGATTTTTCAGGCAGAGAAGTGGGGTCTATGTGTAGAACTGGTAGCAGATATAACAGGAAAAGAGACAAACTATGATAGACTAAAAGAATAGATAAGAAAGCTAAAATCAAGTTAATGTGCCCTTCTTAGACCTGTTGTTACTGAATGCAAGTTCATATGAAACCGTGCAAAACCCAAATTAGGACTCGAACCCACAGTCTATAAATTGAGATCACACACCTGGTCTCAGGACTTAATGAAGCTCAGGTTCTTGATGTCTCATCGCAGAAAGGATTCACTGAGAGACAAAGTGATAAGTAAGAAGTGGATTTATTTAGAGAGAAACACACTCCACAGACAGAGTGCGGGCCATCTCAGAAGGCGAGAGGCCCCAAAATATGGTGGTTAGTTTTTATGGGCTGGGTAATTTCATAGGCTAATGAGAAGGAGGATTATTCCAAATATTTTGGGGAAGGGGCAGAGATTTCCAGGATTTGGGCCACTGTCCACTTTTTGATCTTTGATGGTTGGCCTCAGAACTGTCATGGTGCTGGTGGGTGTATCACTTAGCATATGCTAATATATTACAATAAGCATATAATGAGGCTCACTGGAAGTCAGATCTTCTGCCATCTTAGACCTAGGTTGTTCTAACCAGTTTTTGTCATGTCCTATGGCTGTGTCATTCTTTTAAAAGTTGTGCCCTGCTCCTTTCCCTCCTGTTTCAGTAGGACACATGGACTGGTGTCTCCCCTCTCCTTGGTCTTTCCCAAATTCTTCCAGTTGTCGGTCGGTAGCTTGTTAGTTCCATGTTCTTTACCAAGACCTCCTGTTGTAAGATAACTCATGCAAGTGGTTATTATCTTGCCTGCCCAGGGATGGCAGTTTCAGTCAGTGGTTCCCCTAACATAAGCACCGTGCATAGTCTCATAAACTTGTTTGTTTTTCTTTATTGATCTGTCTTTGGCCAGTCTAATTTACAGGGCCACAGCTAGAGAACCTAACATGGTTGGAAGAACAATACTTTTTTCCCTCTCCCACATCTCTCTCTATCTACTGCAGCAGCTCTGGCTGTGGCTTCATTTCCTCTGGGTCTCCAAGCCTGGCTACTATGGTTTCAGCTTCTGCAGCCTGACCCTAGTCCATAGAAAAATTAGAAAAATATTCACCAGATGATTGTTAAAAACAGTAAGACAGATTTTATTCAAACTACTGCAGTAGGGACAGAGAGACCTTGATATAGAACTGAACTCATCTCTGGATACAGCAAAGACAGCTGGGGATTTATAGCCAAAAAGCAGAGTGAAAGGGTCAGTGAATGGAAAAGTCCTAAGAGGAACTTGATTAGACATCAAGGGTAGGGGGAATTCTTGCTCAACTGTCCTAATAGAATTTTTGCTAAAAGCAGAACAAGGACTTAGATATCAGGATGAGGAATGAGGAATTTGATCAGTTATGAAGGGTGGGGGATTCTCACTAGACCAATTTAACAGGATTCTTACTAAAACTGGGCTTAGCAGACCAAAGACACAGAAGACCGAAGTGGAGGACTAGTCAGAAGGAGAGTTCAAAGGAACTCATAACTGGACTCCAATAATATTGCCTTTGTTCCTCCAGCTGTGGAGGCATGGTTGCTTCATGCTCTTGCTAGTCTCTGAGTTGCCTCACCAGCCTTGGTTTTCTCAACTCTTCCATCACATGTGTAATCAATTTCCTGCATTAAATTCCTTTTATTTTGTTGTTGTTGTTGTTACACTTGTTAATAAAGTTTAACATATATACAGAAAAGTACAAAATCCTAAGCATGATGAATTTTCACAAAGTGAAAACACATCCACGTAATCATCACCCAAATCAAGAATCACAAACATGATCAACATCCCAGAAAACCCGCACTTGTCCTATTGCAGTTACAACTCTGCTAAAGTTATCCTTCTAAGGCCGTAAATTAGCTTTACCTATTTGTTATTTTATATAAATAGAAAAATACATTGTGTACTTTTTTTATGTCTGACTTCTTGACCCAACAATATACCTGTAAGATTTATCATTGTGTCTATTTGTAGTTTGTTCAGTCTAGTTGCTGTATAGTATAGAATTGTGTGACTGTATCAATTATCCATTCTCTGGGTCATGAATATTTGAGTAGTTTCCAGATTTGGGCTTGAATAATGCTACTATAAACAATATTGTACTTTTCATTTGGTGAACATACTATGCATTCCTCTTGAGTATATACATCTAGGAGTGAAGCAGCTGAAATCACAGATATGCTTCTGTGCAGTTTAGTATATTCTACCAGTTTTACCAAAGTGACTGTATCAATTTACAGTCCCATCAGCAGTGATGGGAGTTCCAATTGCTCCACATCCTCACCAATACTTGGTATTGCCTCCCTTTTTCATTTTAACCATTTTTATGTGTATGTAGTAGCATTGCATGATGATTTAAATTTGCATGTCTCATAGCTAATGAAGTTGACCGCCTACTTATATTATTTCATTTCAATTTCAAAGTCTTATCTCATTTCTTCAGTTTTAAATACACATCATAGTTCTTTTTTTTTTTTAACTTTTAGGTTTATTTATTTATTTATTTATTTATGGCTGTGTTGGGTCTTCATTTCTGTGCAAGGGCTTTCTCCAGTTGCGGCAAGTGGGGGCCACTCTTCATCGCGGTGCGCGGGCCTCTCACCATCGCGGCCTCTCTTGTTGCGGAGCACAGGCTCCAGACGCGCAGGCTCAGTAGTTGTGGCTCACGGGCCTAGTTGCTCCGCGACATGTGGGATCTTCCCAGACCAGGGCTCAAACCCGTGTTCCTTGCATTGGCAGGCAGATTTTCAACCACTGCGCCACCAGGGAAGCCCCATCATAGTTCTTTTTTCTTGCTTGATTCATATACCTAAAATGTGGAGTAATAAATTTACTGTTGTGTTTTCCTTTTTCTCTCCCATTCCATTTCTATTACTTTTTAAAAATTAATTAATTTATTTGGTTGCACTGGGTCTTTAGTTGTGGCAGTCAGGCTCCTTAGTTGCAGCTCATGGGCTCCTCGGTTGCGGCAGGAGGGCTCCTTATTTGTGGCTCATGGGCTCCTTAGTTGTGGCATGCAAATTCTTAGTTGCGACATGCATGTGGGATCTAGTTCCCTGACCAGGGATTGAACCCTGGCCCCCTGCATTGGGAGTGTGGAGTCTTAACCACTGCGCCACCAGGGAAGTCCCCCATTTTTACTTCTGATATTAGTCAATTTTACCTTTCCTAGCATATCTGCTATTTTAATGCTTATAATTTTATTATTTGATTTGTCATCTTTAAATGGTATGCATTGACTCTTAGTGAACATAGATAAGCTAATCAATAAGTTTACACTACCTCAGAATTTCTACCCCCTCTTCCCCTCCTAATGTTTGGTAGTTATATTGTTTTCAGAATTTATATTATTTACATTCTTATCTGTAACTCTAGTCCTCATATTTCTTTCAGTTTCTGTTCTAGAGTTGAATATATTCAATGTTCCTTGCCAGTCCATTTGTAATAGTTTCCTTTATCATATTTGGATGGTTAGAATTCATCCTCTGGAAGTTTCCTTAAGAAAGTTTGAGAGGGAATTCCCTGGCAGTCCAGTGGTTAGGACTCGGCGCTTTCACTGCTGTGGCCTGGGTTCAATCCCTGGTCAGGGAACTAAGTAAGATCCTGCATGCCACATGACATGGCCAAAAAAAGAAAAAAAGAAAAAGAAAAGAAAGTTTGAGGGGCATAACATTTCCTGAATTATTGCTTGTTAAACAATCTTCTGCTTTTATGTTTGAAAGACAACATAATTGGATTTTAAATCTTTGCTTTACATGCTTTCTTTCCATGTTATCTTGAAGGTGCCAAGCCAATAACTTCTTGAGTTGAATATTGACAACCCCAGTTCACTTTTCCACTGCAACCTCAGAGACACACTACTCCCCACAAATATGATGGCTATGTGACTCTTTTTGCACTCTTACCTCTTCTGCACTCAGATCAACCTGGTTCCAGGAAGGCTTCTACCATTAGTCCTATTTATCCCAGTTCCTTCACTCATTCCTGAAAATGAAGGATGCAGTATTTGTACTTTAGAGTGGGCCTCTCACCATTAGGATGTGTTATTGCTGGAATATTCTGCCACCAGTGGACTATTTTGAAATTTATTCTGCTTCTTTATTTCACTTTCTCTCCTGAGGCTTTTGCCAAACTCAGCTGATTTTGAAGGCTTTACACACATTTTTGGAGTATGCTGATTATGTATGTCTCATAGTTTCACTGAAAATGGAATTTACAGGGTTTGCTTTATTCTCCTGTTGCGTTTGTTATTATTTTCAGGAGCAAAAGGGCAAGTATGTGACTTACATAACCATGTTTATACTGAAAGTCCAGAAATAGAGATTTTGAAGGAAACTGAAGGTCAGGTTTCAAAATAAAGGAGTGAGGAAAAAGAAAATCTTAAGCTTCATCTTTCTGACAACATGTTTCATGACAATGTGTTCTATGAAAAGTTGAGATTGATATCTCCAGTAAAGTCAATGTGAGTTTTTTGGTGCCCTTGAAGTTTAGCTTTTGTGAAAAGATTATTTCAGGGGTCACTTCTGTATTCAAATTCAGTATTTATTTTATTAAAGTTACAAATTCAAAAAATGAGTTGTTTCTTAGACTTAAATTTGTAAACCTTATTATGCTATTTATAAATCCACAAATGTAAACAATTACTTAAGGATTTTTTAAGCACTTAATATTGTAATCATTTTTTTTTTTTTTGGCTGTATTGGGTCTTCATTGCTGCACGCGGGGCTTTTCTCTGGTTGCGGCGAGCGGGGGATACTCTTTGTTGCGGTGCACGTTGCAGATACTTCTCATTGCGGTGGCTTCTCTTGTTGCAGAGCACGGGTTCTAGGCACGCAGGCTTCAGTAGTTGTGGCACACGGGCTTAGTAGTTGTGGCGCACGGGCTTAGTTGCTCCGTGGCATGTGGGATCTTTCTGGACCAGGGCTCGAACCCGTGTCCCCTGCATTGGCAGGTGGATTCTTAACCACTGCACCACCAGGTAAGCCCAGTATTGTAATCATTTTAACTGCCTTTATACACTCAACATATTCCACTTTTTTAAAAAGTATTTCAATTGTCTGATAAAAACAAACTTTCCAAACACCCCTATAATTTATAAATCTAATATTGTAAATTTTTATGTATTTGGAATGACTCTTAAATCATATCAAATATACTAAGAAATTACTCAATCACACATTTTAAACTGTAATGCCAAAGCTGATATGCCAAATTACTCTCTAAAATGCCAAATAAGTTATTAAAACACTGCATACGCATATATAATTTCCAAACCTAAAACAAAAATATTCATTGTATTGGTTCAATTTACTTCATCCTCTCTGTATTTAATTCTAAATCTTCATGGGGTAAGTTAGTACACACCAAGGCGATAGATTTGGTGTTATCTTAATGGCTGGCTGAGATTGTATATCAACCAGACATTTAATTGGAACATGAGACTCAGAGTTGCAAATCCTTGGGGCAAGTTTTCCCACATTCTAGACTGCCATTGTGAGTCTTTTTCTATAGCCTCTAAGTCAGTAGGGACTCTTAAATGTATGTCATTTGGATAGGTAATCTTATAGCCCTGGCCCCCAGCCTCACTTACTTACGTTACCTAATTACCAGGTCAGATTTGTCTATAGTTTTTACCAAGCTTGCTAAGTTAAACTTGTTTAGATTCATCTAACCTAGTCTAATATTTTTTTCTGCTCTGAATGATTTTCATATCCTTTCCATCTGGTAAGACAACACTTTTAGATATATAAGACATTGGAATGAATGATGTGAATTTCTTATGTCTATGCCTGATTTTGTTTTCACAAACCTAACGATTTCACAAATTCTAATGACATGAATTAAAAGTAACTAGGAGACTTCCCTGGCAGTCCAGTGGTTAAGACCCTGTGCTTCCACTACAGGGGGGCGTGGGTTCAATCCCTGGTCAGGGAACTAAGATCCCACATGCCATGCAGCGTGGCCAAAAAATTAAAAAAAAAAAAATAAGTCCATGCTTGGTAATCAATTAGAGTTGTAGAAGGGGGAGGAAATTAGTTGAAGTTAAAGGGCAAACTTAGTTTCTGTTTGTTATTATTAACCTGAAAATGGTCAAGTTAAAGGACAAACCTGTAGTATAAACGCTTGCCGTCTCTGCTGTGATTCCTAAGAGGTCCTTCTGGGAAATTTCAAGAGGGGAGACAAACTATTATTGGCCTTTTCTGAGATCAATAATATGATATGAGAACAGAAAGGTAGGGTTTTTATTTCCCACGATATGATGAAACATGTGCCTAATAGTAGAAGAAGGATAAGAAAGCTGCCATCTTACTGAAAGAAAATGAATATCTTCCAAATATGGCAGTGAAAGTGGATCCTCAATGTGGTTTGCTGCAGTTAGGACCTGAACTTCTACTCTGTCTCCAAGATTAACCCTCTCCTTGGCAATCTCTCCTTAGTTAGAGCTGCCAACCTCATGCAGCCATGGCTCTAACACTCTGATCCATTTGGAACACATGGCCTTGCCCTTAATAGCCCACAACACTATAAAAAAGAGACGGAACATTTTATGCAAAACTAAAGGCCAAAGTATAACCAAATGGAATTTAAAAATGAAGTCAGTCACATATACCTAGTTTATACTTAGTTGCTGTGATTGCGGGACCCTGTACCACCTCCAGCCCAAGGACCTGACATCCCTGGATAATTGCACAGGAAATCCTACCCAGGCAGGGGAGGAAAATGTTGCCCCCAATGCATTCTATCTTATAAGCCACTTCAGGATAATTATCAGCTCTATAACACAATAACCCTGATACTAAATGCAGAAATACATATCTATAACACATGATGATGAGGGTGGAGGTTTGCAAATTTCCTGCCTTCAAAAACCTGGTTTATAGAGCGGGGGAAAAAAAAAAGGAGAGATAGTCCCCTCAAAAAGTAGTTGAAACTGGGATATTTTTCCCGGAGAAAAAAAGTATCAGGACAAACAAGATCTCTCTCAGTATATTGCATTTATTATTTTAGTGGAAAGAGTACAGGCTTCAAAGCAGATGAATGAAGGCTAGAATACACTTTTAGTTCCTACCAGTTATATCCTTAAATAAGGGAATTAAGCCATGCAAGCCTCAGTTTTCTCACTGATGAAATAAGATAGGGTTTCTGTGAAAATTCTGTGAGATGACATAGCGTCTAGAAGAGTCTGACACATAGTAGGTATTCAACATGTGTTGGTCAATTTTATGTGTCAACTTGAAGAGTGCTTGGGATGAGATTAACCTTTAAATCAGTAAACTTTGAGTAAGCAGCTTGCCCTCCATAATGTAGATGGGCCTCATACAGTCAGTTGAAGGCCTAATAGAATGAAAAGACTGGCCTCCCCAAGGAACAGGAAATTCTTCAGTAGATTGCCTTCAGTCTGTAACTGCACCATCAGTTCTCCTGGGTGATCAGGCTGCCAGCCCACACTGCAGACTTGGACTTGTCAGCCTCCGTAATCACATGAGCCAATTCCTTCCTTCTCTATATATTCACATTATATTTATTCTGTTTCTCTGGAGAACCCTGACTAATATATAACAGTTATTAGTTTCCTCTTTTCTTCAAATATTAAAAGAATTGTTTTGTGATGCACAACTTCATAGGAAGATTTTAAAAGATTAATGTGGTAGTGACAGAGCAGACTTATAAACAGGTGTGTCCAATGGTAACCAATGCCTGAGAATTAACCACAATTACTCTGCCAAGTACAGCAAACTATCCCAGCTCCTTGGGCAAGAGAGTGACCACACACACAATCTTCCAGATGCATAGGTTGGCAGGGGGACAGGGACCACCACCTCTGCAAACTCTTCACTGCGTCTTTCCACCTCGCACAGTCATCTTCCTGGACCCTGAGCTCGGTTCTGGGGATTAGTGAGATCTTAGCAATGACCGATGACCGTAGGCCAGGCTGCCCCAGCTGTTGCAGATAACCTGAAGATTGTTCCATAGCTAATTTTGTAGCATGGATTATCGCTCATGTCTGGATAAACCTGGCTTTCATGCTTCACCAATTCAGCTAATGAATAGCCTTGGTACATGTACAATGTAGCTTTCTGTAAATACTTTCCCCGAGATATCCTTGTTAAGTAACAGGCAGTGTAACATGAGCTGCATGTGCAGTTTTCTTCCACAGCCTCTATAAATAACCTCTTCATAACCTCCATTGTTACCTCCTGGGCTGCACTGCAAAGCAATCCTCAGAGAAACAGAGATGGGAAAGACATCGTCCTTGCCTTCAGGAAGGTCCTATTTAGTCAGTGGATGAGAAGAGAACTGAACAGCTAAAACTAGGTGGTATGTGTTATAATAGTGTTACCAAACCGAACTTGGGCCCGCTTGCCCATGCACAGTAAAGCCAATCTAGTGACGCCGGGTTGTGGTGAAGGAAAGTGGAACGTTTATTTAAGGCACCAGACAAGGAGTCCAGGGCAGTTCATGCTCAAAAAGCCCAAACTCCCCAGTGGGTTTCAGGGAGGCATCTTTAAAAGCCAGGTGAAGGAGGGGAGTTACAGAGTATGTGATCAGTTTGTGCACAATTCTCTGATTGGTTGATGGTGAGGTAACAGGTCAGTGTCACAGGGGTTAACATTATCAATCCTCAGGCTCCAGTAGGTCTGGGAGCTATGTTCTTGTGGTCAGCAAGTAGTTAACTTCTTTCATTTGGTGGGGGTTTTCACATCTGTAAAACAACTCAGGAAATGTGCATCAGATACTATTATCTAGGTTCTTCAGAGAGGAGCTAAAGCAGAGGATATGGGGGAGGGGTCTGTCCTGGAAAGGCCGAATAGGGTCCTGCTCAGTTACAATAGAGGTATCATCAGCGTACTGTAAGGAAACAGAAGAGGTTATGATTAATTGCAAATAGGTAGGAGATGGTCAATATCAAGGAGTGCTCATGGAAGTGATTAAATTTGAATAGGACTTGAAAGGTTGTCAGGGTTTTTATAGGAGAGGAGAGAAGAAAGCTTTCCAGGAAAATAGATTACATGAGCAAATGCACAAGCTCAATGAGAGGACAAAGACACTCAAGAGAACGTGCCTTAAACTCATAAACTTTATTTTATTTATTTATTTTTTGGCTGTCGGGTCTTAGTTGCAGCACGTGGGATCTTCCTTCCGGCACGAGAGATCTTTCATTGCAGTGCGCAGGCTGCTCTCTCGTTGTGGTGTGCTGGTTTTTCTTTTCTCTAGTTGTGGCACATGGGCTCCAGAGTGTGGGCTCTATAGTTTGTGGTACATGGGCTCTCCAGTTGAGGTGCGTGGGCTCAGTAGTTGTGGCGTGTGGGCTTAGTTGCCCCATGGCATGTGGGATCTTAGTTCCCTGACCAGGGATCAAACCCACGTCCCCTGCATTGGAAGGCAGAGTCTTTACCACTGGACCACTGGGGAAGTCCCAACTCATAAACTCTAAATTCTGATTTACTTACAAACACCAAACCAGCAAACTGATATATCTGCGTCACTCACCTTCATCATTTCCCTCTTATTGGCTATAGAGATAATAAAAGATTAACTCCAAGAAAATTAAGCATCTCTAGATTCAGTAAGTGGGGCAATACTAGATCTAAATTTGTGGACAAACTTTTCACACTCAGGTCAGATTCTGAACTAGGTCTTTCTCCTGCATATCTTAAAGAGTCATACATTAAATGAGCCTAAAGTTTGAGAAAACATGAGGATGAACAAAAGGGGGATCTGTTACCCGAAGAGCAGGAGGGTTGCACATATTAAATATGCCTGGTGCCACTCCCTAAATTGTGAAAATTTATTCTTCCATGAAATCCAGAATTCTTGAAAGCAGTACTTCGGATCTTGGGTGGAGATTAGTCTGAAAAAGAAGGCTGGGACGTGAAAGAAAGTCCTGGGAATCTTCCCAGGGAGTTAACTTTCTCCTGCAGAAAAATAAGGATCATCAAAGACTTTTAAACAGTAAAGTGGTCAGATCTGTGTTCCATAAAAATAACCTGTGGCAACAGAACAGAAGATGAAGCAGAGTAGATTGTAACCACGGGCAGCAAGAACAAGTTATCCTCCTTTTCTCTTTGAGTCTTTGCAACTTGATTTTTATTTTTTATTTTTTTAATTTTTGATTTTTATTTTATTTTTTTATACAGCAGGTTTTTATTAGTTATCTATTTTATACATATTAGTGTATACATGTCAATCCCAATCTCCCAGTTCATCACACCACCACCCCCACCCCCCGCCGCTTTCCCCCCTTGGTGTCCATATGTTTGTTCTCTACATCTGTGTCTCTAGTTCTGCCCTGCAGACCAGTTCGTCTGTACCATTTTTCTAGGCTCCACATATATGCGTTAATATACGATATTTGTTTTTCTCTTTCTGACTTACTTCACTCTGTATGACAGTCTCTAGATCCATCCTCGTCTCTACAAATGACCCAATTTCGTTCCTTTTTATGGCTGAGTAATATTCCATTGTATATATGTACCACATCTTCTTTATCCATTCGTCTGTCCATGAGCATTTAGGTTGCTTCCATGACCTGGCTATTGTAAATAGTGCTGCAGTGAACTGGGGGCATGTGTCTTTTGAATTATGGTTTTCCCTGGGTATATGCCCAGTAGTGGGATTGCTGGGTCATATGGCAATTCTATTTTTAATTTTTTAAGGAACCTCCATAGTGTTCGCCATAGTGGCTGTATCAGTTTACATTCCCACAAACAGTGCAAGAGGGTTCCCTTTTCTCCACACCCTCTACAGCATTTGTTGTTTCTAAATTTTCTGATGATGCCCATTCTAACTGATGTGAGGTAATAACCTCATTGTAGTTTTGATTTGCATTTCTCTAATAATTAGTGATGTTGAGCAGCTTTTCATGTGCTTCTTGGCCATCTGTATGTCTTCTTTGGAGAAATGTCTATTTAGGTTTTCTGCCCATTTTTGGATTGGGGTGTTTGTTTTTTTAATATTGAGCTGCATGAGCTGTTTATATATTTTGGAGATTAATCCTTCATCTGTTGATTTGTTTGCAAATATTTTCTCCCATTCTGAGGGTTGTCTTTTCATGTTGTTTATAGTTTCCTTTGCTTTGCAAAAGCTTTTAAGTTTCATTAGGTCCCATTTGTTTATTTTTGTTTTTATTTCCATTACTCTAGGAGGTGGATCTAAAAGGATCTTGCTGTGATTTATGTCAAAGAGTGTTCTTCCTATGTTTTCCTCTAAGAGTTTTATAGTATCCAGTCTTACATTTAGGTCTTTAATCCATTTTGAGTTTATTTTTGTGTATGGTGTTAGGGAGTGCTCTAATTTCATTCTTTTACATGTAGCTGTCCAGTTTTCTCAGCACCACTTATTGAAGAGACTGTCTTTTCTCCATTGTATATCCTTGCCTCCTTTGTCATAGATTAGTTGACCATATGTGTGTGGGTTTATCTCTGGGCTTTCTATCCTGTTCCATTGATCTATATTTCTGTTTTTGTGCCAGTACCATATTGTCTTGGTTACTGTAGCTTTGTAGTATAGTCTGACATCCAGGAGTCTGATTCCTCCAGCTCCGTTTTTTCCCCTCAAGACTGCTTTGGCTATTTGGGGTCTTTTGTGTCTCCATACAAATTTTAAGATTTTTTGTTCTACTTCTGTAAAAAATGCCATTGGTAATTTGATAGAGATTGCATTGAATCTGTAGATTGCTTTGGGTAGTATAGTCATTTTCACAACATTGATTCTTCCAATCCAAGAACATGGTATATCTCTCCATCTGTTGATATCATCTTTAATTTCTTTCATCAGTGTCTTATAGTTTTCTGCATACAGGTCTTTTGTCTCCCTAGGTAGGTTTATTCCTAGGTATTTTATTCTTTTTGTTGCAGTGGTAAATGGGAGTGTTTCCTTAATTTCTCTTTCAGATTTTTCATCATTAGTGTATAGGAATGCAAGAGATTTCTGTGCATTAATTTTGTATCCTACAGCATTACCACATTCATTGATTAGCTCTACTAGTTTTCTGGTGGCATCTTTAGGATTCTCTATGCATAGTATCATGTCATCTGCAAACAGTGACAGCTTTACTTCTTCTTTTCCAATTTGTATTCTTTTTATTTCTTTTTCTTCTCTGATTGCTGTGGCTAGGACTTCTAAAACTATGTTGAATAATAGTGGCAAGAGTGGACATCATTGTCTTGTACCTGATCTTAGAGGAAATGCTTTCAGTTTTTCACCATTGAGAATGATGTTTGCTGTGGGTTTGTCGTATATGGCCTTTATTATGTAGAGGTAGGTTCCCTCTATGCCCACTTTCTGGAGAGTTTTTATCATAAACGCGTGTTGAATTTTGTCAAAAGCTTTTCCTACATCTAGTGAGATGATCATATGGTTTTTCTTCTTCAATTTGTTAATATGGTATATCACATTGATTGATTTGCATATATTGAAGAATCCTTGCATCCCTGGAATAAATCCCACTTGATCATGGTGTATGATCCTTTTAATGTGTTGTTGGATTCTGTCTGCTATTTTATTGAGGATTTTTGCATCTATATTCATCAATGATATTGGTCTGTAATTTTCTTTTTTTGTAGTATCTTTGTCTGGTTTTGGTATCAGGGTGATGGTGGCCTCATAGAATGAGTTTGGGAGTGTTCCTTCCTCTGCAATTTTTTGGAAGAGTTTGAGAAGGATGGGTGTTAGCTCTTCTCTAAATGTTTGATAGAATTCACCAGTGAAGCCATCTGGTCCTGGACTTTTGTTTGTTGGAAGATTTTTAATCACAGTTTCAATTTCATTACTTGTGATTGGTCTGTTCATATTTTCTATTTCTTCCTGGTTCAGTCTTAGAAGGTTATACCTTTCTACGAATTTGTCCATTTCTCCCAGATTGTCCATTTTATTGGCATAGAGTTGCTTGTAGTAGTCTCTTAGGATGCTTTGTATTTCTGCAGTGTCTGTTGTTACTTCTCCTTTTTCATTTCTAATTTTATTGAGTCCTCTCCCTCTTTTTCTGGATGAGTCTGGCTAATGGTTTATCAATATTGTTTATCTTCTGAAAGAACCAGCTTTTAGTTTTATTGATATTTGCTATTGTTTTCTTTGTTTCGATTTCATTTATTTCTGCTCTGATCTTTATGATTTCCTTCCTTCTATTAGCTCTGGGTTTTGTTTGTTCTTCTTTCTCTAGTTCCTTTAGGTGTGTGGTTAGATTGTTTATTGGAGATTTTTCTTGTTTCTTTTTTTTTTTTTTTATTTTTTTTTTTTTTTAAAGGATTTTCTTATTTATTTATTTATTTATTTATTTTTGGCTGTGTTGGGTCTTCGGTTCGTGCGAGGGCTTTCTCCAGTTGCGGCAAGCGGGGGCCACTCTTCATCGCGGTGCGGGGACCGCTCTTCATCGCGGTGCGCGGGCCTTTCTCTATCGCGGCCCCTCCCGTCGCGGGGCACAGGCTCCAAACGCGCAGGCTCAGCAATTGTGGCTCACGGGCCCAGCTGCTCCGTGGCATGTGGGATCTTCCCAGACCAGGGCTCGAACCCGTGTCCCCTGCACTAGCAGGCAGATTCTCAACCACTGCGCCACCAGGGAAGCCCTTTTCTTGTTTCTTGAGGTAGGCTTGTATTGCTATAAACTTCCCTCTTAGAACTGCTTTTGCTGCATCCCATAGGTTTTGGATCGTCGTGTTTTTGTTGTCATTTGTCTCTAGGTATTTTTTGATTTCCTCTTTGATTTCTTTAGTGATCTCATAGTTATTTAGTAACGTATGGTTTAGCCTCCATGTGCTAGTGTTTTTCCTTTTTTTTCCCCTGTAATTGATTTCTAATCTCATAGCGTTGTGGTCAGAAAAGATGCTTGATATGATTTCAATTTTCTTAAATTTACTGAGGCTTGATTTGTGACCCAAGATGTGATCTATCCTGGAGAATGTTCCATGTGCACTTGAGAAGAAAGTGTAATCTGCTTTTTTTGGATGGAATATCCTGTAAATATCAATTAAATCTATCTGGTCTTTGTTTTCTAATGCATTTCCCTTGTGGTAATTTCCACGTATTTTGCCTTGGTGTTCCATTCTGAAAGATATTAAGGTTTAGTGCAATGAACACAGAAACAGGAATAAGGAGAATTGCGTTCTAGAACTGGCTCTGCTATCATTAGAATAGAACACAATCGAGTTGACGTGATTAAGACGCTGAATGTCATCTATTGAAAACCTGTTACAATACACTTTTATTCTGGCAAGAGTATTCAGATATTAACAGATTCAATTTCACTTATGCTGTACAACTTCATTCAACATAAAGTTCCCGCTTCTAAAATGAAAGAGTATAAAGAGATCTAAAAATGTTATGAGACAAACTTGTCAATCATTTTATCAGTGAGATAGAGTGTAGCAAGAATATGCATAGATTTATTACTATCATCTACCAGATGTCTAATAAACACTTCCAATATATCAGGTACTATGCTAGGTACTTTATATGCTAAATACTCTTTCAATCCTCAAAATATGATAAATGTATGATTAGCTACACTTTATGGCTGTTGAAACTGAGATTCAGAGAGCTTATGTCACTTGCCCGAACTCACATATTTAGGTAGTGGTGGAAGTGGTATTTGAATGACATATATCTGTCTCTTAAAGCACTTGCTCTTATCCACTATTACAGACTTTCTTGGTTTCATCCTAAATGTATAATTTAGAAACCAAATTTCATAACTTATCAAGAAGGATTAACATAATATTTTGAGATATTTCAACAATTTAATGAGGCCAGTAATTTGGAGGGAAATGAATAATTTCTCATCTTAAAATGACATAAGCAATTAGAGTGACAAGGTATTAATCAAGTATTTTTAAGTGGAGAGAGTTAAACTTCTCTGAAATGTTGCTATAATTAATTTTATTATGAAAAATATATGTGTGTTAAAGTGAATGAAACAACTGGATTTTATGAAAGAAACATTGTAAATAGGAAACACATTTAGCAAATTGATGGGCTATTGGTCTTAAGTGAAGCTGTGGATATTTTTTTCTATCAGTGAACATTATACAAAAATATACCTGAAAGGCAGTGGTAGCTCATAGAACCACTTTCCAGAATTATAAGGGAGAAGGGCTCATGTGAAGCTATCTGCCTTAGGAATGGTGGTTCACATGCATTCCCTTTAGAAGAAACATCAACTTAAAGCAGGCAGATTTTGGTAGTCTCACTGAACATCTGAAGCTACCTCACCCCAGAGCGACAGTCTTTAGAGGAGGTGTATGCTTTGAAGATACACTAAGCTTCTCCTAAGCTCTTCTAAATCCTCAGTTTCCATAGGTGCTACTTCCTAAACTGATATATGCTGAGAAAGCACCCACAGGCAAGGTGGTTCTACTTTCCTTTTCACCATCTTCCTTCTCCAACTTTACAAAAGAAAGGCATACCTGAATCTTACCCTGCAGTGTAAAAACCTATGAGACACCTAACAAAGGCACCATTTGTAATATTGTTATTGGTAAAGCCTCCTTAAATAAAAGCACGATGAACACATAATAGGGCATCATGTCTTTTCTGGTCTTATATCAGGAAAGGGAGGAGAATGGTGTTAGAAATGGGGTATGTTGGACAGCAGGCATATTGAATAATACCCTCTGGACTGGGAAGGAACTCTGAGAGTGAAAAACAAAGCAGGCAACTCCATGAAGTGCACTTATGGAGCTTATCTTGGGTAACTTACATACAGGCAGTATCAGGAGGATGATGATCCAGAAGCATTCTCAACTGCACTCCGCACCACTGAAAGCCACCAAAAGGGGTACAGGGGGATTTAAAGGGGCCAAAGCTAAAGATAGAATCTGACTACCAGGGGAGAAGCACGTCCACACATACAGGAACAGGGCTTTCTTCCTCCCCACAGGGGATCTCATGACCATTATGCCTTGCAGGTCATTAACCATCAGCATCAGCAAAAGGCATTCTAGTTTTCATATCAGATGAAGGCAAGGGTAAATGTTGATAGGGAGCTTATCAGGCTTGGGTCCATTCCTTGTGAGTAGGCTAAAGCTCAGTCATGCAGAAAGGGGAGGGGGTAGGACTGTGGGCCTGAGATGGAGCTGACAAAATGGAGTCAGGGTGATTCAGCCACACAGGGTATTTTGGTCCACTCCAAGATGCTCTTGAAGGAAACCAGAATGTCACCTGTCAACTGAAAGAAAAATGCACAACATAAGAACGGTGAGTTTAAGTCTTATCCAGGATCTTACTGAGAACTATAGCCTGGGAGACAGCTGCTCAATAGCTCTGAGGAAGCTGTTCTGAAGAGGTAGGGGAGAAGCCAGTTTACATGTGATTCCTGGCTAGGGAATACCTGTAGTCAAGTATACATCTTGGTAAAGATACTGCTGGTTACAAAACATAGATATCTCAAGTTAATGATTTTAGTGCTTTTCTATGTATGGGAAGATGCAAGAATCTGGGTTCATTAAAAACTCTTCCTGAGATATACATCTAACTATCTAAAGGACCTGCTTGTCCAAAGCAGAGCATCCTGTTATCGTTAGGGGAACCACTGACCGAAACTGCCCGCCCTGGCCAGGCACCATAGTAACCACTTAC
Source organism: Balaenoptera acutorostrata (assembly GCF_949987535.1). Taxonomy (NCBI): domain Eukaryota; kingdom Metazoa; phylum Chordata; class Mammalia; order Artiodactyla; family Balaenopteridae; genus Balaenoptera; species Balaenoptera acutorostrata. Next base: position 16,025,288 of record NC_080070.1, on the reverse strand, counting down.
ACAAGTTATCTTACAACAGGAGGTCCTAGTAAGGAATGCAGAACTAACAAGCTACCACCAACTGGAAGAATTCGGGAAAGGTCAAAAGGAGAGAGGAAATGCCGGTCCATATGTCCTACCAACCTCCCAGAATCCTTCTCATTGGAATCCATCTTGGCCCAGCAATGCGTGCACCACCAAGAAAGACCCTGAGTCAGAATGATTGGCCAGAGACAACCAGAAAACTAACCCCATTACCATAAAACCTGAGACTGCGAGCCACATGGCAGAGCAGTTCTCCTGGGTTCCCTTACCCTGCTGCTCTCCACCCAGGACCCCCCTCCCAATAAAGTCTCTTGCTTTGTCAGCACGTACCTCCTTGGACAATTCATTTCTGAGTGTTAGACAAGAGCCCACTCTCGGGCCCTGGAGGGGGTCCCCCTTTCTGCAACATTATCATCTTTATTTCCTCTGTCTAGAGCACAAAGTGTACTGTTGGTCAGAGACTGTAACAAGTTAATCCTCGAAGAATCGGGTGATGAGCAAAAACGCTCTTTGTTCTTTGTTTACACACCCTGAAATATGCCTCTTTGACGGAGGAATTATTTTAGCTAAAGGCATTTAAGAAGCAGCAAATGCAGGAAAAGCTCTCTACCTTCCCCCTATTTGTGTAAAAGGAGGACAAAAATTTACAAAGTTGTCCCTCCTCCCTCTCTACCAGGAAGGACAAAAGTTAATCACTAGAGACAACTTAGACCCTTATCAGTCTGGAGATGGCACCAGAGGAATCTACATAGCAAACTGTACTAACTAGCCTTTAACTACCCTTAGTCTCCCACATATTTGCCTTCATAATCTTCCCTTAGAGACCCAAGGTCCTTTTTCTTTGTCTTGTCACTTTTCTAAGAATGTATTGTTCCTTTGCTAAGAAGCTATATAAACTCAACTTCTAACAAAATCTTTGAGTTACTGACCTCTGGGAACTCCCATGTGTTGCATGCATGATACACATGTTTATAAACTTCTGTTCATTTTTCTCTTGTTCATCTATCTTTGTCAGCCCAATGTATAGGGCCCCAGCACTGGATGGCTAGAGGAAGAGATTTTTTTCTCATCTCTGCTCTGAAATCAAGTATATTTTTTTAAAAAGATGCTAGGAATAGCTGTGATCTTTGTATAATGACCTTGTCTTTTCCTTCCTCCGACTATGATTTTATCAAAGAATGTGTCACTTCCCAGGGAGAGGATTTTGAGAACAAAGAGAATGCAATAAGAGATAGTGAAGGCAGTGGTGCATTATTTAATCCAGGCAACAACTGATGGCCTGACGCTGTGCACTATCTACCCATCTTTCTTATCTTAGAGTTACAATATTTAACATTTCTGAATTTTAAAACATAAAGGGAAATAAAAATATGCTACAAGTCGCATCTTTATATGTTCACTATTTTCAGTAATAAGAAAGAGCTTGGGACTTCCCTGGTGGCGCAGTGGTTAAGAGTCCACCTGCCAATGCAGGGGACACAGGTTCGAGTCCTTGTCCGGGAAGATCCCACATGCCCCAGAGCAACAAAGCCCGTGCGCCACAACTACTGAGCCTGCGCTCTAGAGCCTGCGAGCCACAACTACTGAGTCTGCGTACCGCAACTACTGAAGCCCATGCTCCGCAACAAGAGAAGACACTGCAATGAGAAGTCCGCGCACCCCAACAAAGAGTAGCCCCTGCTCTCTGCAACTAGAGAAAGCCCGCGCGCAGCAACGAAGACCCAATGCAGCCAAAAAACATGAAAAGAAACAAACAAGAGCTTGGTGAGTATCCTTATGTGTGTTTCTACTATCAATTTTGCATGATTTTGTGGGGGAGCAGAATCTGCCACCCCAAAATATGTCTCTTTGGCATATTAATTATTTTAAGTTGTTATTTTCTAAGAAACGGCCAGACGTGAGAAAAACTCTAAAGCCAAGGAGTTACTCTTTTATAAGAAACATTTACATTTGTAAGAATATCTCACTGTACCAGGAAGTGGAAAATGACCAAATCTCTAGAAATTCTTATCAGTGGAGAAGGCAAAACTTAAATCTGCGCAACAGCCTTACCCTTGTTTGCTGTACTTTTCCTGGTCATCTCTCAAAAGTGACTCGTCCCCACCCTCAGCATCCTCTTTTGTCTTCAGCTGAGGATGCTGTTTAAGGGGAGGGCTTCGGCCATTTTGGTGACTTAGTCTTCCTGGGCCTCTCCAAGGTAGACATGTTATTAAACAGTTTTTTAAATTTTCTCCTGTTACTCTGTGTCGTGTCAGTTTGATTCTTAGACCAGCCAAAAGAACCTAGAAGTATAGGGTAAATTTTCTTCTTCCCAGACAATTTCAAGGAGATAGAAGTAAAAAAGTTCATGTTTACTTCTGATAAATCAACATTATATCTTTCATAAAAGAAACATTTATGGGAGGTGTGTTATGTTTTTATTTATATTTTCTTAAGTATTTATTAAGACTTCTTTATCTTTTGCCAAAATTCTGCCATACTTATTTTTTACTTTGGCACACAATTTCTCCTTGCTTTCTCTAATAAACTATTTCTTTGGTTCTTTATTCATTCCTGCCATGTTCTTATTGGATTTAAGGGAACTTAAGGGGAATAGGTTGTCTATTTTATGGTAAATAATGCACTTTACAGTGATGGGGTTCAAGACATGCTACCCCCAGATATGGCGCCATGGCATATTGAGTAGGTAAAGCTGAGGGGATATGAGAAAATAGCAGAAGCAGGAAGGTCACACTGACCTCCCTGTCCTAGCCCTTGTTTCCTGAAACAGGTCATAAATATCCCATGTGAAAGGCACCTTCCCTGTACCAGGAGGAAGGAAGGCATTCTTATCACGAGAGACAGGGAATTTGAGGCCAAGAAGCAAACCTTGTTAAACTGTTATCATCCTAGTTACTTCTTCACCATTGACTACCCTTAGTTCAAAGCTCTTTATCTTGTCAGTTCATCACAAATGTATTGCTTCTTTGTCTACAAGGTATAAAAGCTCCTACTCTGGTCACTCCTTTGGGTCTTCATTCTCTTGGGAAGTCTCCCATGTACATGTAAAAATTTCATAGAATTTGTATGCTATTCATATTAATCTGTCTTTGTCAGTTTGATTTTTAGACCCAGCTAGGGTCTCTAAGAGGGTAGAGGAAAATTTTTTTTCCTCCCCTACAGCAGCAATAATTAACACACTTTTCCACTGCTTACTAATGGTCCAATACTTTTCTTTTTGCTGTTAAGTGCCATGAAGTAGTTGAAAGTGTTCTCTTAAAAGCATACTTAAGTGTGGGGATAGGATATAACGTTCTCTAAGTACAATCTAGGATGCTCTGCTCTGAATTTCTATAAACTACCTTCATGAAGAAGATCACTACATACAATGGAGAATAAAAAGCTCTAGGATATATTAAGTGAAAAAAGGAAGGTCCGCGATAGTGCTGTATCATTTGACTTTTTTATTTTAAAAGGAGAGGAAATCAGGATATGCAAATGTATTTGCTAATATTTGTGAAAATAAACATAGGAAAGGTAAATCAGAAACTGATCTTAAAAATGTCTATCTGTGGTGGAGGGAGAAGGTGGAGAAGATAGCAATGGTGTGGTCAGTGGTCTCTAAACATGGTCACTGACAATTCCTCTTTTCCCTGTGAATATCGGCTGCTCCTCCCAGCAAGAGGTGGAGTCTATTTCTCCTGTCTTTAAATCTGGACTGGCCTTTGACCTGCTTTGATTAATGGAATGTGAAAGAAGTGACACTGTACCAGTTCCAGGTCCAGCCCATAAGAGACTTGGCAAGATTCTGCTTTCCTGGAATTCATTTGCCACATTATAAAGAAGTCCAGACTGTCCTGAAGAGAGAGCCATGCAAGAAAACTTGTGAGATGAGACATCGTCTTAGGGAGAAAGGGAATACTTGGAGAAAAATTTGAAGTGCTCAACCTTACATTTTTTTCCAAGGCCCCAGATATGTAAGAGAGGACTTCTTAAGTGTTCCAGCCCAACCCAGATGCTAGTTTAATGCTACCATACGAGTGACCCAAAGCCAAACCAAGTACAATAGAACTGTCAAAGAAACTCACAAAATGGCAAGAAATAATAAATTGCTGCTGTCTTAAGTTTTGGGTGTTTAATTATGCAGCAAAAGATAGCTAATACATATGGAAACAAGACTTCTTTGACTGAGTCTTTTTTGTATACTTTTGACTTTTGGAATGCTTTAAAAATCCAAAATCAGGGAATTCCCTGGTGGTCCAGTGGTTAGGGCTCCACGCTTTCACGGCTGAGGGCCCAGGTTCAATCCCTAGTTGGGGAACAAAAGTCCCACAAGCTGTGCAGTTTGGAAAGAAAAAAAAAATTCGAAAGCAAATTAAACCAGGAAGAAAAAAGCAATTCATAAAACCGAAAACAAATTAAAATAAATTATTCTAACTCACAATCAAATTGCTGATGTAACTCTGAAGAGAAAATAATTATTTTAACATATCTTTTTTTTTTTAATGTATTTTTTTTTTGTTTATTTATCTTTGGCTGCGTTGGGTCTTCGTTGCTGCACACGGGCTTTCTCTAGTTGCAGCAAGCGGGGGCTACTCTTCGTTGCGGTGCGCGGGCTTCTCATTGTGGTGGCTTCTCTTGTTGCAGAGCACGGGTTCTAGGCCCGCAGGCTTCAGTAGTTGTGGCGCACAGGCTCAGTAGTTGTGGCACACGGGCTCAGTAGTTGTGGCTCGTGGGCTCTAGAGCACAGGCTCAGTAGTTGTGGCACGTGGGCTCAGTAGTTGTGGCTCGCGGGCTCTAGAGCGCAGGCTCAGCAGTTGTGGCGCATGGGCTTAGTTGGTCCGCGGCATGTGGGATCTTCCCGGACCAGGGCTCGAACCCGTGTCCCCTGCATTGGCAGGCGGATTCTTAACCACTGTGCCACCAGGGAAGCCCTATTTTAACATATCTTAAAACTCAGTGCTTTGAATGTATATTCAGAGTGGGAAGATAAAAAGGATTGCAAAGAAATTTTAAATTTTACTTCGTAGTTTTATTGCCAGTAGTTGTATTTATTATTCTGAAACAGTTTTATGTATAAGATAAAGCAAATGTTAATTTTATTTGGAATGAAGATTTTCAGTTTAAGAGGTAAGAGATATATTCATTTGTTCATTTTAATTGGCATTCTTATACGTTTATAATTTTTAAAGATATTTTTCCTGATTTGGTCCAATGAAAAGGCAAAGAAGCAATAACACCCTTGTAGCATTAAGCATCCCTAGGACCCTAATTTTGGTATCTAAATACAAGTCCCCATTAAAGGGAACCAGTATTCCTTAGGGAAATGACTGATTCTAGGGAATGTTACTAACGGATGCCGAAAACATCTTGTTGATCTAAAAAACAAAGAAGCCTTCAAGGACAGATGATGTCAAAAGGTTATAAAAACCAGATTAATAGGGCTACTTCTGGTCAAAACTGGGACAATTTTTGCCAGATTCTACTGGACTTAAATGTATTGAATGTGTGAAAATCTACTGAATTGATCAACATACTCAAAAGGAAGAAAACCAAAATGCAAATTTAAAAACAAAACTAAACTAAAAACACATTAAAACCTTATTTGTCACCATTGGAGGTAGCTATTGCATCATTTCCTTATTCTAAAAATTAGTAGATTAGTAATTAAAGGAAACATGGTAAGCATTTTTCTTCTGTTTTTTTTAGGATTATATTTTTCAGAATAAACAAAGAGGCCCAGAAAATGAAGCAATTGACTCATGGAGGAATCATCAATGATGTTCAATAGAATGAAAGGATAATCTCATAGTTCCAAAGCGTCACCCCACCAATTACTTGCTGGTTTCATGGAAAAACAGCTCACAATGAGGGACTGAGTAGTCATTACCTTAATCCATGATTAACATTGGCACTTTATAGTGTGACCGCCTAACATTGTGGGCCTCTTGATATCATGCAGTATGAAGGGCCCAGCATCTCTTATGAACTATTCGCACCAAATATATTTCACCCAAAACTAATCAAGTCTTTACAGCTTCCAGATCTAAATGGAGGTCAGAGTAACAACAATTTAAATGACATCATGAGGAAGCAATCAAATGATCGAAAAGATGGGGTGCTCTACAGGACAATAGTTTGAATCTATTCAACAAATAAATATCATGAAGGAAAAAAAAAGGCAGGGTATAGTGGTAGAGAGGGTCTGTTCTAGATTAGAAGAAATTTAAGAGACATAACCAAATGAAATATGTGGACCCTGATTTGTCCTGGTTTTCAAAATAATAAATGACATTATTTAGACTATCAAGGAAATTTAACTATGGGCTAGGTTTTAAATTATATAAAAATTATTATTAATTTTTAGGTGTGAAAATGTTATTGTGGTTAAGTAGCAAAATATCCATTTTTTAGAGATACCTAATGAAATAACAGCTGTGAAATGATTTGATGTCTCCCTTTTAATATAAAATATTTCAAAAAACCAGGCAAATATGGCAAAACTGGACAATTATTAAATCTGTGATGGACATATGAGTGTTTATTATAGATAGTAATGTAATTTTGAAGTGTCTATCAGTCATATCATTTTGTAGAGCTAAACCATTTTAGACAAATAAAAATTATTTAATTTGGCCTAAATATATTAAGATCCTAAAATGCACATTTTTTTACTATTATTTTAACCATAGGCTTATTTTAACCCCAGGCTTATTTTAACCCTAGTTTCCCTTCCTTTTAGCTCTACAAAGCCAGGCACAGTTAGTAACAGGTGGTTAGTTAATATTCACTGATAACTCTTAGTAAGACTTTTTTGATATGCTTACTAATAACTAAGTGAATGAATGTTTTAATAAGTAGATAAATCTTGTTGCAAGTCAGATGATTTCCAATTATTTGCTTAACAGAACTGGAAGACTTAATTGAGTTGCCAGCTGATTACCCATCAGGAAAATTTTCAACAAAGAGAACTATATGACTTTTTCAAAAGTAACTCAGAAAGCATCCAAAGAATTGATTGGCATCGCTGTAACAAAACTCTTTCCATTTTCATCTACATATTCATGTAATCACATTTTCTCAATGCTTATTTCTATAAAGATGGAAAATAGGAATAAGATTGATGCTGAGTCCTGTCTCATTCTAGCAGTAAGTAGCAATTTAGACACAGATAAATGAAGTAATTGGGGAAGGAGCACCATCCATCTTATTAAGAGATTCCTTCCCATTAATTTTTTACTTTTTATATTTGATAATTATTCATCAAAGTGTAACATATTTATGTTGCTCTGATTAATTGTGAATTTATAGTTGTAATGATAACCCAATCAAGAAGAATTTTTTCATATTAAAAGCCAAATCATCAGAATTTTAAAAATGTATTTATACGTATGTATATACAGTCAGCCGTTTGTACTGCAGGTTCTGCATCCATGGATTCAATGAGCCACGGATCGAAAATATTGGGGAAAAAAAAATTCCAGAAAGTTTCCAAAAGCAAAACTTGAATATATCACTCCAACAAATATTTACATAGCATTTACATTGTATTAGGTATTATAAGTAATCTAGAGATGATTTAAAATATATGGAAAGATGTGTGTATATTATATGCAAATACTACACCATTTTATATAAGGGACTTGAGCATCCTCAGATTTTGGTAGCTAGGGGGGTGGTGGGGTCCTGGTACCGATCCCCTTCTGATACCAAGGGATGGCTGTGCATATGTATATAGATATATATATGTATTATAGGGTGATCAATACAAGCATTTAAGCATAAAATATATTACATTAGTATAAATTCTATGTATATTCTTTCTATTCTTACCTAGGATGACGATGAGTCCATGGAGAAAAAAGAAATGGTTTAAAATATCTGACTGCTAAAATATCATATGGTCCTGTATTTTTAAAATGAATGATATTGTGCGTCAGATTGAAGCCGAATCTGGCCTCTGTACCCTGACACCAAATTAAATCTCAGAGACACAGTTTTGGGTGAAGTAGAAAAGAATAGCTTTATTGCTTTGCCAGGCAAAGGGGGCCACAGTGGGCTATTGCCCTCAAAACTGTGTATCCCCCCATGGAGAGGGTAGTGAGAAGTTTTATAGTAATGGTTCAAAGAGGGCGTGATCAGCTCGTGGACATTCTTCTGATTGGTTGGTGGTGAGGTAAGTGAGAGTCAGCATCTTCACCTTTCAGGTTCCAGCTGGTCTGGGGTCTACATGCTTGTGGGCAGCATACCGTCATTAATCATTAACTTCTCCCACCTAGAGGGCATTTCAGTCTCTGCAAAACAGCTCAAAGATACTGTTGTCTGTACCCGTTGATGGGGAACCAGGACCTTGCCCCAAGGCTACACTATTGTTTCTCTTGACTATTTCTCCTGACCATCTCTCCTTTGTCTCACATCCCTCCCTTCCCTAATTAACAACTGCTTGAATCTGCTCACTGGAACTCAGGGAAGGTCATGGAGTCTGAATGAAGGCTATTTCCTGTAATCAAAGAAATGGGGGACAGAGAAAGGCTTTGTACCCAGGAGCCCCACAGGGCCCTACTCGGTATCAAAATTGCTAAGATATTTAGATTCCATTGGATATGCAATTTTTTTAATGTAATATAAATGTTTCCTTTCCAAATACCAATGTATGCAACATGTTGGAATTGTATCTTTGTCACAGGAGAGCGAGCATAGGAGAGTTCTGGTACCTGCCACCCATCAGCTGCTGACCAAGACACAGGAAATCAAGAGAGGAGACACAGCATCACGCACCCAGTTAGATACACAGCCCTTCCCCCTTTTCTCTAAGTCTTCTTCCTGGCCCCAGTGATGGAGAAGAAAGAACTAAAACAGGAAAGGAGAAAGAGTAAAAGAGAGGATCACTCTCCCCTCACTCTCCAAATTCTCAAGTCAAAGCCAGGCTGAAGAAAATACCATTTTAAATGAAAAATAAAATGGAAGTTTCTACTTGCACTAGAATTCATTTAATAACTGAAATTGAACAGGAAATTATAGGGTCTTTCATGGTATTATTAAGGGATGGGAAAAAATGATTCAACATAGCATGGGCAGGATTTTGACTCCACCAGATTCACACTGTTCAATAAATTGGTAATAAAAATAAAACTAAATAAAGATATTTACATATACAGTAAAAAAAGAATACACGGAAAGATTAATTGTGATCATCTCTGTATGATGATTATTTTCTACATTGGGCATTTCTGTATTTTTCATTTTGTTAAGCAACAAACATACTAGTTTTAGAATGAGAAAAAAAGTACATGTTTTCATTCCTAAGAAACTCCAATATTATTTTTAATATCTATACACATGGGCCCAGGCCAAATACTTTTTACAATTATAAAAGTATTACGTGTGAGTAGTTTAAAAATTCATATAGTACTAAAAAAGATTATACATGACCCGGCATTTCCTTGCTCCCTCTGCCTTTCTCCCCTCATCCCCCTCCATGGAACAAACCACTTTCAACTGAACTGATTGTTTCTTCTGTTATTTATATCCCTATTTCTAAAAAAAATTACATATAGCCTCTTGAGTCATCTATTTTAAACAATCCCCATGACTCCATATAATAATAGACTAAGATTTAACTCACTTCCAATTTTTGCTTTCCTCTCCCACCTCCACTCTTTATCATTTTTATCCCCATTTTCATTTTTTCCCTCTTATGACTGTGACAGTGTAAATGTTGTTCCCCTGGTGAGTCAGAGGGTACAAGGTAGAAGGCTACGTTTTCTTTCTTATGTAATTTTTTCTTTTATCTGGAGTTAATTTGCTAATTTTCTTTGAGTGTCTGACTAATTCTTCCTACAATTTCCATAGTTCTGTAAAATAACTTAAGCACATTTTTTAGTGTGGTTCACACTGCCCCCCACGCCCCCACAAGACACACTTTTTTTTAAACCCAAGCTGGAGCTTAGATCTAGACTGGTGGTTCTCTAGAGGCTGCACAGCTAACATCTTAAGGCTTCCCTTTGCCTCTTCTGCATTGAATCTCTCATTTCTTGCATCCTTTTTCTTTCTTTTTATAGAGTATCTTTCAGTACTGTCTTGAAAAAATTTACATCAGAGACATATTTTTTTCTAAATTTTCCGTTTGGAAACTTTTTATTCTACCTTCGTACTTGACTGATAGTGAAACCGAGCAGGACTCTAGGGGCCCTCCAGGGTACAAAAGCCTTTCCCTGTTCCCCCGTTTCTTATTTGCAGGATAAAGGCCTCAGCCTCCTAGACCTCCCAGAGTTCCAAAGAGAAGATTCAAACAGTTGCTAATCAGGGAAGTAAGGGAATGCGGAAACAAAGAAGGATCAATCAAGACACTATAGTGCAGAGATTAAGCCGGATGCTGGTTGCTCCTCAGTGGATATACATAACAATATCTTTGAGTTCTTCTGTAGGAACTAAGGCCCCCACCCAAGTGGAGGAGATTCTAAGTTGAAAATTATTTTCACCCAGAATTTTATGGGCATTCTTCTGTTATCTTCAAGCTTTCCCTGGTGTTGAAAAGTCTGATGACATTCTAATTCCCATTTCTTTGTAAGTGACTTGTTTGTTTCTCTCTAGAGTTTGTGTTTCTGGTTCTCCTTATATTTGGGGTGATTTTCTAGTTGAACAATTTTGAATAAAACAGGATGTGTGCTGCTCATGTCTTTAACCAATTTCTCTCGGCCCCCAGCCCAGGGACTCCCGCCAGAGGTCAGAGGATCGCTGTTTCCCCTAAAATCCCTGAAGAGCAACGAGAGTGCAGAGAACCTGCTCATTAGCCTGGGTAACATCGGACAGCGTAAGTGGAGGTAAGAGAACATTCTCCCTCTTCCAGTCGTCTTTCGCTGTGTAGCTGCTATACATTGAATGTTTGTGTCCCCCCAAAATTCACATATTGAAATCCTAACCCCCAAGGTGATGGTATTAGGAAATGGGGCGTTTGGGGGGTGCTTAAATCATGAAGGTATAGTGCCCTCATGAATGGGATTAGTTCCTTTATAAAAGAGGCCTAAAAAAGGTCCCTTGCCCCTTTCCACCATGTAAGGTTACAGTGAAATGATGCCATCTATGAGCCAGGTGGCAGGCTCTCACCAGACACCAAATGTGCTAGCTCCATGATCTTGGACCTCCAAGCTTCCAGAATTGTGAGAAAAAAATTTCTATTGTTTATAATACACCCGTTAACCTGTTAACACATGTTCATATGCCTGATGCACAGTGAGGCCAAACAAACTAAAACATCGGAGTTTGGAGCAGAGAAAGGTTTATTACAAGGCCACGCAAGGAGACAAGGTGCCCCATACCCTAAAAAGCCGCAAGCTCCCGGAAGAGTTTGGCAGAGCATTTTTAAAAGCCAGGTGAGGGAGGTGGGGTCGCAGGTTATGTGATCAGATCGTGGACTATTCTCTAACTGGCTGATGATGAGGGAACAGGGTAGTGTCACAGGGGTTAACTTTATCAGTCCTTAGGCTCCAGGAGGCCTGGGGCTATGTGCTCATGGTCATCAAGTAGTTAACGTCTTCCAATTGGTGGGGGGTGGGGGGGGAAAGGGGGATTTCATATCTGCAAAACAACTCAGGAAATTTGCATCAAATACTATTATCTAGGTACTTTAGAGAGGAGCTAAAGCAGAGGATATGGGGGAAGGCCAGTCCCCGGAAGGCCCCATAGGGACTGCTCGGTTACATACCCATCCTATGGCATTTTGTGAGGACACCCTGAATGGACTAAGGCAGAAATAAGCCACTCCAAAACTTAGTGGTGTAAAGCAACAATCTTTTTTTTTTTTTAATCATTATGCTCATGATTTTGTAGATCAGGAATTTGAGCAGAGCAAGTGGGAATAGCTCACCTCTGCTCCATAACGCCTGGGTCTTCAGGTGGCTCAAATGGCCAGGGAGAATTGGGTTGGGGTCATATGTCTGGGACTCCAGTTTTGACTGTCAGCTGGCTCCTCAGTTCTTCTCCTTGTCATGTCTGATAGAGCTGAATGGCCAGGATGGGTTCTGGCCATCCTGGTGACTGGGCTGTGTTGGGAACAGTAGGGGCACAGAAATATCTCTCTTCATGCAGCCTGTCCACGTGACTGGCTTGGGCTATCACACAGCACAATGGTTACAGGTAGGATGGACCTCTGTGGTAGCTGGCTTACCTCAAAGCGATCATTCCAAGATGTTAACTTGGAAGATGCAAAGCTTCTTATGACCTAGTCTCAGAAATCCCAGAATGTCACTTCTGTCACATTTTATTGGTCAAGAAAATCCTAGAGCCAGCACAGACTCAAGGGTAGTGTAATGAGACTCTACCTCTCCATGAAGGAGGAGCAAAGAAATTGTGACCATCTTTAATCAACCATACTCCCATTCAATACTGTGAACATATTGGAGTATAGAACATAACTTCTACCTGAACAACGTGCCAGAAGAGTCTAATTCGGAACTGAGAAGCAGCAACAGGGAGTATCTGCAGCATGCAGAACAAGGAAGGAAGATACCACAGGGAGGATACCACATTAGAACTGAGGGAATGTGTCTTGGAGGACCTGTTGGAGGAGAAGGCACCTGGGGAGATTGCATTCACATCACACACTAGACATCTCCTGGAGAGCTCCTGAACAGTTGAAGAGAATCTGAAATAGTTCTTAGTATTCTGTGAATAAGGAGGGATTCCGAGAAGCAATACACTTTTATTGTTGTTATTATGACCCCATTTCACACACATTCAACACAACACACACACATGAACAGGAATGGCCAAAGGAAACTCCTATTACAACAATAAGACTTCTGCAGTGATTGTGTAGCTTTACTATAGGAAGATGTTCATCATGAACCATTCAGCCCCTCCATGAGCAATACATCATCCAAAACTGATGGGTTCCATACTTTGCAAGTGAATAGGTATGAAATATACTAATGAAATAAAAAATTGATACATATTTGAATATCATTTATGTACTGGGGGAGGAATATATCAATAAATGTTGCTGATACAATAAGTAGCTCAGAATATAGCAACGGAAGTCACACATCTAAATGCCATAAGAGTAAACAAAAGGAAAAACTTGAGAAACAAGTATCTAAAGACTACAAGAAGTAGACAAGGTCAACAAGAATTAATTTCTTACCTTCAGCACTAGAAAATAAATCTTTAAATCTCTCCTAATTGGATATAAATTATTCTTTTTTCTTTTTTTAATCAACATCCTACCTATTGTCTGCTATCCTGGCCTGTCCTCATCTTCTCCCTTGGACAAAACCACTTTGGAGGAATTAAGTTGTTCCATAACCGTCCCATCTTCCTCTCACAATTTCATTCCCAAAGATATTGTAGAAACTGCTGATATCCTGCAGACTGTTTAACTCTGGTGAACCAGAACCATCTAATCGTGTTGATATTAACCAAGTAGCATATGACAATGAACTACATGATATGTATAGTTACATTTTTCTAGATTAGAATTCTAATTCTAGAATTAGAATTCTAATTAGAATTCTAAGATCTCACCCTCATGAGCCATAAGAATATCTGCCTTTAAGGAGCTATATTTTTATAATATCAATTCACTCATTTCTAAATCTCTCATCCTTTTATTTTCCAACTGCATGGAGAAAAAATATTGTTAGAAGAAATCAAGAATCAGACATGTTTATCTCTCTTAATTCAGGGAACACTTTTAAATTTTTTCCATGATTAATCAATAAGACCTTGTTTCTTTTCATCCTTATTTTGTTCTTTGGGAAAGAATATGATATATCTTACTGAATAAGCACTTCTGCCAAGCAGTGCACTGGTTATTAAGATTTTTTTTTTCTTCATTTATAGGTGTTCTAAACTCTGATGACTAATATTTCTGGAGATCTCAACCTTTTTTTTTTTTAATATTTATTCATTTTACTTTATTATTTATTTTCTTTATTTTTCTGGCTGCGTTGGGTGTTATTTGTTGCATGCGGGATACTTGTTGAGACATATGGGATCTTTTTCACTGCGGTGCCCGGGCTCTTTGTTGTGATGCATGGGCTTTTCTCTAGTTGTGGCATTCGGGTTTTCTCTCCAGTTGTGGCATTCGGGTTTTCTCTCCAGTTGTGGCGTTCGGGTTTTCTCTCTAGTTCTGGAATGCGGGCTCCAGGGCACGTAGGCTCTGTAGTTTGTGGCACATGGGCTCTCTCATTGAGGCGTGTGAGCTCAGTAGCTGTGGCAAGCGGGCTTAGTTGCCCCCTCATCATGTGGGATCTTAGTTTCCCAGCTAGGGATCGAACCCACGTCCCCTGCATTGGAAGGCAGATTCTTTACCACTGGACCACCAGGGATGTCCCTCAACCTTTAGATAAGTAATGACATTACTCAGTCTCTATTCTTAATAATTGTAGGAGGCATATTGCTTGTCCAAGGGCCATTCTTCTACAGAATTAAGTCCTAAATTGTATTCAGAAGAATATTGTTGAGTGTGACTTGAAAAATAAAGATTTCCATGGTCAAATAAGTTTAGGAGGGGCTTCCCTGGTGGTGCAGTGGTTGAGAATCAGCCTGCCAATGCAGGGGCCATGGGTTCGAGCCCTGGTCTGGGAAGATCCCACATGCCGCAGAGCAACTAAGCCCCTGTGCCACAAATACTGCAGCCCACATGCCTAGAGCCTGTGCTCCACAACAAGAGAAGCCACCGCAATGAGAAGCCCGTGCACCGCAACGAAGAGTAGCCCCCCACTCGCCGCTACTGAAATAAACAAAAACAAAAACCTGCGCACAGCAACGAAGACCCAACGCAGCCAAAAATAAATAAATAAATAAATTTATTTAAAAAATAAGTTTCGGAAACACTAAGTTAAGCAAAGTTAAATGGTACATTTACATCAGGACTTTTCAAAACTTTAATATGGAAGATTAAAGATTTGTGAATCTTAAAATTTGGAGTGTTCCATACAGCCTTTCCAAAACTTACTGACCTTTATTGCAAGCAGCATAAATGTCATATATTTAGCTTTGTTCTGTATACATTTTGAGAAACGCTACTTTAGAAATAGCTAAATAAGTCAAAATGGAAACTTCTTAAAAATCAATTCATCCACAAACATAACCTACTAGAACCTACTAATGTTAAATGATAACTTCAGAACAAATTTACTGAAAACTTTATGTTTTCTAATGATCAGTGTTACTTAATGGCTACTTTTGCTACTCTCATAATTTAAGTGAGTATCTGAGATCTTCACAAAGAGTGAGCACTGAAACTTCATTCTTACTCTAGGTTTAATTTTAGCCGCTAAACAGACTGAGTTGACAGAAGGGCTCTCTAAGTTTATGAATAACCTTTTAATCTCCTAAAGAGCTTCTGATGCTTTGTTTTAAGGAACTTATAAGAAATTTTCCCCATAACTCTTACCAGCAGAGTATTAACAGGCCACTCCTGACTATTTTATGTTAGGGCAAATACAATGTCAATCTCCTAGCTCTTAATTTTAAAAACAAATACCCAGAAGCAAAAGAAAGAAGGAGGGGAAGGGAAAAGAGAAAAGAGGAGGAGGAAAATAGCATGGCAGATTGTTTGCAAAATGGAAATATTTGCAAAATGTTTTACAGAATAACCACAAGTCCTCAGATCCTGTTTTTCACTTTTCTTTGTAATGACTTCGAGGTCCCTCCCATCAAGTAGAGTCTATTTCTCCATCCCTTGAACCTAGGCTTGACCATGCCATTTGTTTTTGTCAATAGGCCATTATGAATGTGATGCAAGAGACTTAAAAAGTACTTGTGCATTGGGGCTTGCCCCTTCTTGCAACTCTTTGGAATCCTGAGTCCATCATATGAAGAAGCCCAGACTAGATTTTTGGAAGATGGAGCCCATGTGGAGCAGAGAGGAGCCAAATTTCTATCCTTATTTTTAATTATAATTTATTAATTTCCTGCAATAGTAGATGATTAGCTTAGTCATACCACCCTCATCCCTCCCATCCTCCCCATCAAACTTGAAAAGGCAAGAGGAATGTTGAAACTGAGATTTCAAAGATGGGGCAAGAGGAATGTTGAAACTGAGATTTCAAAGATGGGATGTTGAAACTGAGATTTCAAAGATGGGATGTTGAAACTGAGATTTCAAAGATGGGATGTTGAAACTGAGATTTCAAAGATGGGATGTAAATAGAGGGACAAAGAGGTGGGAGGGCCCTAATGCAGGAAAGAGGTTGGTCCCTTGGGAAATTAAAAGAAGTCAGTGGAGGGACTTCTCTGGTGGTCCAGCAGTTAAGACTCTGCACTTCCACTGCAGAGGGCGTGGGCTCGATCCTTGGTGGGGGAACTAAGATCCCCCATGCTATGTGGTGCGACCAAAAAAAAAAGAAAAAAAAATTTAAAAATTAAATAATAAAGGGAGTCAGTGGAGCTGGAGCACGGTGAGCAGGGTAGTGAAGGGTATAAGATGGAGTAGAAGAGAAAAACGCAGACAGGCAGGACTCGGAACATGCAAGACATGGAACATGCAAGACCTTGTAAATTTACAAGAACTGGATTTTATTTTCAGTGGGTTTTTTTTCTATCAAACTCAAAAAAAAATTTTTTTTAACTGTAATATGCAGCACCATTGACACATGGAGGTATCAATGGGGGAGACCAAATGATATAACCTAATTGGAGGGCCATTTAGCTATACAAATCAAAGGACTTAAATTTTCCTCTTTGACCCTGAAATTCCACATTATTCTAGGAAATCATCATGGCTGTGCAAAAATGTTTCTTTTCAAATATGTTCATCTTATTATTTTTGATAATAGTGAAAACTGGAGGTAACCCAAAATATCTAATAGCAGTTTATTAGTGAAATAAATTGCAATATATCATAATGGATTATTATTGAACCATGAAAATTACTGTCAAAATGTATATGTATATATAAAACATGAAGAAGGGCAGGCTACAAAGACGTATATTCAATATAATCTGAATTATGTAAGAAGAAAATTGCAGAGAAATAAATGAGTGGAAAAATATAGGGCCAAATGTTAACAATGTTTATATTTGTAGCTGGAGTTAGGAGTATTGTACAGCAGAAAACTATTTGGGGAAAAGTTCCTCATCCCCTGAAGGTGCCAAATTTCCTACCCCCAATATTCTTCAGTGACTGCATCTCTGGGTCAGAAATACTGTACAAAGACTGTTTATAAATACAGATTGTTGTGTGTAAAAATGATAGTAGAAAACTGTCAGTCAAAATATAGAGATTATATACAATATAAATTTAGCTCTGTAATAGACTATACTAAAAGGAATAGAGAAAAATATGCTTGCCAAATAATTTAAGTCTGAGTCTAGAATGAAGAAAGTGCAGAAAGAGAAAACTAACTGTAGTGCCAAGTTAAAACTCTGTCTGATATAGGAAATACAGGGTATGGCACAGACAGATGGAGATGGGGAAAGTTCGGACTTCCATCCTACATGAGGATCCAACAGCTGCACCTGATAGTCTAGGGCTTCTGTCCATCACATCATATGTAAATCACAACCAACTAAGGAGGAAAAAATTTAAGTATCTCAGCATCCTGATCCCTGTAAAATGTACTGGGTTCACAGACTACTTTTCTCTTAAGATTCATGAGAACACCCTTCCAGGTATGCTCATCTGCTTAGGAGTCCCCAAAAGTTGCTCCGACTTGGACTTGGGATTTTATCTGTGTGGAGGTGAATATCTTTATCTTCTTTAAGTGACATTCTCTCAATAATTAAAGGTCAGAGAAGGTGTGGATTTTAAAAGTCTTTGGAAAAAAAAAAAAACACTGTGCAAATTATTGTGTTTCTCTGAATAGCTTAACAGGGGGGGAGAAAAGGAAAAAATAAAAAAAACCCTGTCTGTTATCGAGAAATTATTGAGATTAATTAGAGTTTTTTGAAGTTCAAACTCAACACAGCTGATTTTATTTTCTCCTTTTTTACTTATCTCTATTCTTTCAGCTTTCTCCAGTGAGCATGTAATTACTTTCAAGGACAGAAAAGTTAATGTTATTAATTTTTATATCTCACTACCAATTTTTATTGCTTTATTTTTTAAATGCAACCAAAAAAACAATCTCAGGAGGCTGGAGTCCCTGGGTTTGAATTCCAGAACTAATAATGAAGGTGGTTTTGAAACAGGAGGGAAAGGGGCAGGGCACAACCTTTAAAAGGATGACATAGCCATAGGACGTGACAAAAACTGGTTAGAACCAACTAGGTCCAAGATGGTGGAATATTCGACTTCCAGTGGAATGCTAAATGACACACCCACCAGCACCATGACAGTTCTGAGGCTAACCATAAAAGGCCAAAAAGTGGGGGGTGGCCCAATTCCTGGAAATCTCTGCTCCTTCCCCAAAATAATTGGAATAATCCTCCTCCTCGTTAGCCTATGAAATTACATGACCCATAAAAACTAACCACCCCATATTTCGGGGCCTCTCGCCTTCTGAGATGGCCCACACTCTGTCTGTGGAGTGTGTTTCTCTCTAAATAAATCCACTTGTTACCTATCACTTTGTCTCTCACTGAATTCTTTCTGCTATGAGACATCAAGAACCTGAGCTTCATTAAGTCCTGAGACCAAGTGTGTGACCTCAATTAAACGACCATGGATTCAAGTCCCAATCTGGGGCTTGACGGATTTGAGTCCCAGCCCCATGCCTACAAGTCCCAATCAGAGTTACACGGTTTCAGTTTGGCAGTCACAGTTAGCCAGAGCATGAATCAGGTAAGAAAGATCTCAAAAGCACAGATTTCTAACAGTGTTTATAAGGCCTATTTCTCCCAGCTTTAGAGCCCTTGTACAAGTGCCTACAATTTTGCAAATCCCCATAAGTCAGGGAGAAAATCTAAAGCTCCAATAGAAAATGAAGGGGCAAAAAATGTTTCTATTTATGGATGTAAAAACTATAGCATATTAAATCTGAATGCTTTAAACGTAGATAATTGTGGCAAATTGTGTTTCCCCAAAATGGTCCCATTCCTCGGGCTTATCTGCAATGTTACCTTGACTCTCTTCTCATCATGAAATGGGGTCTGCTTTTCCGCTTTTCCTTGCCCTTACTCTGGGCCGATTTGTGACTCACTTGGAACACTTGTAACATTCTATTTGGAATGCATGGAAGAGATGCTGCCTGACTTTCAAGGCTAGATCAGAAAAGGCATGGTAGCTTCTGCCCCTGCTCACTGGAATACCAGCCCTTAAGCCTGCAGCTGGCATATAAGTGGTCCAAATGCCCCGAGGCCCAGACCAGCCCACGCAGAGAGATCAGTCAGCCAGACCCAGAGACCACAGAAAGTGAGTTGCCCAGCCAGCCCCCAGCTACTCTAGCCCCCAGCTGTTCCAGCTCTAGATACTGTGTGCCAGCAACTTCATGAGAGACTCCAAGCCAGACCCACCCAGCGAGCCCTCCAGTATTCCTCAGCCCCCCAAACCATGTGTGTGCTAAAGGGCCCATGCTAAACATATAATATTAAGGGATGTGATTAGGCCATCCCAGTCTGCTAATTGGCCCTATCCTTCTGAATGACTACATTGCAAAGCAAGGCCTCCAGAAAGACATTCCTGGGTTGTAGAAGGGACATATACATCTCAAAGGAACAGAGAAAGGATTTACAATTGCAAATTACAAGTTTTCTAAAACAAATGATCTAAGAAAAGTGAGGACAGGTGCCTATCATCAGGTTTTGGCTGGAAGAAACTCTATTCTTTTGGCAGCCTTGGGCTTTTCCAGGCTGGAACTTAAGGGGAGCAGGGTTGTCCCAAGAGCATGGCCTTAGGCTGCTGGAAGCCAGGTAGAGCTTGGTCAAGTCTCTTAGTAGGGGGATGGAGGTGGAGTGGGGAGGCGGTAGGCATGGAGTTACTTTTGCAGTTTGCAGTTCTCAGTTGTTACATAGCAATAGATAAACAGAGCAAACTTTCTTACCTAAAAGTGAAGTGCTGCTGTAACAAAAACCTAAAACACATGGCATTGGCTTAAAGACTGGGCAGCAGGAGGAGGCTAGAAGGACTCTGAGGAGACTATAGGAGAGAGCTGAAAGAGCCTGGAGGAAGCTGTCAGTGAGGGCTTACAGTAAAGGTAAGGAAAATGTTATTGAAAGCTGGAGGAAAGGGGATTCTTGTTATGCAGCAGCAGAAAGTTGAACACACTCTTGCCTGCAACAATGTGGAAAACAGAAAATGTGTCTAATATACTCTATGATCTAGCTAAGGAGATTTTGATCTTGGGTGGACTCACTTGGAGGAGCTTGAAGCAGGGTTTCGGTTCCCGGCCAGAGACTGAGGTCAGGCAGCAGCAGTGAGAGCACTGAATCCTGGCCACTAGACCATCAGGGACCAGTAGCCAGTGACAAGGCCCTGACCTGTCAGCTGTGTAGAAATGAATTTCCACATAGAGACGGAAAGTAGTGAAGCAAGTAAAGTGTTTATTAGGAGAAAAAAAGAGTACGGTATGTGTGGATAGACACATGGGCAGACTCAGAGAGTCGCTCCCTCGTGGTAGTTTGAATCACTTTTATGGGGCATTTCTTCCCAGTTTCCTTTGGCCAATCATTTTGATTTGCCTGGTTCCGAGTCTGTATTTGGTATATCTCAGGATCCTCCCATGTGTGCACGCACATCTCTCAGCCAAGATGGATTCCACCGAAGAGGCCTATGGGTAGTTGGCATCACTTACTATGGGGTGGCGCCCCCTCCCTTTTTGACCTCCAAGGAGCTTCCTAGTCGAGAAGGTCTCCTTGACTTCAAGAATGAGAAATATGTGGTCTCTTATCTTCTATCTGGGCAGGGCGCAGCCTCCTCTCTCAATTGTCCTGCTATTCTGGTCTTGGAGAATCAGTCCACAGGGAACGAATCTCCAATAGCTTACCCTGGGTGGGGGGGGACCCATCTACCTCCTACCTCAATGTCAAGGCAGAATATTGAAAATGCCACTTACCTTCTATTCCCTGCCTATCAGATACGGGTAGAAAGAGGGCAGCTTAAAAGGGAACTGTTCCATTTTTAAGAAAACTGAGAGGAAATATAAAAGATTCAGGACTTGCCAGATTCAAAATTAAAATTATTTCTCATTCCCAGATTTTCCAGACAGCAGCGGATACTCAAACTACATGGCTTTATCTGTTTCAATTGTCTCTTCATATAATAATATCTTTGTAATATTTTTTATAAAGAAAAGAGGAAAATAATTTGATCTTTTCTCTAGCATAATTGATCAAAAATTGGTTTTTTAATTATTCATAGTTTTGACTAGGTATTAACGAGAACTAAATCATCCACCTAATTTTATATGTTGGATATTTGGAATAATTCCCAGAGACTCGCTTCTGGCTCCCTACATTTGTCAGGGAGGAAAATTTTCCCTTTACCCTTCTAGGGTCTTCTGGCTGGTCTAAAAATTAAATTGACATGAGACAGATTAACAAGAGGAAACCAAACAAAAGTTTAATAACATGTATACATGGGAGAGGCCAAGAAAAACTGAGTAACTCACCAAAATAGCTGAAGTCCTCACCTTAAATACCATCTTCAGCTAAAGACAAAAGAGGATGTTGGGGGTGGTGGTTTGGGACTTCAAAGGGGAGGAAGGCAGTTCACAGGGAGATGGAAAAGTAAATGTTTGGTAAACAAATGTTTGCTGGGCCTTGTAGAGACAAAGAGACACAAAGAGGAATTTTAACAGACTCTGCTAGGTTTCTTCCTGTGTACACACCTAGTTTGAGCTATAATCGTCTATGGTGATAGCTCCCTTTCTGGAACAGGTCCTCTATCTATAGTCTTTTAGGCAGTTAAGGGGAAGGTCAGAGTTTCTTCCTGAGTCTCTGGGGCCTTAAAAATAACCAGCCTAAATTAATCCTCATGCCAAAGAGACATATTTTGCGGTGGCAAATTTTGTTTCCCTACACACGTTTCTCTGTTCTTCTCCTCTAAATACAACCATAAAAATAAACAACCATAATAGGACTCTGAAAAATGGAGGAAAAAAAAAAAAAGGCAAACTGGCTAGGGACCTCAGGACTTGAGGAACAGCAATGCAGTGAGTTCCCTGGGTTCAACTTTTGTCTCCCATGGATCTTGAACTCCATTAGTTCCCTCCCATATATTTACCTTCCCATAGTCTGTGGCCCTTGGAAGCCTAAACTGCTTTCCTTTGCCCTGTCATTTCTCTATAAATTTATTGTTATTATTTTTTATTATTGTTGTTTTTTGTTGAAGATGCTGTATAAACTGGAATTCTAAGCTGCCATTTCAAGTTACTTTTGGTTTAGTTTTCTCTCGCATAATGTGGGCTGCACGTGTTAAAAAACTGTTTTCCTCTTGTTATTTTGTCTTTTTGTTAAAGAGTCCCAGCTAAAAACCTGACATGGGTAAAGTTTTGCCTCCCCTACACCCCCATAGCTCAAGGTGACTCAAGTAGGCTCTTCCTTGCCCTGAGGTACCAACAGAGATCAGGTGAAAAGCCCACCAACACATTCACTCGTCATACCATGAACCAGGAAAATCACAAATTGGATGAGAAAAGATAATTAACAGCCAATACTAAGATGAATCAGATACTGGAATTATCTGACAAAAATTTCAAAGCAGCCATCACCAAAAAATGTTCTTATAGGCAATTACAAATTTTCTTGGGACAAACAAAAATTAGAAAACATCAGCAAAGAAATATATGTTTTAAAAAATGGAAATTATAAAACTGAAAAATATAATAACTGAAATAAAAACTCACCAACTGGGCTCAGTAGTAGAGTGGAAATGACAGAGGATAGAATCAGAAACTTGATTATCAATTAAAATAATTTAATGTGAACAACAGAGGGAAAAAAGACTGGGAAAAATAGAACTTTGTGGACTTGTGGGACAATAGCAAAAGATCTAAACATTGGATTCTCAAAAGAAGAGAAGGAATCGAGGGGAAGGGCTGAAAAAAATTCTAAGAAATAATGGCTGAAAACTTCTCAAATTTGGCAAAAGACATACATCTACAGATGAAAGAAATTGAGCGAATTCCCAAAAAAGGAAATCCACACCAAGATACATATTCTGAATACTAAAGACAAAGGTACAGTGGCTAAGATGGTATCATAGAGGCCTACAAATATGTAATTACATTGTGGCAACAGTAAAAGTCCAGGAACAGACTCATGTATATGAGTGTATATACTGAGTGTATGAGTATATACATATACATGCATATATAATTTATATGTATACATATATAAATACATACTATATAAATGAGTACATGTACTCATGTGTATAATTGAGAGTAAAAATGATTATAGACATGTAAATATAATTATATATACATATATATGTGTATATATATATATATATATATACACACACACACACACACATATATATATATATATATATATATATATACCTTGTTTTATTTTACTTCTAAGATGTGTTTTTTACAAATTAAAGGTTTGTGGCAATCCTGCCTTGGAGCAAGTCTATTGGCACCACTTTTCCTATAGCATTATTTTTAAATTAAGTTATGTACATTGTTTAGAAATAATGCTATTGACTGTTGCACACTTAATAGACTACGGTATAGTGTAAACATAACTTTTATATGTATTGGGAAACCAAAAAATTGCTGCAACTTGCTTTATTGCAACATTTGCTTTATTGTGGTGGTCTGGGACTGAACCCACAATATCCCCAAGGTCTGCCTGTATATAAATGAGTATCTACATATACTCATATATGATAATTGAATGATAAATGTTGACAGCTCAAATAAATGGAGATAGGATAAATTACTCAATATGCAGTTGGAGACAATGTCTTTCCATTAGAATAACAAAGTGTGATCTCTTACACCATAATACTACAATCAAAAACTAATTCTGGCCAGATTAAAATATTAAACATAAATAACACAATAGAATTATTAAAATGAAAAAACGCAGGCAAGTGTCTGTTACAGTTTGAGGATGAAGAGCTTTTTAAACTTGAAACCAGTTCAAAAAAAAGAAATTTTGTTTCATTCTCCATCTGACAGAAGGTGAGTGGCAAGAATAGAGTGTCTCTTGAGATGTTTTTTAGCTCCGAGTACTCTTACTACTTTAGCTACAACAATTCAAAGAGAATATTATCCCCTATAGCCTGTAAGTAGGGTTTTCATATTTAAATCTTCAAATAAAATCTAGTGACACTTTGTTCTCATAGGATATCAACTCCTGTAAACATCAGTTGAAAAAATCTTTATTGAAAAAAGTCATTGTATTTATGCAAGAATCAGTTTATTACTTGATTTGTATTTTCTAAATTGTTCCTTCATTTCATATGTTACTAGACTTTCTCTATTGTCTACCATTCTTGGCTGCACATTATAGAACACTTAACTAACAGTGACTCACAAAAGGGTTTTTGTTTTTGTCACAGCAAGAAATTTGGAGATAGGGAGTGCTGGCATCCAGACCAAGATTCTGAGACCCTCTTGTAATATACCTCATGGTTAAAAAATAGTTTTCAGAACTCTGGACATCAAGTCCGCTTTCAAGAGAAAAAAAAGGGGAGAAGAGGTGGTGTCAACCACGTCTGTTCTCTCTTAGTCTGCTCAAGCTGCTATAACAAAAATACCACACGTTGAGTGGCTTTAACAACAAATATTTATTTCTCACTGTTCTGGAGGCTGGGAAGTCCAAGGTCATGGTGCTAGCAGATTTCATGTCTGATGAGGACCCACTTCCTGATTCATAGATGGCTGTATTCTCACTGTGTTCTCACGTGACAGAAGGGATGAGGGAGCTCCCTGGGTCCTCTTTTATAGGGTCACTAATCCCATTCATGGGGGCCCCACCCTCATGACCTAATCACCTCCCAAAAGCCCCACCTTCTTATATCATCATATTGGGGATTAGGTTTTAGCATATGAATTTTGGGAGGCACAAACTTTAGATCTATAACTGTCTCTTTGATCAGAAAAGAAAAAGCTTTCCCAGTATTCACTAACAGTCATTTGTGTCGCATCAACCACAGCTGGCTACAAGAAAGATTAAGGAAGTCAGTATTTGGTTTTCCAAGTCTCTGTGGTGGAAACTGTCATGAACTGTGTCTGCCACAGAATTACAGCTGCAGTCAACCCTAAACGGTTGTGTTCCTTGGGAAATTAAGCTCTATTTCTGGGACACACATCCAGGAGGAGGCAACCTAGTGTCACTTTCTTCTGTAGTCTTACTTTTAAACTCTACCAGTGTTTAAAACTTCTGTTTTCTTTAGTGATGTAGTTCATTTTGTATTTCCCAAAAGAAAGCTAAATACTTATAATTATAGGCAAGTCTAATCTGTTGCACGAAGATTCTGGGCGTGGCTCCACATATTTGTCACATCATGGTACTGCTCCTCTTTGGAGCCCTGTGGCAAAATTCAAACATATTATTTTGTATTTAAATCTTTTTTTTAAAAAAATCATAAAAATAGGAAAGACAAAAGTATAAAGGGAGAAGTGTAGGGAAGTATAATAACAAGGTAGAGTCTTCCACAATTTATTCAGGTAGTAAAATTTAACATTAACAATTTCAAAGAACTATAGGGACAGAAAACAGTGATCAAAATGGTCATATATTAATAACAATATTCATTCATTATACTGTTAGTAATAATAAATATCATAACATATTTTTAGTAATAAAATGACAAAAGTACCATAGTTGTAAGCTATCCTTTCTCTTTTTGCACCTTTCATGAACTAATTATCCAAAAAGCCATGAGAGATCTACACCTACCATCTCCATTTTCTTCAACTTCTTTTTTCTTTCTGTCTACAGAGTGACTTTATTTGGCATTTAGATTCTCACATGACTTCATATACCAAAATCGATTCCAGATGGAATAAAAACTAATGTATAGAATGTCTTATAAAGAACAATAATTTAAGAGGTTTGGTTCTGATGCATGAATAAACAAACAGATCGATAGAACAAAATATAAACCATAGAACTAGATCTAAATGTAAATGGGAATTTAGTATAAGATAAAGACAACATACCAAAATAGTAGAGAAAAAATTGATTCATAATAAATGGTGTTGGGCCACTGAGAAGCCATCTGGAAAAAAAATTAACTTGGCTCCCTATCTCATTCTTTTTGCCAAAATAAACTTCACATAAATCAAAAATTTAAATGTAAAAATGAAATCTTAAAAGTAGTAGAAAAGAAACAAATTAGTCTTGGTATATATCTAAACAAAATACAAAACCCAGAGACCATAAAGGAAAAGATAAATTGGACTACATAAACATTTGAATTTTCTGTACAGCCCAAAATACCACAAACTTAGATGACAAACTGAGAAAAAATAATTATAAAATATTTGGCAAAGTACTAATTTTCTTAATACATAGAAAGTTCTTAATAAACAATTGCCTTGACCCAGCAATTCAAATTCTGAAAATTTAAACATCTGATATTCTTGTATATGTATATAGAGACATATTGTTCATTGCAACATTATATGTAGTAGACTGGAGGCATAGTTTTTCATCCTGACATGTTCAGTGGAAAACTGTGCAGCTAATTTTTAAAAGGGGCTACAAATACACACAATAATCTAGAAAGATCCCATATATATCTTTAAGTAAACGAAACAAGGGACAGAAGACAGTTTGTAATAGACTATCATTGTTTTAAGGCTATATGTGGGTATGTGCATAAAAAATTCTGAAAGAACACAGATCCATGGATTCTGGAAATTTGGGTTGAAAAGGAGACCTACTTTTCATTCTATATTCTTTTGTGCTATTTGACATTTTTTGCATGGGCATGTAACATATGTGCATGTATTTCTTTTCAAAAAAAATTTTTATGTGCAAAGATAAAATGAATAGTTGTGAAATTTCTGACAGGGAAGAACTCTAAAAGTAAAAGTAACAAAAAAAATCAGGAGGGAAAAGATTGATCACTTTGACAACATAAAATTTAAAACATCTATTTTATAAAACACAAAAATTAAGCTGCAAACAGAGAAAACTACACAAGAAATTTCACAAGTTTATATCTTTATTATTAGCTCAAACAAATTAACATGACAAACACTAAGAACCCAATAGACAAATACTCAAAAGACATAATTCACAAAAGCACCCTGCCATTTTCCTTCATAGCGTTTAGCGCAATGTTAATTATATATTATCATGTGGCTATTTGTTTGATGTCTGTCTCCCTCACAAACCTATAAGCTCTGTGAGGGCAGAGTAAGTCTGTTTTGTTCACCCTGGTGGCCTCAGTAACTGACATACTGCTTCACACTTTGCAGGCACATAATAAATATTTGTCGAATTGCTTTAATCATCCACCTCCTCTTCTCCTGGTTGGTGAAGGAGGGATTCCTGCCCTAGGATTATGAGGCTGGCTGAAGACACAGCTCCCAACACTGGACAGGTGAGATCAACAGCAGTTTACTAGTGTGTAGAGTCACAGCCTGGGAAGGAGGACACCCCAGGCAGGGCCACGCAAGGCTGGTACTTGGGAACAGGATGAACAGCCAGTGCTATGGGAAGCAGGCTTTATAGTATCATGAGGGTGCAGTGCCCCCAGTTCCTGTGGAAGGATGTGATTGGCTCATTCGAATGATTCCACTTGTAGGCAGGAAACTGAAGCCCGCTACTCAGGGATGAGCAGGAACTGCCCCCAGTCCCTCTGATAAGGAGGGTTGTTTGGCGAGGGTACCTTATTCTTAAGAGCAGAGCGGGGTGGGGAACTGGCAGTTAGGCCATTGAAGCCCCTCTCAATTTCACCAGATTTCAAAGCAGTACATTATATTGGACCTTAATTTTAGTTCTTACTCCACATGTATTATTTAATAGATGGAATACTTAAAACTTGAAAAACGTTCAAACTTGAGAGTAATCTAAGTTAAAAATTAAAACAATAAAATACTACTCCCCCCACCCCCACATCAAATAAGCAAAGATTTCCTAATGTGATAATAATTAGTGCTAGCAATGATAAAGGGATACTATCACCCTCATGCATGCTAGTGAAACTTCACATTTAAGAAAGCAATTTGCTGGGACTTCCCTGGTGGTCCAGTGGTTAAGACTCTGCCCTCCCAATGCAGGGAGCCCAGGTTCAATCCCTGCTCAGGGAACTAGATCCCACAACTAAGAGTTTGCATGTCACAACTAAGGAGCTGGCGAGCCGCAATTAAGGAGCCCACAAGCTGCAACTAATAAGTCCGCCGGCCGCAACTAAGACCTGGTGCAACTAAATAAATAATAAAATACTTATAAAAAAAAAAAAGCAATTGCTGAGTTGACTCCTTTAAAAAATCATCAGAAAACCCTGTTGGATCAAGGAAAGGTAAATTTGTTAGACTTACTGCAGTAAAGTAGAAACATGACCTTGTCAGAATTTCAGTAGAATCTTAGAATGGGAAATTAAGATAGGATATTTTTAGAGTTTTAGTGCCTGGGCTAGGAGATTTTTAAAGCAGGCCTTACAAGGTGAGGAACTGTTGAATACTGGGCATAGTTTATCACATGATAACTTTGGATTGGTGGGCACAGTGAGGCAAGTGAGTCTTGATTTGTATATTTTAGTCTTCATAAATAATCAGTTGATTCATAGGGTATTTCCTCGAGCAAGCAAGTATTTACACTACTTAATACTACGATAATGTGAGATAATGTACCTTCTTTGGGGATTCTATACCAATGATGTAATCCAGGAACTAAAAATCTTATGAATAAACAAATATTCTTCATGCTCAAAATGTTTATTACAACGTTACACTGTGCATTTTCCATTATTTTTGGCCAGCCAGGGGGATGATATTCTAATTATTTAACAACCAGCGGAACATGGGCGTTGAACAAGCAGAATGTGAATGGGCTGTAAAATATCAATATGAACACTAGGAAAATATCAACCCAGCTATTCCACATCCAGACATCAAATCCAAAAATAGATGGGAAAGATCTTACCTCCTACTACAGAATCCTTGTGAGCTTAACACAACAAAGATTAATATTTCTCACTAACGCTACACTTCCGTTGAGTGTTTGTGGGGCTCTGGTCTATGTCATCAATGTTGTCAGTCAGGCCCCAGGCTGATAGAGCAGCCATAATCTGGAATACCAATCACTTTGCAAAAATGAAAAAGAAAGCCCTGGAGGTTCTCATGTTAGCAATCACATGTCACTTCTGCTCACAACTCATTTATCAGAACTAGTTACTTGACCCCTCACAATCACAAGGGGCTAGCAAATACAATTATACTATATGCCTGGAAGGAGGGCGAGGTTGGGGGGTGAACAGAACATACAGTGAACAGCACTAGGGACAACCACTGTATACTTCATGGTCATTAACTATTTAACTCA
Organism: Balaenoptera acutorostrata; assembly: GCF_949987535.1. Taxonomy (NCBI): domain Eukaryota; kingdom Metazoa; phylum Chordata; class Mammalia; order Artiodactyla; family Balaenopteridae; genus Balaenoptera; species Balaenoptera acutorostrata. The sequence goes on along the minus strand of NC_080070.1, from coordinate 15,995,948 downwards.
CTCTTCTTCCTGTACCTCAAGCACATTCACCACCTCCCCTAGTTAACAACCTGAAAGTCTCAGCTAGTTAAAGTAACAAGCTCAAGTCATGATCGACTCTACCTCTGGAATGATACGTGGATTCTCTACATCATATCCAGATGTAGCTTCTCTTCATTCAAAGGATGAATGTATTAGTCTGCTATTAATGCAATAATGATGTATAATATACCATTCCTAAGTTCAATAGCTAAAAACAACAGACATTTCCGTTTTTGCTTGGCTTGGATTCAGTTCTGCTCCAGTTGTCTCCACATATTCTTGGTCCAAGGAATATGCTCAATTCATGACAGTTTACAAGAGCAGGGGAACACAGCCAAATAAATGCTCAACATTTGAAGCCTTTACATACATTTGCATTCCACTGTCCAAAGCAAGTCAGAGGTGCACAAGTCACAAAGCCAGGTCATGTTCAAAGTGTTAAGAACAGGGAAGCATACTGCCACACAAGGGAAAAGTGGAGAGGAATGGATATTTGATGAACAAATATCTGATGCATCATGCCTTTGAATTAAAAGTACAAAGTATTTATTTCCTTATACAACCAATGTACAATGGGGGAACCAGACGCATGATACACACAAAATACTCTTATTTGAAAATGGAATGAGTAGGAGATACACTGCAGTGACAGGTTCATATTAGCTCCAATTTTGCTCCTTGGTAATGCTCCACAGTCCATGATTTTCTGTGATCCTTGGTTCCACCCTCTGGAATTTCCTTCCTTTTCTATTTTGCTCCTCAGCTATATTTGAAAAGAGCATTGGAGAATATGCCGTCCTTGGGGACTGAGCAGCTTTTTTAATCTGTTTCCTGCTGATAGAAGGTTGGGGGCTAAATATGATTTTATATCTTCAACAATCATAATATCTTTTAGTCCAAGATGGCAGTTCTTTTGGCACATATTCTAGTCAGCTTCTCATCTGATTCCAGTTAACTGAAAACACCAATAACCCCAAGCACAGTTTACTTCTAGCTATATTTTTGGGGGTTTATATATTTTTTGGCTTTCTAACCCCATAATTCTGCCTGGCTTAATTGAGGGTTCCTGACTTTATCAAGCTCCAGTGAGAGAACTATACCCTTAATATCCCTGCTTCACTCCACTACCATCCCCAGGCCATTTGGTCTAACTAAAAGGATTTACTTGACTTCACCTTAATTTGGTAAAGAGTTTTATTAATGGTGTGATGATCACATCCTCAATTTAATCCTTGCAAAGAGGATTAATTGTTACCAGCCTTTGCACAGAAAAGCTCTAAATTTTATGTTGTTAGGCTGAAAAGCAATCCCTTTTTCCAAGCCTACAAATCCCCAAATTTCTGGACTTTCTATTCCCTTTCATTTTGGCAGCAACATTTGACTACCACAAATGGTATCACTGTCAAAAATTTAGGCCAGGGAGTTCCCTGGCGGTCCAGTGGTTAAGACACCCTGCCTCCACTGCAGGGGGCACAGGTTTGATCCCTGGTCACGGAACTAAGATCCCACATGCTGTGTGGCATGGCCAAAAAACAAAAATTTTTTTAAAATAGAAAAAAAATTTAGGCCAGAAAAGGAAGTTAGAGCATTCAATGTCTTGGTATAATCTGACTATGGAGGACTTTCTATTTATCTGCCTCTCCCTAGATGGGAGAAGGAGAACATGGGGTGGGGGAGAGGTGGAGAGGGTTGTCCTCACTATTAGAACTTGTGAATTAAAAAAACCACCCTCACCAAGAAGAAGGGTTGAGGAAAAGTACAGATAACTTCTGATGATGGCTTACTGTTAGGTTAGCAAATATTATTTTGAAAAATCCTTGTGACTGTACCTCCTTGAATTTTGAATCTTTTCTGCACTATCTTACAAAATGAGCCACTTAATTTCATGTTTGGCAAAGGGAGTGGAATGAATCTGTTCTTCACCCAATGATTCCTTTTCTACAGAGAGTGCAAGGAAGGCACATCAGGCTGGAGAAATCAGTATTTAATGCCAACGTGGCAATGAATGGAGTAGAAGTAATAATCATACTGGCCTGGTTAGGAACTCTGTAGGAAATAAGAGAGAGAACAGTGGTTAAGTGAGACCAGTTACTAAGGATCATCACCAGTGCCTTCCTTTCTCTATGTACAAATACCTTCTTTTACTCTAGGCTCTGTCTACCTCCTGCTGGGATTATGACAAATTATTTGTAGTCATTGCATTTGCCTCCAGTCTCTGCTTATTTCAATTTCTCCTAATATTGTTAGAGCAATGTATTTCTCAAATGTCACTTTCGTTATATGAATCTACAGTTGTAATCTATTGTTAATGTCAGATCCTTTAAGGCCCTATGCATTTACCAACATATTACAAATTTGAACTTTACAGCTTAGTTAAGGTTATTATGAGGAATAATACAAGTACTTTCTAAAAGTGGAAAGCACACTATAAAAGTTATCCCTAGTTCTATTGTTCTTATAGAAACAATTCTTGAACAAATCACTTAATATCTCTAAATTTCAATTTTTTAAAAATCGGGGGACTTCCCTGGTGGCGCAGTGGTTAAGAATTGCCTGCTAATGCAGGGGACACGGGTTCGATCATTGGTCCAGGAAAGTCCCACGTGCCGCGGAGCAACTAAGCCCGTGCGCCACAACTACTGAGGCTGCATTCTAGAGCCCGCAAGCCACAACTACTGAGCCCGCGTGCCACAGCTACTGAAGCCCACGCACCTAGAGCCTGTGCCCCGCAATGAGAAGCCCCTGCAATGAGAAGCCCGCGCACCACAGCAAAGAGCAGCCCCCGCTCACTGCAGCAAGAGAAAGCCCACGTGCAGCAACAAAGACCCAAAGCAGCCATAAATAAATTAATTAATTTTAAAAGATCGGTAAAGTATAGACAAAAAAATTTTTCCTGGAAATTAAATAAATGGAAAGCCTTCAGCAGAATGTCAGGCATATAGTAATTGCTCAACAAAAGTTCACTATTTAGAATTTATTTAAAAACTTAAATATTAATTACCAGGTAATATCTGTATAAATATTTCAATGATAAATTGAGAATAAGACTTAAGAAAATAAAATCACCTTAGTGCCAAATAATTACTGTCTTAACAATCTTAAACTGCTTAATCTAATAATATTCTAGGCCCCAGGAAAAACTTACTTTGATCCCCATTCTTGATGCCCATAAATGAAGTCTATCAGCAGCTGGGAGATAAAAGTTCTTCTTGAACTGCATATTTCAGTAATTTAACAGGAATCTCAGTGATTGTTCTTCACTTCAGGTGGCCCTTTTCCAATCAACGTTAGGTCCATTTTCCTTCTCTTTGCACTTAAAACACTTTTAGTGCCACACGGCCCTCTGGCTCCAAATTGCACTCTTAAATAGCCATTTTAAAACTGTTCTTCCTTAGAGCCAAGCAAAAAGAGAGTATATTACAAAAGGAGAGATCACAGCCATACCAGGCCTAGGTCCACAATGTGTGAGTCTCTTTCAATCCTGAGAAGGTTGTCCTAGCAACAGGCTTTACTAACTTGCTCTATTTCACCTCTTAAAGCCTTTGAAGTGAGTCCCTCCTCCCTCACTGCCTTTGAAGTTATTCTTAACAGAATTCTGAACACCCATCTATTAACTGCCCCAGCAGATTTCTGAACACCCCAGAAATTTCTGCATGCCCCCAGAAAAACCTGGGGCTCTTTCCTGAGCCTCAGTAACAGCCATAGGCACATGGCTTCATGTGATTACAGCCCAAACTGTTAGTGTGACTAACCAACCAACCAACCAACCAATATTTCTTGAACATTTCCTATATTCTGGGCACTTTGCTAGGCTCTACAAACATAAGAATGAAATGCAGTCTCTGACCTCCATCGTTTCATCTAATGCCGTCTAATCCTCTAAACCTGCCCTGTCCAGTGTAACAGCCACGGCATCACAAGGCGATGGAGCATTTGAAGTGTGGCAGGTCCCAATTGAGGTGTACTGTAAGTGTAAAATATACACCAGGTTTTGAGGACTTGGTAGAAAAAAAAGTAAAATATTTCATTAATAATTCTTTATGCTGATTACATGTCTGAATGATAATGTTTTAGATATATTGATATACATAAGATATATTATTAATTTTACCAATTTTTCACTCTTTTTAAGTGACCACTCGGAAATTTAAAAGGACATATGGCTCACAATATAATTCTGTTAGATAGTGCTACTCTAAATATATGTGTCGAAATTATCTGAAAAACTTGTTAAAATGGAGATTGCAGGTCCTAGCCCATGTCTGACATTGAATCAGAGTATCTGGGTAATGGGGTCCAGGAATAAGAATTTTCAACAAATATACCAGCTAATTCTTATGCACCTGTAAATTTAAGACTCACTTGTCTCTTGACTACTAAACTCAGAGCCAAGAGTTATTCCTATTCCAAATAACATTATTTACATTGTTTAGGCAGATGATGAGAAAGGGTAACTGACAATTAAGAGGGCTTCCTTCAGTGAGTCCAAAGTCATTTCTGGCATCATCCCAATAAAGAAGAGGGAAAAAAACCAACACACTTGATCTTTAACTGGGCAACCCACTGCACAATCACTCTCATGTACATTATGTGGTGTTACTACGCCAGGGGCAGGTACTTAACCAAAAGAGAAGAGGAAAAGGCAGGCTTGGTCTTATACTATCTTAACCACCTGGTTTTCCAACTTGATGGGTCAAACTGAAAACAGAACTTGAAGGTATAACTCCAACCTTCTCATTCTGGACCTTTTGTGTTTATGCACCTGATGAAAACCATTGACATTTCTTCCACAAATACTGAGGTTTTACTGTGTTTCAGGAAGTGTGGGCTGGCTGTGGCTGAGACTAACTGCTGGTTGCTTCCCAGTATCTGCTCTCACCTTCTTTCTTAGTTATAGATTTTCAACTGGCTGCATAGCCAACCAGAACACGAAAAAGAATTCTACGTTTGCTGTGATGCTTTTCTTTTTTTTTTTTTAATTAATTAATTAATTTATTTATTTATTTATGGCTGTGTTGGGTCTTCGTTGCTGTGCGCGGGCTTTCTCTAGTTGCGGCGAGCAGGGGCTACTCTTCGTTGCGGTGCGCGGTCTTCTCATTGAGGTGGCTTCTCTTGTTGCGGATCACGGGCTCTAGGCACGCAGGCTTCAGTAATTGTGGCACATGGGCTCAGTAGTTGTGGCTCGCGGGCTCTAGAGTGCAGGCTCAGTAGCTGTGGCACACAGGCTTAGTTGCTCCGCGGCATGTGGGATCTTCCCGGACCAGGGTTCAAACCCATGTCCCCTGCATTGGCAGGCGAATTCTTAACCACTGTGCCACCAGGGAAGCCCCCTTTTTTCTCTTTTTTTTGATGTTTTTCCAATAGACGTGGCAATATGATTAAGTTCTAGCCCCAGGAATGTAAGCAGAAGTATTGCATGGCAACCCCCTTCAAGAGCTTCCCTTCATAGATAGTTGGCACTTCTGCTTTTTTTTTTTTTTTTTTTGGAGTACTGTTGCTTTATAATAGGCACTTCTGCTTTGCCCATTCTTTCCCTCTTCCTTCATCTTGCTGCCCACAGTATGAATAAATCCATGGCTCCATCTTTAACCATGAACTCAAGGCCACCTTTTCGATACAGTGGGACAGAAAGACAAAAGTCGCTTGGGTTCCTGAGGGTTTTGTGTACAGCCACCATACCAGCCTTAGACTCCCTTCCTCTGGACATTGAGCTATATCCTGTTTAAGTCAACGTGATTTTGGGATTTTCTGTTACTTGCAGCTGAACTGAATCCCAACTGATAAACATCTCATTTTAAAGCTGTAATATTACAAATTCTCTAGACCAGTGCTTGGACTTTAGCTTGTAACTCTGGTCACATTTGTATTGCATCTTTTCTGTGGAGATCTCCAGCTCCTGTTCTGTGGTATGTTTTCCAGTTCTGCAGCCTAATCATAGTTAGAAAAGTTTCTCAGGTTTTCCTGTTAATGTTGTATCAGCCTCTCCCAAGCTTATACTTCTAAACTGAATACTAAAGCTTCTCACTGCTGACAAAAAAATTAACCAATGGCAATCTAGGAAAGAAATAGAAAATTTTATTCAAGCCTACATGAGGATCATAACCTGAGAGGCAGTCTTTCAGAAATCTCTGAGGACTGTTCCACCCATCAGAGGTCAAAGCACAGTTACATACTTTTTTGAGACAAAGTGTTATACAACAAACGACACGTTGACATTTATACACAGAAAAAAAGTTATAGGAGGTTACCAGGAAAAGCACAGTTATAAAGTGAGGAGTGGGTCATCATGACCCCGCACAAGATTACGGTACACACTAAAGGGGAGGGAAAAGGCCCAGAGAAAAAATGTACGTTTAAATTTTCCTTGTCTTGCCAAAAATATATTTCATCATCACTATATTCCATCTGTTAATTTCTCCTTAGATTTCTTGCAGCTAAGTTTTTTCATATTGCTGTAGCTATGTTATTAGATGCAAAAAAAAGTGTCCATGAAGGAGATGTGGGGCTTTTTGTGAGTTATAAATGATTACCCTATTTAATTTGTGACTTTTTTTCTTGTACTCAACTTTGATATGAATATAATGACCCCTCTATTCCTTATGTTATTTTGATACTCTTTTACTTGGCATATAGTTGGCCACTAGTGATGGATATACTTTGCTTGCTCCTCTCAAATTACTCTCCCCCTTTCTACACTCCAGGAGGCTAACCAATATTTTTTTTTAATTAATTAATTAATTTATTTATTTTTGGCTGTGTTGGGTCTTCGTTTCCGTGCGAGGACTTTCTCTAGTTGTGGCGAGCGGGGGCCACTCCTCATCGCGGTGCGCGGGTCTCTCACTATCGCGGCCTCTCTTGTTGAGGAGCACAGGCTCCAGACGCGCAGGCTCAGTAGTTGTGGCTCACGGGCCCAGTTGCTCCGCGGCATGTGGGATCCTCCCAGACCAGGGCTCGAACCCGTGTCCCCTGCATTGGCAGGCGGATTCTCAACCACTGCGCCACCAGGGAAGCCCCAGGGGGCTAACCAATATCGACTGGCCAATGGGGAAAACTAATAGTACATCAGTGCATAGAGCAAGAGGTCTGGGCGTTTATTCCCCTGGCTCCCTCCCTGCAGGGTCATTGAGAACTTGATCAGAGCTTAAGAACTTGTCAGGTACCCTCTCCGCTCTTGCTCTCTGTCTCTGGACCCTGGTAACCACTCCCTCCCTTGCCCATTTAGATCTCCATAGTAATAGGTCCCTACAGTCATTATTCCCAGGGTGTTGTGGTTTCTCTATACTTTGCCCTCATGGTTGCAAATAGTCCATTTGTAAATCCTCCTCATGTTATTCTAATTTGAGTGTAACATTTGTTCCCTCCTGGGACTCTGATAGAATTAATAGGTGCCAGGAGTGACCCCAGAAAACATATTCTCAAAATAGACTTCTAGATTAGGTTGCTCGTAAATTTGAGGAACATCGGGATAAGCTCCTTCCTGGGGTGCAGGCAGGGCCAGGGTGAGGTGAGTGAAGCACTTACGGCACAAAATTAAGGAGGCCCTCACTCTCAGGGTCAGGCCAAGAGTAAGCGCACCCTAAGTGTCTTGCCAACTTCACCCTAGTCCTGTACCCCAGTCTCATCCCTGACATGGAGTAGAGTGGAGGATGGCAGGCATGGAACCCTAGTAATTCACTGCATGATACTGTATCAAAATGGCTCAAATTATCATCAGCATTCGCTTAGGGTTGTGAAATTAACTAAACAAGGAAGCCATTAGACTGAGGTGGCTTTAATACCATGGCAGCTGTTGGGGAAAAAGTTTTCCTTTGTCCATGAAAAATTAATCAGTCAATCTAAGAAAGAAATGGAAAATTTTATTCAAGCCAAATTGAGGATTATAACTTGGGAAGAGCATCACAGAAATCTCTGAGAACTGTTCCGCCCGTTTGAAGTCAATGCACAGTTATATAAATTTTTTGAGACAGAAGGGCTCTACATTAAATGACATAGTATTGAAACCAGGGGGGCCCTGCGGGCTCCTGGGCACAGAAGCCTTTTTTTTGTCCCGCATTTCTTGTAGACAAGACTCCAGCCTCCATGACCTTCCCTGAGTTCCAAAGGGCAGATTTGCAGAGTTGAGTAGTTGTTGCAGACATTGTATAGCCCACAAACCTAAAATGTTTCCTACTTGGTCCTCATTAGAAAAAGTGTGCCAACCCCTGTTCTTCTAGATCATGGGAGATGGATTCTGAGGAGTGAATGGTTTCATTCCTTGGGATGCTATTCCAGGAGCAGCATGGAGCTTAATATGAATTCAGTAATAATCTGTTCTTCTCCAGCCCCAGTGAAGTTGTATTCATTAGTCATACGTTTGCCTGGGAGTACCATAAAGGCCTGGCTAATGGCAGATAAAACAAAAAGAAGTGTATTTATCTCATATACAAATAAGTCCAGAAGTACGTTGTCCAGGAGTGGTACAGATGCTGAATGATGCTTTCCGAATGGGCTCTTTTTTTTTTTTTTCTCCCCAACCATATCTACAATGTTGGCTTTCATCTCACGCTTATTGTAAGATGGCTACAGCACCTAAAGGCATAAGGATTCAAACAGTTGCTAATCAAGGGAGGAGCAGCCCCAAAACCACCTGAGGTAAGGTTAAAAGGACCAGGGAAGCTCATCAAGATTAGGACACCAGCCACCTGAGACCCTGCACACACCCTAATCTTGTCAGCAACACCACCCTTGAAGTATTGTTATAAAACTCCTCATCAAATCCTCCCGGGTTTTATACATATAAATAGAAAACTAATAAGAACCTGCTGTATTAAAAAAAAAAAAAAAATCCTCCTGGGTTGGGACACAGTTTTTCGAGGCAGGAACCTGCTGTGTCCCCCTTTGCCTGGCAAAGCAATAAAGCTATCCTTTTCTACTTCATCCAAAACTCTGTATGTCATTGGTGCAGAGGGGCCAAACTTTTGGCATCATTATTGACAGTTTACACATTCCAGATCTGCAAGTACAGAGTGGTGGGTCATCATGACCCCTTACAAGATCAAGATGGAATGTTATCTTTTAAGGAGTTGTCTTGTTGGTGCTAGAAGAATGTTGCTCTATATGGTTGAGCAGGTATTTCTGCCCATGGGGGAGGTTTGGTCGATGCATAATGCAGATACACAATGCACAGCAGAGGGGAGAGAGGGGGCCAAAGGGCAGAGCAATCTTTTTATGTTTAAATGTTTCTTGTCTTGCCATAATATATGAATTTTATTTCACACTTCTACCCTTCTAGGTTCTTTTGGTGGCCTAATAATCAAATTTCCATAAGACGGACTACCAGGAGAAAAACAACAAAGTTTAATAACATATATACCTCCTAGAGACTCAGGAAAACTGAGTAACTCTCCAAAATGGGGGAAACCATCACCTTAAATACCATCTTTAGCTAAAAACAAAAGAGAATGTTGGGGGGTGGGTCGGTTATGCGAGGCTACCAGGAAAAGCACGGTAAATGAGGGTAAGGCTGTCATGCAAAGTTAAACCTTTGCCTTCTGCATTGATAAGAGTTTCTAGAAATAATGTCACCTTCTTCTTCCAGGTACAGCAAGGGAGACACCCTTACAAATGGAGATTACCCTTACGAGTATAAATGTCTCTTACAAAAGGGTAACTTCTGTTACTCAGTTTTCAGTTTCTCTTGTGTCTGCAGTTTCTTAAAAATAATCAGCACTAAAATAATCCTCATGGGGGCTTCCCTGGCGGTCCAGTGGTTAGGACTCCATGCTTCCACTGCAGGGGGCGCCAGTTCGATCCCTGGTCGGGGAATTAAGATCCCACATGCCTTTCAGCACGGCCAAAAAGAATAATAATAATAATAATAATAATAATCCTGATACCAAAGAGATATATTTTTGGGGTGGCAAATTCTACTCCCCTACACAGCCTACATAACCAAACCAAAATCTAAGCCTGAAAATGCCTCACATTTTCTAAATCAAAGCACGAAGGTCAACCAGTCAACAAACAGCCAACTATATAGCCAATTAATACAATTTTCTTTCTCTGCTTCCCCATTTTTTCTATACAAGTCTTTTTCCTAGTTCCTGTGGGCAGAGTGCTTGTAACCCCCGCTGGTTTGGTGCTGCCTGATTTCAACTGATTTTAAACTCTTAAAATTTTTAATATACCCTAGTTTATCTTTTAGCTGTGTGAATCCAGGTGAAGGGAAAGGCATGGATCTAGTGGCTTGGGTACTCAGTCATTATGACAACAATTATGACAATAAAGATAGTAAAGTCACCTGGCATCTTTTGATGCCAGAGGATAAAGAGAAATGGAAAGCTATGCATATGCAACTAAGAACACAAAGAGAACTAGAAAGCTTCCAAGACCACTTTGAGGAATCCCTTGCCTCCTACACTGGTCACTGCCAAGGACCAACACCACGACCTGACTGTAAGAGTTGCAGAGTTGCAATGCTGGACATTTCCATGAAAGTAAGAACATTGATGGGGAAGGGGAAGGATCCTGAGATACTGAAACAAAGAAGGACCCTATGGTCCTTCCCTCTCATGTCCTCCACCTGCCTTTTGTCTGTAGAAAAACTTTAGCCAAAGAATAATTTTAATCAGAGAAGAGAGAAAATGCAGAAACAAAGGAAAGCAGTCAAACAAGACCAAATAATAATAGTTTAGTCATTAAGCAAAGTCAAGGACCTTTAGTTCCTGCTCAAGGGCTATAGATAATATTTTGAGCCATGTCCTTTGGGCTGTCTTGTAGATACTGAAACCCCCAGCAGGTGGAAGAAGTTAACTACATGATGACCAGACTATAGCCATGACATAAGCTGCCACAATTCCAAGAGCTGGCCCCAAAGAAATGGGAACAAACCAACCCTGTAACTGAAGACCAACTATACTTAAAACAATCAAGATGGTGCTGATCAGACCACCACATTACCAATTTCAAGATAATTATCAGAGCTGACTGTGCTGTTTCTGCATGTAGCCCCCTCCGTCTGCCTATACACCCCTGAAACTCCCCTTTAAAAGCTCTTGCCCACTGATTGCCAGAGGTGGGGGAGGGGAGGGGGAGTCAGCTTTTGGACAGGAGTCCGCCCCCCTCCCTGCCATGTTGCCAGCCTCCAAAATAAAGCAAACTTTCCTTTCCACCAAACTTGCCTCTTTATTGGCTTCAGAGCAGCAAGCAGCCAGACCCCACTTTCAGTAATAATATGAGATGAGGACATTTGAACAGATATGGATGAGGTTGAAGATTTTTTTTTTTAATTTTTATTTATTTATTTATTTATTTATTTATTTATTTATGGCTGTGTTGGGTCTTCGTTTCTGTGCGAGGGCTTTCTCTAGTTGCGGCAAGTGGGGGCCACTCTTCATCGCGGTGCACGGGCCTCTCATTATCGCGGCCTCTCTTGTTGCGGAGCACAGGCTCCAGACACGCAGGCTCAGTAATTGTGGCTCACGGGCCTAGTCGCTCCGCGGCATGTGGGATCTTCCCAGACCACGGCTCGAACCCGTGTCCCCTGCATTGGCAGGCAGATTCTCAACCACTGCGCCACCAGGGAAGCCCCTTGAAGAATTTTTAATATTAGAATTCTCTTAATCCTCTCTTATCAGGGAAGACAACCCTTGCCCACTGTTAAAGGGTACAAGCCAATTTCTGCATGTAAAAGCCTTTCAGTGTTACTTTTAATGAACCAACTACAGGTACAGAACCATATTTATCAATTCCCCCATAATAAAAATAGTATACATATTCTTAACACTCCTATTTTCTTGACTAGTATGCTCTTAGATTTTTATCTCAGTTCATTATAACTATATACCATTATTTTATGGTATAAAATAGGTAGGACACAAAATCTATAATAACCCCTGCTCTCAACCATCTTATATTTCTTCTAAAACTCATAACATACACTTCCTGTTTTATAATTATTTAGACTAAGTTCAATGGATAAGTGCATTAATTACACACAGCCCCTTATTTTTCATAACTGTTTCTCCATTCTTGTCTTTTCTATGTTTGAGTCTTCTCCCTGTGGTTGGATTATGTCATTTAGTTGGTTTGTGCTGAAGAGTAGCAGAATATGCTACCCCCAAAATGTACCTCTTTGGCACAAGGATTATTTTGAGCTGGTTATTTTGAGAAACTGCAGACGCAGGAGAAGCTCTGAAAAAAAGAGTAGAAGTTATCCTTTTGTAAGAGAAATGTACATTTATAAAGGAAATATCCATTTGTGTCTCCCTCTCTCCCAGGAAGAGAAGGTTGACTCTAAATCACAAGAGAATTTTGTCAGTAGAGAAGGCACCTACTTAAATCTGCATAACAAACCTTACCCTTCTTTCCAGTGCTTTTCCTCATAACCTCCCACAACTGTTCCCCTCTACCCCACCCAAACATCTTTCTTTTGTCTTTTGCTGAGGGTGGTATTTAAGGTGGTGGCTCGGGGCCATCTCAGGGAGTTATTCAGTTTTCCTGGCTATGAACCAGGATGTATGTGTACAGGATATATACATGTTAATAAACTTGTATTTGTTTTTCTCTTGTTAATCTGTCTTTTAATCTTGCCCTGTTACTCTTGTCTGAGTTCTTCTCAGCCAAGAACTCAGAACAGCAGAGGGAAAATTATTTGAAATAATTTATCATATAAATTATTTAAATTTATTTCCCTACTGTGTGGTTGGCTTTTTGTTATTTGTTTCCTTAGAAAATGTTCTGGGGACCATTCTAGAGGATTTGCCCATAAGAGAACATCTTCCTGTTGCTTTTATAAATAAATAACTACTGAGCAGGAGAATCCTTTTTTGGAATTTGTTGTGTGCTCAAATATTATTTGAGAAATCCAGTCCAGTCTGATGGATTTCCCTGTTAGGTGACTTCTTCTGCCTGGCTGCATATAGAATTGTTTGGTTTTGTTTACTTGTTTGTTTCTTTCTTTTGGATAAGTTTGAGGAGATAGAAAAAAAGAATAATACAGAGATAAAGAAAAGAATTTCCCACAGTTGGTCTAGGCCAAAATTTCTACTCCTTCATAATCTTCTTCTAGGAAGAAATTAGCAGTCCTGATAAAAGGTTTAGGTAATTCTAATAAACCTTAATGAAATTAAAGACCTCCGAGAAACTAAGTATGTATTCATCCAATCAGCTCACTCTCAGTGAATATTCTAATGAGCTTTATCTAGGCATTCTTTTTTCTCTAATCTAAGGATGATTAGGTAATTGTTTAGTTTTTCTCTTTTCTTCTAGAATCTCACTAACAAGGGTTAATCTTCAGTATATTTAGGTCACTTTCTTTGTGACAAATGTAAATAAAATTTCATAGATACTCATAAATAATCAGAAAAAAATTAGCAAAAGCAAACCTAGAGAAGGTCAAAAGTAAGAAGCAAAGATAAAACAAATCAAAAAATTTTTTAAATTATTATAAAATACTGGCTATATTTCCTGTGTTTTACAATATATCCTTGTAGCTTATTTATTTCATACATAGTAATTTGTACCTCTTAACCCCCCATCCCTATCTTGCCCCTCCTCCTTCCTCTCCCCACTGGTAACCACTATGTCTGTGAATCTGCTTCTGTTTTGCTATATTTACTTATTTGTTTTATTTTTTAGATTCCACATATAAGTTATAATATAAAGTATTTTTCTTCCTCTGTCTGACATATCACTAAGCGTAATACCCTCTAGTTCATCCATGTTGCTGCAAATGGCAGCATTTTTTTTATGGCTGATTAATATTCAATTGTGTATATGCACCACATATTCTTTGTCCATTCATCTGTTGATGGACACTTACGTTGTTTCCATATATTGGCTGTTGTAAATAGTGCTGCTATGAACGCTGGAGTGCATGTATCTTTTCAAGTTAAGTGTTTTTGCTTCTTTTGGGTATATGCCCAGGAGTGGAATTGCTGGACTATATGGTAGCTCTATTTTTAGTTTTTGAGGAGCCTCCATACTGTTTTCCATAGTGGCTACTCCAGTTTACTAACAGTGTACAAGGGTTCCCTTTTCTCCATATCCTGGCCAACATTTGTCATTTGTGGTCTTTTTTGATGATAGTCAGTTTCACAGGTGTGATCTGAAAGATATTTTTTTCACAGGACATGTGAAAATGGCCAATAAGCACATGAAAAGATGCTCAACATCACTGTCTATCAGGGAAGTGCAGAATCAAAACCACACACCCCCCCACTAGGATGACTATAATCAAATAGACAGAATACAAGTTTTGGCAAGGATGTGAAGAAATTGGATCCCTCACACGTTGTGTGGGAACATAAAATGGCCCAATTCCCTCAGAAAACAGTTTGGCAGTTCCTTGAAATGTTAAATATAGGGTTACCACATGACCCAGCAATTTCACTCTTAGATATCTATCAAGATAAATGAAAACATATGTCCATACAAAAACGTATGCACAAGTATTCATGGCAGCATTACTCTTAATGGCAAAAAAATGGAAACCAGCCAAATGCATATCAGTTGATGAATGGATAAATAAAATATGGTATATCCATACCATGGAATATTATTTGTCAATAAGAAATGAAATACCAGTATACTCTACAATGTGGGTGAATCATACATCATGCTAAGTATAAGAAAAGTCACAAAAGACTATGTAATGTATAATTCCATTTCTATGAAATGTCCAGAATAGGCAAATCTATAGCGACAGAAAAAAATTAGTAATTGCCTAGGGCTGGTAGGATAGGGGGCAAATGGAGAGTGAGGGACTGCTAAAAGGCACTGGGTTTCTTTTGGGCTGATAAAATTCTTCTATATTTAGATTGTGGTGATGGTTGCACAACTCTGTAAATACACTAAAAACCATTGAATTGTATATTTTAAGAGGGTCGGTTGTATAGTATGTGAATTATATTTGAATAAATCTGTTTAAAATGTAATCAAGAAGTTTTGAACAAAGAGTGAGAGTCAATTGCCACTCTCCTCTCGGCAATCATCCAAAACAGGGATTTGACAACTTAATGAATATTATGCCCTTTTTGACATGAAAAGGCACAGACTGGACTGAGCTTTAATACCTTTCTCCATTCCATACTCCAATACTTACTAATTAGACTTGGCATTCAAGAGGGATTTTTTGGCATCCCAGCTACATGTTCTTAAATATATACAAAATTTAAAAAGTAGTTAGAAAGAAATGTGGAAAAAATGTCACAGTGATGATATCTCCGGATGATGGAGTTGTTTCTGAACTTTCCTAATTTTCCATTTTGAGCAGCATGTATTACTTTATAATCAGTAAAAACTGTTATAAAGTTATTTCAAAATTTCATAATAAGAGATAGCAAATTTGTCATCACTTCCTGAGGAAAAGTTTCCTGTGTCTGTGAAGGCCACAGAGCAATATTCCTTCCCAACTGTCCTATCACAAGTATTAAACCTGGCTATCAGGGTAGGCTACATTGATCTGCAGGAGTGACCTCAAAATAAACCACTTTGTCATGAGGACTAACTTGAGCTGAAGGCAATTGAGAATCAACAGATTTGGGGGAATTCCCTGGCGGTCCAGTGGTTAGGACTCCATGCTTTCACTGCCAGGGCCTGGGTTCGATCCCTGGTCAAGGAGCTAAGAACCTGCAAGCCACATGGTGAGGCCAAAAATAAATAAATAAATAAATAAATAAAAATAAAAATAAAAAGATGAGAATTCCCTGGCAGTCCAGTGGTAAAGACTCCACCCTTCCACTGCAGGGGGCACAGGTTCAATCCCTGGCCAGGGAACTAAGATCTCACATGCCACACAGCGTGGCCAAAAAATAAAAATTAAAAATAAAATAAAATAATAATTTTAAAAAGAATCAAGAGATTTTGGAAGTTTTCTGCCTTCCCCTTATTTGCCTAAAAGCAGGGCATAAATTTTCCCTTGAGGAAGGTGACCCCCCACCATCCCCAGAGAGAAGTACAACTCTTATCATTGAAGACAGGGAGTCAACACCAAGATGAGTTTGCATAAACAGACCTCACTAAAATAGCCCTTATCTTCCATTAGTTCCCTCATATATTTCCTAGTCATTTTTCCACTATTTATCAGCCCTTGAAGCCCAAACCCCCTTTCTTTTGTTACAAGAGTATATAAGCCCTTGAGCCTAACCTCTTTTTTGAGTTTTACTCCTTTCCTGTAACTCCCATGCGTGTAAATATGAATAAAAATTGTGTGCCTTTTCTCCTGTTAATCTTTTTGTTCTTTTAATTTGCATGACCCCAGAGGTGGAGGGTCATACAAGAGAGTTTTTCTGGACTTCCCTGGTGGCGCAGTGGTTAAGAATCCGCCTGCCAATGCAGGGGACATGGGTTCGATCCCTGGTCTGGGAAGATCCCACATGCAGTGGAGCAACTAAGCCCGTGCGCCTCAACTACTGACCCTGTGCTGTAGAGCCCGCAAACCACAACTGCTGAGCCCGCATGCCACAGCTACTGAAGCCCGCGCGCCTAGAGCCCGTGCTCTGCAACTAGAGAAGCCACCGCAATGAGAAGCCCGCGCACCGCAACGAAGAGTAGCCCCCGCTCGCCGCAACTAGAGAAAGCCCGCACAGCAACGAAGACCCAAAGCAGAAAAAAAAAGAGTTTTCCTCTTCAATAGTCCCTTGTGTTTTTTAAACTTTTAAAAAATATTTAGTTGTATTTGCATAAAAATGCTTAAGCTCTAGAATTTTATCAATATTGCTTTTTATGACTTTTACTTGTTGAATATTGTATAAAATTCATTTGGTTTTTACGTGTGCCCTTTCTCCCTCAACTAGATTCCAAAGTTGAGGGAAAGACTATGTAATAATATAGTATGGGTATTCTAATTCCCGTAAAATAGTTCCTTAACATAATGTAGGTAATCAATAAGCAGTTTTTGGACCTTTCTATTATGAAACTTTTTTTAGTAACAAAAAAGCATGCATTGTAGGTTGCTTTATATAAATGTCTTCAACAACTGTTTGGTTCTTAGCTACTAATCCAGATATATACAGCTCATTTATTCTATGCCATATTACCATGTTTATAAATTACCCTTTGGTTTTTGTAGCTTTTTTTTTTTTTATCACTTTTTTTTTTTTTTTTTTTTTGGACTGCTTTGGGTCTTTGTTGCTGCGCGTGGGCTTTCTCTAGTTGCGGTGAGCTGGGGCTACTCTTAGTTTTGGTACACTGGCTTCTCACTGCGGTGGCTCCTCTTGTTGCAGAGCACGGGCTCTAGGTGCCCAGGCTTCAGTAGTTGCAGCACATGGGCTCAGTAGTTGTGGCTCGAGGGTTCTAGAGCGCAGGGTCAGTAGTTGTGGCACACGGGCTTAGTTGCTCCGCGGCATGTGGCATCTTCCCAGGCCAGGGCTCGAACCCGTGTCTCCTGCATTGACAGGCAGATTCCTAACCACTGCGCCACTAGGGAAGTCCCCTGTAGCTTATTTTAAAATTACCTTTTAATTTTTGATCTTTTGTAAAAGTCATCCTGTTTTTTTAAAAAAACGACATACTTCTTAAGTTGCAAATGTGTTTTCATTTACGATAAGTCTTTCTTGCATCTTATCTTTCCATATCTCATTTACCCAAGCTTGGATTTGAGTAAATTCTTCTGATTTATTTCTTTAGCAGAATTTTACAGCTATTAGAATCAAAAGCAAACTTCCTTTTTAAAATTAAACATTGATCTTATGGAATGTATTTAATAGTAATCAAATGTCTTTAAGCAAACATTCCTCATAATTAAAGTATGCTGTTCTAAATCTTAACTGTCCTTAGGCAAACCCACCACATATGAAAAAGATTACCTTTCATCCTGTCTTCACACTGATCATTTAGTGAGATGAAGGGGACGTGTGAGGTAATCCTACACTCTCTATCACTAGGCTGAGTAGAAAGGCTAACTCTTACAGATTTCATGTAAACTATCAGACCCAGACATGACAGAATGTTTCTGATCCCCACCCCCTTCTCACTTCCCTCCTTACTTTCGTTTCTCGCTCCACCCCACCAGTCTATCTCTATCCATTCCTTCTTTCAAACTATCAGCAGACCTAGAGTCAGTCCTATCTATACCCACCCTGTATAAAATTTTTTTTTTAATTTATTTTTATTTATTTATTTTTGACTGTGTTGGGTCCTCGTCTCCGTGCGAGGGCCCTCTCCAGTCACGGCAAGTGGGGACCACCCCCCATCGCGGTGCGCGGGCCTCTCACCATCGCGGCCTCTCCTGTTGCGGAGCACAGGCTCTAGACGCGCAGGGCTCAGCAGTTGTGGCCCACGGGCCCAGCCGCCCCGCGGCATGTGGGATCCTCCCAGACCAGGGCCCGAACCCGCGTCCCCCGCACCAGCAGGCAGACTCCCAACCACTGCGCCACCAGGGAAGCCCCCTGTATAAAATTTTTAATGGATTATCATTGCCTGGATAAAGTCTAATATGAAAACTAAAAGAAGACATATGATGAAGAAGACAGCACTGATGAGTAGCTGGCTTGTCAAGATGGCATTTGCCTTGCTGAAGTCATCACTTTTGTGCAGTGTCTTCATTTCAATTAATTTTGTCAATTTACTAAGAGCCCAGGCTCACTAAAGTAACAGAAGGTTGATATGTAAACGACAATACCAACATATTTAAGTACAATGAGAGATTTAACTGGCAAGAGGACTAGCCAGTTGGACTCTGACCAACTCAATATTGAATTCTTGGAGAGAAATGTATGAGAAACCAGATTATAATTGAAATTATGGTACTTGGACACAAGGCAAAAAGTGGTCTGTTTTAGGAACATGTTGGCATTAGCCTTGACATTTCAGCAACTGATTACTACTGCACATTGGATCCGTAACCACAGCAGTCCAGAATATTGCCTACTGGATCACTAAATAGCCATTCTTCAGGCCGACCCATCCCTTCTTTATATATGCCAATATTATTGATAAGATAAGAGGCAAGTACTTAATTTTCTTGCTGCTGGACCAGGAAACATTTTATCTCTGAGGCATCTCTGGCACATATCTAGTATCAAACATCTGACCTTATCTCATGGTTGTATCTCAGATTGATTTGGTTTTCTTCAGGCCTACAGTGATATGATAACAAAAAGATTGTGTATAACCAGGACCAGCTACATACGATGTGGGCAAATATAGAGACCCTTGTTTGAAAAGTATTGAGAATTTCAAGACAGTGACAGAGCATCAAACCTGAGGGATTACTCAGGTCACACACTAATGAAATCAGCCTATATATAACAATCCTCTAGTGCAAGAGTCAGCAAACTACCACCCACAATCCAAATTCAGCTGCTCCCTATTTCTGTATAAGTAAAGTTACATTGGAATGTAGCTTTTGGCCACTTTTGGTCTACAATAGCAGAGTTCTATACACGCTACAGAGATGGTATGGCCCACGAAGACTAAACTATTTACTATCTGGCCTTTAAGAAAATGTTTGCTGGGAGTTCCCTGGTGGTCTAGTGGTTAAGGCTCCGTACTTCCCCTGCAGGGGGTGCGGGTTCAATCCCTGGTGGGGGAACTAAGATCCCACATGCTGCGCAGCGTGACCAAAAAAAAAAAAGAGAAAGAAAACGTTTGCTGACTCCTGCTCTAGTGTCTGATCTGTCAGTCCTTGCCCCATACTTGCTATTCAAAATGGCCTCTCAGCAGTCTCAGCTTGATCCACTCTCCCCCTAAGAAACCATGCGGGGCACATGGTGGGCCTGCAGCTCTAGATCAGAAGAATGTGGAGATTTTTGACCCACTCAGAGTCCACAGACTGAAGTGCCAAGAATTTCTATGGCACTGTAGGACAGCAGTGCCCATGAATTCTCCATGCGGAAGCTTGCAAAGCTATCTGAACTCTTCTACCCAGACTTCTTGGGTACCTGGGATTTCTAACCATGGCTACGACAAAATCACTGCCAACTCCAAGTCAGAGAACTGGCACTTGCCTCGTGTCTTGTGTGTCCATTTCATGAAGAAATGGGCTCAAGCCCTGTTCCTCTCTGACTCACTTGAGAATGCTGAATCCTCTGGTTCCATGTCTCATTCCCCATTCTGATTCCCCTGGATCAGGTGCCCATATAATCTTTTTTTTTTTTAAACATCTTTATTGGAGTATAATTTCTTTACGATGTTGTGTTAGTTTCTGCTGTATAACAAAGTGAATCAGCTATACGTATACATATATCCCCATATCCCCTCCCTCTTGCATCTCCCTCCCACCCTCCCTATCCCACCCCTCTAGGTGGTCACAAAGCACCAAGCTGATCTCCCTGTGCTATGCAGCTGCTTCCCACTAGCTATCTATTTTACATTTGGTAGTGTATATATGTCCATGCCACTCTCTCACTTTGTCCCAGCTTACCCTCCCCCCTCCCTGTGTCCTCAAGTCCATTCTCTATGTCTGCATCTTTATTCCTGTCCTGCCCCTAGGTTCTTCAGAACCTTTTTTTTTTTTTTAAATTCCATATATATGTGTTAGCATACGGTATTTGTTTTTCTCTTTCTGACTTACTTCACTCTGTATGACAGTCTATATGTCCATCCACCTCACTACAAATAATTTCATTTCTTTTTATGGCTGAGTAATATTCCATTGTATATATGTGCCACATCTTCTTTATCCATTCATCTGATGATGGACACTTTGGTTGCTTCCATGTCCTGGCTATTGTAAATAGAGCTGCAATGAACATTGTGGTACATGACTCTTTTTGAATTATGGTTTTCTCAGGGTATATGCCCAGTAGTGGGATTGCTGGGTCATGTGTAGTGCTATTTTTAGTTTTTTAAGGAACCTCCATACTGTTCTCCATAGTGGCTGTATCCATTTACATTCCCACCAACAGTGCAAGAGGGTTCCCTTCTCTTCACAGCCTCTCCAGCATTTATTTTTTGTAGATTTTTTGGTGATGGCCATTCTGACTGGTGTGAGGTGATATCTCATTGTAGTTTTGATTTGCATTTCTCTAATGATTAGTTATGTTGAGCATCCTTTCATGTGTTTGTTGGCAATCTGTATATCTTCTTTGGAGAAATGTCTATTTAGGTCTTCTGCCCATTTTTGGATTGGGTTGTTTGTTTTTTTGTTATTGAGCTGCATGAGCTGCCTGTATATTTTGGAGATTAATCCTTTGTCATTTGCTTCATTTGCAAATATTTTCTCCCATTCTGTGGGTTGTCTTTTCGCCTTGTTTATGGTTTCCTTTGCTGTGCAAAAGCTTTTAAGTTTCAGTAGGTCCCATTTGTTTATTTTTGTTTTTATTTCCATTTCTCTAGGAGGTGGGTCAAAAAGGATCTTGCTGTGATTTATGTCATGGAGTGTTCTGCCTATGTTTTCCTCTAAGAGTTTTAAAATGTCTGGCCTTACATTTAGGTCTTTAATCCATTTTGAGTTTGTTTTTGTGTATGGTGTTAGTGAGTGTTCTAATTTCATTCTTTTACATGTAGCTGTCCAGTTTTCCCAGCACGACTTATTGAAGAGGCTGTCTTTTCTCCATTGTATATTCTTGCCTCCTTTATCAAAGATAAGGTGACAGTATATGTGTGGGTTTATCTCTGGGCTTTCTATCCTGTTCCATTGATCTATATTTCTGTTTTTGTGCCAGTACCATACTGTCTTGATTACTGTAGCTTTGTAATATAGTCTGAAGTCAGGGAGCCTGATTCCTCCAGCTCCATCTTTCTTTCTCAAGATTGTTTTGGCCATTCGGGGTCTTTTGTGTTTCCATACAAATTGTGAAATTTTTTGTTCTAGTTCTGTGAAAAATGCCAGTGGTAGTTTGATAGGGATTGCATTGAATCTGTAGATTGCTTTGGGTAGTATAGTCATTTTCACAATGTTGATTCTTCCAATCCAAGAACATGGTATATCTCTCCATCTGTTTGTATAATCTTTAATTTCTTTCATCAGTGTCCTATAGTTTTCTGCATACAGGTCTTTTGTCTCCTTAGATAGGTTTATTCCTAGGTATTTTATTCTTTTTGTTGCAGTGGCAAATGGGAGTGCTTCCTTAATTTCTCTTTCAGATTTTTCATCATTAGTGTATAGGAATGCAAGAGATTTCTTTTTCTTCTTTTTTGAATTTTTGAATTTTATTTTATTTATTTTTTATACAGCAGGTTCTTATTAGTTATCCATTTTAGACATAGTAGTGTATATATGTCAATCCCAATCTCCCAATTCATCACACCTTGGTGTCCATACATTTGTTCTCTACATCTGTGTCTCTATTTCTGACTTGCAAACCGATTCATCTGTACCATTTTTCTAGGCTCCACATATATGCGTTAATATACAATATTTGTTTTTCTCTTTCTGACTTACTTCACTCTGTATGACAATCTCTAGATCCATCCTCGTCTCTACAAATGACCCAATTTCGTTCCTTTTTATGGCTGAGTAATATTCCATTGTATATATGTACCACATCTTCTTTATCCATTCCTCTGTCGATGGGCATTTAGGTTGCTTCCATGACCTGGCTATTGTAAATAGTGCTGCAATGAACATTGGGGTGCACGTGTCTTTCTGAATTATGGTTTTCTCTAGGTATATACCCAGTAGTGGGATTGCTGGGTCGTATGGTAATTCTATTTTTAGTTTTTTAAGGAACCTCCTTACTGTTCTCCATAGTGGCTGTATCAATTTACATTCCTACCAACAGTGCAAGAGGGTTCCCTTTTCTCCACACCCTCTCCAGCATTTGTTGTTTATAGATTTTCTGATGATGCCCATTCTAACTGGTGTGAGTTGATAGGAATGCAGGAGATTTCTGTGCATTAATTTTTTATCCTGCTACTTTACCAGATTCATTGATTAGCTCTAGTAGTTTTCTGGTAGCATCTTTGGGATTCTCTATGTATAGTATCATGTCATCTGCAAACAGTGACAGTTTTACTTCTCCTTTTCTGATTTGGATTCCTTTTATTTCTTTTTCTTCTCTGATTACTGTGGCTAAAACTTCCAAAACTATGTTGAATAATAGTGGTGAGAGTGCAGGTGCCCATATAATCTTAATATCTGGGCTTGGGGCCCTATTAAGAACTTCAGGGGATCTGAGATTTTTACTCTATGTGCTAGTTATCTAGTTAGTCTTCCACAGTTTCATGGATGCTTGTAGAAGACAGGTGACCCCTGTGTAAGGAGTGAAGGATAGTTTATTACAGCAAGAGCAGTAGCCTGAGTTAGGCATTTTTGCACCATTTCCCCAAACCCCAATTCTCACAGGGTGACATGAGGGCCAATTTATACCCATATGTACAGTGGGTTCCTTTATAGAAAAGGCATCTTGGGCTTAGGGAGCAAGAATTTTTTTTATAAAGCACTATAATTCTATAAGCATATGTGCCCTTCCAGAAGGAAACATTTTTACTACACTGGACAGTAAGCAAATTGTCCTTTGCTCTGAAGGGAGACACTATCTCTATCTTCCAAGGCAGTTTGCTAAACAAACATCCTTGAAAACACAGTTCAGAACAAAGGGCAATCAGTGCCCTGTGTGCAAGTTGTGCAGAAATGCAAGAAACTCTTGGAGACTTGTCCCTCTCAACAGCCCCTATTTGGGATTGGTCTTTTACAGTGACTCCTCCCTCCCACCCCCATAGCTAGCTGACTTCCCCTTTTTCTGGGAGCAAGTTGCATTTTTAGCTGATGACTTCTCCCCAGTTTGATACCTTCCCTTCTCGTTCACAGCTTAATAGCTGGCACTTCAAAGAAATATATACACTTTCCACCCTATTGCCCCAACACTAACACAGAGCTAAATTCTCTCTCTTGTTTCATGACTCTTCAAGTAGAATTTTATCGATTGTGGTTGTCTGTATATAGCTATACAATTTAGGTACCGCAATTTGTTTAAAGCACTTAGTCACTCCCCCATCCATCCTGTTCTTCTCAGTTTCCCACGGTTGTGTGTGTGTGTGTAACGATACAAAAGATTATGGTATTAAAGTCAAGTGCCAGAGTATTCCAGCCATTGTGCCGAAAGTTGGGGTGGTTATTGGAATCATGCTTAGAATGTTCTGTGTAAGGAGCCTATAGTGCAAATGAGAGGCCAAACAAGAGTGGATAAAAGGGAACAGGAAGAGGAATCAGGAACTGACTCCAAACAAAAACACCATCCGGAGGAAACAGGATAGGCCTGTCCAGACACTGGAAACTATAATAAGGAAGGAAAAGCAATTACCAGAACAGATGGGCGGAAACAGAGCAACTAACAGAGGTGGAACCATGTTTATTTGAGAAAGTGTGTCTGGAGATTTGGGGGGCTGAGTAGAATTTGTGCTTATTCCCCATAGCTCCTGGATCCATGATGATATAATGCGTAAATACTTAACAGGCAAGCATGCACTCCTGTAAACAATCAAGATGTTTCTTAAACCTTTGATTCCCTGTCCCTGTGACTTCCTGTGGGTTTTTTTTTTATAGATGTATGTTTTTATTTCAATGGATACTAACTTGATTTATTCGTTTCCCAAAATACTTAAAATATTTGCGTTCCTAGAGAATTGTACAAGTTTATGGCGATGATTAGAAAGGATATTACAACAGGTCTGTCCTAGAAAATATGTGACAGATGGTTGTGGAACATTAAAAAAGAGAACTGTTAAGCCTACAATGCAATATCTCATTGTCTGCTGTATTTTTGTAAAAGTTTGCAGAGTGAGACATATGTTATTGTTTCATCTCTTTTGATATAACTAAATTCCTTCAAACACATACAATTAAAAAATAGTCCACTCTTGAGTAAATTGCCTGTACATGAATAAAAATGCAATCTCTTAGATGAGTTTTGTGTTTCCCAGCTGTCCATGAGATTATTATGTATATTAAATTATATACTCTCTACTCTGCATTCCATGAGAGCTACAAATGAAAAGATTTAGCCATTTTAAAATTTCTTATTGAAGTAAAGGCCTCACTTATTATTCATCAGCTATAAAAACTTTATAACTCTTCAATATTTTGAGGCATTTGGGTGCATAAACTAACTCTAATTTTAGTAGTTTATTCATCTAGTTGCTTTAACAAAGGTAGAGCACCTCTTTCATACCCTAAATTAAACATCAAGTGCAATATTTTTTAAATGACTAGAATCATTGAAATTTAGAGTGGGAAACCATTTAATTTTCTTAAGGTGAGTAAGAAAACTGCAACTCAGTGATTGAGCAATAATCATATTCCCAAAAGATCTGCCCAGCTAGAAGTGCATTAAAACCACTTTTTCAGACACTTAAGGGTCTTTCTATAACATGTAGACTTTTCTATTTGTGATTCCTATAGAGAGTTGAATCTAAATTTATTCAATTAAGTAGTGCCTGAACAGATTTTTGTATATCACTTTTCATTTGACCAGTGGGCATTTCTTTTTTAATCAATTACTTTTTTAAAATTCAATATTTGTATATATTACAAAATGATCACGACAATAAGTCTAGTTAGCATCTGTCACTATAGATAGTTACAATTTTTTTTCTTGTGATGAGAACTTTTAAGACCTACTCTCAGCATCTTTCAGATAAACAATACACTATTATTAACTATGGTCACCATGTGATATATTACATCCCCATGACTTATTTATTTTATAACTGGAAGTTTGTACCTTTTGATCCCCTTCATTCATTTTGCCAACCCTTTACCCCCCACCTCTGACAACCACCAATCTGTTCTCTGTATCTATGACCTTGGGTTTTTTGTTTGTTTGTTTGCTTGTTCTTTTATATTCCACATATAAGTGAGATTATATGGCATTTGTCTT
This sequence comes from Balaenoptera acutorostrata, assembly GCF_949987535.1. Classification (NCBI taxonomy): domain Eukaryota; kingdom Metazoa; phylum Chordata; class Mammalia; order Artiodactyla; family Balaenopteridae; genus Balaenoptera; species Balaenoptera acutorostrata. The sequence continues at coordinate 15,970,185 of NC_080070.1, read as the reverse complement.
TTTCTACCTGACTTATTTCACTTAGGATAACGCCCACAAGTTCCATCCATGTTGTCACAAATAGCAAGATTTCTTTCTTTTTTGTGGCTGAATAAAATTCTATTATATATAAATATACATATCACATCTACTCTAGGATTTTACTCTGTATTACTATTCCAGATGAATATTTAAAACCCTTCAATCATTCTTATAATAAAAAGGAGACTTTTCTTTGTGAGCAAGTCTATTTTTCAAGTCAAAATATAGAAAGCTGAAGCTCTAAACTGAACGTAAGTTAAACTTAAATTTTATCATGTTAGGAGGCCAACAAACCTGATGGTTTTTCAAAGTCTTTATAGAGATTGGTGAAAAGGACCCCACAGTGAATTAATTTTATTACTTAAGATTATAATGTCTCTACTTAGAGTGTCTGTGGAATGCTTATAAGCCTGAAATACTTAGAGATGTCTACATTTTATCATATTTTTCTCTTTTCATTATTCTATTTTTTTTTTTTTTTTTTTTGGCCATGCCGCATGGCTTACGGGATCTTAGTTCCCTCATCAGGGATTGAACTCAGGCCACGGCAGTGAAAGCCCGGAATCGTAACCACTAGGCCACCAGGGAACTCCCTCTTTTCATTATTCTTGTTAAACTAAGTGCCCTGGATACTTTAATCTTTTTTAGAATCACAAATCCTTCTTTGGAATCTTTTGCAGATGAAACTTCTTTATGTAGAGGGAACTCATGGTGGAAAGTCTCTGCTCCTTAGTATTGGCAGCTACCAGGCTTTTTGCCCCCTTCAATATGCAGGCTTTTCCCTAAAAATTCTGCTGTACATGCCTTCAAATACTACCGTGTGATCATATTGCCATTATAAGGTACAATTGTATGTGTCTTCCATCAGCACTTTTTTTTTTTGAGGAACCTCATACTGTTTTCCATAGTGGCTATGACACCGAGGATAGTCATCAGTAGTTAAACCCATTAAACTATAATTTGCTTAAGAAATAATGAACCATAATCTGCCTTCACTGATCAAGCTTGCTTTAATTATTTCTACAAAAACTTGCATGTCCTCCAAGCCTAAACAGTAAGGTGTTTGCCCAAGTTGTTTTTCAGCAAGTTGGAGTCAGCTGCATCTAGTTTGGGCTTGAGCCAGTTAAGACTGGTTGAGACCATTGACCTTCCAACTGGGCATGCGTGAGCATCTGTTTGGTGACCTTCTGATGTCAAAGAGCCAAAAACTCCACCCTCAGAACATGCTAACAGAGCCATTTTCATCCCATTAAGAAGCTTGTGGCTTAGGTGCACCTGTTGCGCCTGCGAAAACGACAATTACCTCACCTTTTTCTTATCTTCAGTCACCTTTCCCCGAGCTCCCAGGCCTCAGTTCTATCCCATAAATACCCTGAGCCCCCAGCCTTGGGGGGAGGCGGATTTGATATTTGGTCTTCTGTCTTCTGGCTTGATTACCTTATGAATAAACCTTTTCTCTGTTGCAAACCTCAGCAGACTCTGCATTTGGCTTGCTGCACATCCAACAAATGAATCTGGTTCAGTAAGAGCTATACCAATTTATATTCCTACCAACAGTGTACAAGGGTTCCTTTCTCTCCACATCCTCCACAACATTTGTTGTCTTTGTCTTTTTGATATTAGGTTTCCCAGGTGTGAGGTGATATTTCTTTGCAGTTTTTATTTGCATTTCTCTGATGATAAGTGATGTTGAGCACCTTTCATAAACCTGTTGGCCATTTGTATGTCTTCTTTTCCAAGAAACATCTATTCAGTTCCTTTGTCCATTTTAAAATCAGGTTTGTTTTTTTTTTTTTTTTTTTGCTATTGAATTGTACGAGTTCCTTATATATTTTGGATATTAATCTTTTATCACATATATGGTTTGCAAATATTTTTGCCCATTCTGTAGGTTGCCTTTTCATTTCGTTGATTGTTTCCCTTGCTGTGCAGATCTTTTTGGTTTGATATAGTCCCACTTATCTAATTTTGCCTGTGCTTTTGGTGTTGTATCCAGAAATCATTGCAAAAGCCAATGTCAAGAAGCATTTTGTCTATGTTTTCTTCTAGGAGTTCTGTGGTTTCAGGTCTTATGTTTAAGTCTTTAATACATTTGAGTCAATTTTTGTGTATGGTGTAAGATAAGGGTCCAAATGTCTTCTTTTTTTTTTTTTAAAGATTTATTTATTTTTTTATTGATTGATTGATTGATTGCTATGTTGGGTCTTCGTTTCTGTGCGAGGACTTTTCTCTAGTTGCGGCGAGTGGGGGCTACTCTTCATTGCGGTGCGTGGGCCTCTCACTATCGCGGCCTCTCTTGTTGCGGAGCACAGGCTCCAGACGCGCAGGCTCAGTAGTTGTGGCTCATGGGCCCAGTTGCTCCGCAGCATGTGGGATCTTCCCAGACCAGGGCTCGAACCCATGTCCCCTGCATTAGCAGGCAGATTCTCAACCACTGCGCCACCAGGGAAGCCCCCAAATGTCTTCTATTAGCATTTTATCTGTGGTCCTTAGACCAAAAACCCATGTTATAATGGCCCTGAAGTAAGCTATGGGATTTTATAATTATATTTTGTATTATTTATAAACTATCTTTTCCTCCAAATCCATTTACTATCTATAAGACTTCTTTATACTAGTTGAAATTTTGTGTTAATCAGTTCATATTAAATGTTTACACATCTTTCCTCCTTTTCTCTTTCCAAATATTTCTTTCTTATCATAGTCTTCCAAACTCTAAGATTAGATTTTTTTTCTTTTTAAATCGTGCAGTTTTCTTTTTAAAAGTCAAACCTAAATTCATAGTCTTTGATAAAATTTTGAATTAATCTAGGTCAATTGCCCAGAAAATCATGGTAAAATACACATAACATGAGGATAACCATTTAATCCATTTTTAAATATACAAATTCAGTGACAATATATTCACAATGTTGTGCAATCATCACTGATTAACTTAAAAATAAGAGTGATACCATTTATTGAACTCCTTTCATATGTATTTATTTTATTCATTTTTCAAAAGCCCAGTGAGGTTACAACTGGTCATCTTCCCGAGGTCATGTAACTGGGAAGTGGCAGACCTGGGTTCCAGCCCACATCTTTCTGATTGACTCAAAATCCTATGTTCCTTTTTTAAAATTTGTGTAAGGTTAAAACTTGTATTAATGTAATGCATGCACATATTTGAAGAATTAAATAGAAAACAAAATTATAAAAATAATGGAGGAAAAATAAAGAATAATTTGTTGATGGCCTTAATATACGGAAGAGCTTCTTCTTAAGATACCAAAAGCAGGGAATTCCCTGGCTGTCCAGTGGTTAGAACTCGGTGCTTTCACTGCTGGGGGCCTGGGTTTGATCCCTGGTCGGGGAACTAAGATCCCCTCAAGCCCTGCGGCAAAAAAAAAAAAAAAATGTGTATATATATATATATATATATATATATATATATATATATATACATATATATATATATATATATATATATACACACACACACACATACCAAAGCAAAGGACAAAAAGGCAATATTTTGATAAATTTGACTACATTAAATTTAAAATTTTGTTTGATTAAAAAAATACCACACTGGGCTTCCCTGGGGGCGCAGTGGTTGAGAATCTGCCTGCCAATGCAGGGCACACGGGTTCGAGCCTTGGTCTGGGAAGATCCCACATGCCGCGGAGCAACTGGGCCCGTGAGCCACAACTACTGAGCCTGCGTGTCTGGAGCATGTGCTCCGCAACAAGAGAGGCCGCGATAGAGAGAGGCCCGCGCACCGCGATGAAGAGTGGCCCCCGCTCGCCGCAACTAGAGAAAGCCCTCGCACAGAAACGAAGACCCAACACAGCCAAAAATAAATAAATTAATTAATTAATAAAAAAAAAAATACCACAAACAAATGTAAAGAAATGGATAGATTGATAGAAAATATTTGCATTGTATATAACAGGCAAAGGTCTCTAAGCCAGAACATATATTCATATATATGTATGAATATATTTGTGTGTATATCTATTTGTACATGTATATCTATCTATCTATCTATCTATCTACCTCCTTTACATCAATAAGAGAAAGATAAACAACTCAACAGAAAAGTAAGCAAATGATATGAAAAAGCAATTCATATCATTGGAGACAAAATACAAATAGTCAATAAACATATGAGAAGATGCTAAACCTCACTGGTAATCAGGGAAATGAATGTTGAAACAAAAATAAGACACAACTTTTCAACAAGCGTATTGGTAAAAATTTTAAAGTTTACTGTATCAGGTTTGGTAAGATTATAGGAAAATGGACTTTGTCTTACTTGCTGGTGAAAGTGTAATCGGTAAAACAACTTTGAGGGTAATTTGGAAGTTCATATTCCTCATGACCCAGCAGTTCCACTCTACGCACTTATGCTGGAGAAGCCCTAACACATATATGCAAGCAAAACTCATAAAAAGGTATTTATTGCATCATTTTTACAATGAAACATTAGAAAAAACTAACACATTTACTGGAAGAAAAATGGCTAAATAAATTGTACCTATATATAATATGTGGCATTTTAGAAAATGGTAGCTTTATATATACTAGGTGACGTACATTTCAGTTAATCCAGGATAGCCCCAGTTTGTACTTGTTCCCCTATTCACACTCAACAGTGCCACATTGGATAGCTCTCTAACCTATTTTGGGGTGGGGAAAAAAGGGCAGGAAACCTAAAGACACACAGACAAGGCACCACAAACTGGGTGGCTTAAAATAACAGTAATTTACTGTCTCATAGTTCTGGAGGCTAGAAGTTCAATATCAAAGTGTCATAGGGGCCATGCTCCTTGTAAAAGCTATAGCGGACTCCTTCCTCTTCCTCTGGGAATAGTTTTCTTAGCTTTTGGTGGCCCCAGGTGTTCTTTGGCTTATGGCAGCATAACTCCAATCCTCCATCTTCATATGATTTTCCCTGTGTATGTGTCTACCTTCATGTCCAAATTTCCCTTTTTATAAGGATACCAGTCATATTGGATTAGGATGCACATAAGGACCATGATTAGCTGTATGTAAAGACCCTATTCCCAAGTAAGGTCACATTATGAAATCCTGGGGGCTAGGACTTCAACATATCCTTTTTGGTGGGGGAATGCAATTCAACCCATAGAAAATAGTATATCATATATGGAAACACACAAAGAACAATGCCATACATTTTCAAGAGTTTATATGTATATATGTAAACACAGATGAAAATACTTAGAAACATACACACTGAACTGATAAAACAGTGTCTGCTGCTGGTGGTGGATAGCCATAGTAGATTTTAGCCTGTAGCCTTATCTGCAATGTTTACATTTTTACAAGAAAATACATTACTGAAGTAATTTTTAAAAATCAAATAGTTCAGAAAAGTTTTCATGAAAAACAGTGGAACCCTACCCCATCTTTCTCTATTTCTTTGTCCCATTTCCAGAGGGTTCCACTTTTAACTCTTAGCTCTTTCTCTTAGTAGTTACCTTCATTAATTTAAATAACATGCTTAAGAAAATATAATAATTTCTACCCCATAGGATTACTGAGGGATAGAAATGAATTATTACATATCAAGAACTTAGAACTGTGTTTGGCATATTAGTACCTTTTTACAACTGAGGTATAATTGACATACAAAATTATATTAGTTTCACAAATACAGCGTAATGAATCCGTATTTGTATATATTGTGAAATGTTCACCACAATAAGTCTAGTTAACATCCACCACCATTCATAGTTACAGAAATTTTTTTCTTATGATGAGAACTTTTAAGAGCTACTCTCTAAACAACTTTCAAATATACCGTTTAGTATTATTACCTACAGTAGCCATGCTGTACATTATATCCCCAGGACTTATTTATTTTGCAACTGAAGTTTGTACCTTTTGACTCGCTTCACCCATTGTGCCCACCTCTACCACATTAATGCTTAAAATAGGTTGGCTACTAGTATTTTCATTATACCACTGTTTTGTCATAAATCACATTTAGACATTACTTACTGACTTCCGCTGTGTTAAATGTGGATTTAGAGCTTTTATATCATCTCTCCCCTCTCTCATCCTCTCAATTGCTTAATCTTTTCAACTACTGATGAACTCAGTTTGAAGTTCTAAGTTGTTCTAATTCTCCCATTGCTTCTGCTTCAAACTCACCAGTATGTAATAGACTCTGGTCAGAATTATTGCAGTAGGGAATTCCCTGGCCGTCCAGTGGTTAGGACTCTGCACTCTCACTGCCGGGGGCCTGGGTTCAATCCCTAGTCGGGGAACTAAGATCCCGCAAGACACACAGCAAAAAAGAAAAAAAAAGAGAATTATTGCAGTGAAATTTGGAAGAGAATCTGGTTGCCTTGATTGTGAAGTGGTTTTTTCATTTCTTGCTGAAGCTCACCCTTTCTTGGCCCTTTCTTTTGTAAATTGAACTAAGCTATTACTGTGCTTCTATTCTGTTTCCCTCCAGCTTATAGAGATCTAGTGTCAGAGTGCTGACCTAACGGATACTGTGAACAATCAGTATTTGTTGATAGATTGAAAGCTCTGTTATTGTTATCTTTATAGTAATGCATGTTTTAGTCTTCCCAAGTTAAAAAGAGCTCCCTGAGAAAGCCTACTCACAGCCCACATGCATCATTTCATTCTCCTATGTGCTACTTAATGAATTTGGCTTTGCCAAATTAAATGGTGGGTTAGCTTCCCTTTGGGTTATGATTTTACTCATGACTGTAAAACTGTAAACACAGAACAAAGGGTGTTGCTCGCTACCCAGTTATACAAAGATTAACCCACTGCAGTTGCTGACCAACAGTACACTCAGTGCTCCAGACAGAGGCAATGAAGATAACAGGATGCTCTGTGCTTTGGACAAGCAGGCCCCTTAGATAGTTAGATGTACATCTCAGGAAGAATTTTTGTGAACCCAGATTCTTGCATCTTCCCACACATAGAAAAGCACTGAAATCATTAACTTGAGATACCTGTTCTTTATGACTAGTAGCATTCTTTACCAAGATGTGTACCTGACTGCGCATATTCCCCAGCCAAAACACACATAAACAAGCTTCTCTCCCTGTCTCTTTGAAACAGCTTCCTCAGAGCTACTGAGTGGCTGTTTCCTGGGTTATAGGCCTCAGTAAGGTCCCTGAATAAAACTTAAACTCACAAACCTTATGTTGTGCAGTTTCCTTTAAGTCAACATGACTTTAGTTACAACTACCATTATCCTGACCCACAGGGCTACCCTGCTTCCACGTTAACTTTCTGGAGCAAGAATGGACAAAAGCCTTTTTCCCTTCAGATAGAATTGAAACAGACTGAAATATTTTAGATAACTCACAAAATGAAAATGAGCACAGAGTACAAGGAACATCAGTGGTCTGGCTGACAAAGAAGAGACATCATATTTTGCAAGCCAGGGTTTTACATTCCTTTCACATCCAGTCTGAGGGATTTACTGTATTTCCCCCTAACTGAATAGCATTAAGTGCCTTAAAATAGCCTCTCATACATAAAGTGATCTTCTTATAGTAAAGCTCTAGTAGTGTGATATTATAATGCAATAATCATATAGCAGAATGATCCACGAAGAAAGGAAGAAGATATAGCACTCAGCTGAGTATTACATGACCTGGATTCTACTAATCTTTCTTCCAATTATTCAGGTAGAACTCTCTGACCTTGGGAAAGTCAACTTTTCTGAATCTCAAATTTCCTTATCTAAAGAATGGGCATGCTAATATTTACACTACCTATCTCTCTGGGTTGTTCAAATAATTGTCAAGGCAACAATTTATTGCAAGCGTAGTCAAAGTGTCTTTCAATCTTGCTCAAGGGAACTTGAAGAAAGTCCTTTCATAGATTTCTTGCACAGACAATTTTTCTAACAAGAATACATAGCTAGATAACATTTTTAGGAAAAATAAATACAAGGAAAAATGTCTGGGTACAGTTTATCAGGCTCCTCATATGCAAGTTACTACTCACAAAACTGGGTGGGGAAATCTAGTATTTATATAGGCTCTTTATTTTAAAACATTTTATTTTAGTTCAAATAAACAGTTGATCCTTGAACAACACAGGGTTAGGGGCGCTGACCCTCCACACAGTTGAAAATTTATGTACAGCTTTACAGTTGGCCCTCCCTATCTGTGGTTCTACATCCTCAGATTCAACCAACTGCAAATCTCACAGTACAGAACATATTTATTGCAAAAAAAGTCACGTATAAGCGGACCCATGCAGTTTACACTTGTGTTGTTCGAGAGTCAACTGTATGCAAAATTAAGGAGAATAGTACAAATCACCTTACTTCAGTGGGTATCAACACACAGTCATTCTTATTCATGTACACTCCTATCTACTCCCCTCCCAAACTGGATAATTTTAACGTGAATTCCAGATTTCACCTATAGATGTATAGGAGATCAGAACATGTCACCCCAAAATATGCCACTCTGGCATAAGGATTATTTTGCGCTAAAGACTCAAATGAGCTCTCAGCCATCCTCCTATGTTCCTGAAAACAACATAAATTCCCCTTTTTGGAGGTGCCTTCCCCCACTTCCCATATGAGGAAGAGAATAACAACCTTATCATCCAGGACAAGATGGCGCTGAAAAAGAGTCTACATCAGCAAATCTTACTAACTAGCCTTTATCTACCACTAGTTTCCTCATATATTTGCCTTCCTACAATTTGCCACCTCTTGAAGCTCAAAGTCCCTTTCCTTTGTCTTGTCAGTTCTCTTTAAATGTAACCTCTTTTGGAGAATGGTATAAATGCTTACAAGCCTAGCTGTTTCTTTAGGGGTTTTCTCTTTTAATGAAGTCCCTTCATGCCACATAATACTTTTAGCATCAAATAAATGTGTATGACTTTTCTCCTGTTAATCTGTTGTCAGTTAATTTTGCAAAGCCTGCTGGAGAACCTATGAGAATAGAGGAACATTTTCCTCCACAACAGAAACCTGTTTGATGTTCTAAGATAGTCTCTCCCTTTCTCTTTCTTTTTCTCTTTCTCTGTCTCTCTCTCTCTTCTTCTTCTGCTTCTTCTCTCCATCTCTCTGTCTCTTCATTTTCTTGTCGATGTTGAAGAACCCAAGTTGTTTGTATTTGCATAGAATTTCCCATGTTCTGGATTTGGCCAGTTCCATCTCCATGTTTTTTCCTCTGACATGTTCTTCAATTCTCTGAATTTCCTGTAGTTAGAGGTAGGGGCTTGATCAGATTCAAATCTGATTTTTTTCCTCAAAATAGTTTATTGGTCGTACTATACATTCTCTATTGCATTACATCAACAGGCATAATAATTAATGTTCTCTCTTTTTGTGATGTTAATACTGATCTTTGGTTTCTGTTGATACTGGCCTAATCCATTCATTATAAAGTTTCCCACCAACTTTCCACCTAATGTTTTTAGCAGCTATTGACAATCATTTCCTAGATCCATTACTTCATTAAGGGATGTGTGTTAATATCGTAATCTTATCAATTCTTCTATATTTATAATCTAGAATTCTTCTATAAGGAAGATTTTTCCCACATAATTTCCCTGAGGGGGGGGATAACTTTTTATTAGCTGTATAAAATATAAACTTATTATAATTAGGCATATTTCCAATATTTTAAAGGAGATGCAATTAAGAGAGTAGATGAATAAGAAGAGAGAAGCATTAGAGAAGTGATTAACAAAATCTGGAGATTAGTTACTAGATCTATTAGTTTGCCCAACACAATACTAAAGCTTTGACTTTTCCCCCTTTAGTCTTTTCTATTTATTTATTTATTTCTATTCATTTTAATAGACTTTCATTTTTAGAGCAGTTTTACATTCGCAGCAAAACTGCGCAGAAGGTACAAGAGTTCCCATGTACCCCAAACTCCCCACACAGGTGTAGCCTCTCCCGTTATTAACATCCTCCGATGAACCTGCACTGACACATCTTTATCTTCCAAAGTCCAGAGTTTACATTAGGGCTTGCTCTTGGTTGCTTTGACTTTTTATTTATTAAAATCTGTTGCCTGAATTTTTAAAAGCTTGTTTTCGTCTAAAATCTTGGAAAAGCAGAAAAACACATATAAGAAAATAAAAATCACCTGCACCCTCACTCAGGAAAAGACCACAGAAATATTTTGATATACATATTTCCAGGTCTTTCTGTTCTTCCTCCCTTCTCCCTTCTTTCCTTATTTCTACCTCTCTTTCTCCTGTTCTTTCTTTCTCCTTCCTTCCTTCCGTCTTTCTTTCTTTTTTCTTTCTTCCTTCCTTCCTTCTTTCTGTCTTTTGTAACAGTTGTTCACCTATTTTCATTTTCCTATGTTGTTTTCTGACAGGAGTATTTTTAGTGGCTATATAGCATTTCATCACATACATACAATGCAGTTTAGTTAAGCATACTCAGTACTGGTTTATGGGTTGTTTCTGCTTCTTTGGCTGTTATAACTATTGCTGTGACTTTTTAAAAACTGTACCTATGCAATCATTTAAGTTCGTGCATGCTTTTCTCTGTAGCATAAAGTCTTAAGAGTAGAATTTTGGGGTCAAATGTATACATGTACATATTTCAAGTTGAACTGATTTATACTTCTGCCAGTGCACTAATACATAATAAGATTATGTTTTTATAAAAAGAAATAGGAAAAAGCAACTACCAGTCACACAGCTGACGGCTTCTAGAGGAGCTAAATCGATATTGCTTTCCATTTCCAAGGAATGAATGGTCACCAGTGTAAGGGGTAAACTGGATTCATTCATTGTACAATTTTTAAAAAAGGTATACTTGAAGCTCTAAGAAGTTCTGAAATCAAGTATTCCAATAGAAAGCGAGAGTCCGTATTGCACTTTTTATTACCAAATCTCATCTGGAGTGATTCAATTCAAATATTTATGAGCAATGAATAATGAATCGAGTGTAATAAATAGTTATTTCTCTTAATGATTGATACTTACGTGAAAGAAGGCAAATATTCTCAGGGGATGAAGTGTGACTGGACCTCATGATTTCAACATGAATTTTTGTTTCCAATGCAACAAATTATGGTTTTACAAGAACTTTTCCTTTTTTTACTTTGAAGTAGGAATGGTGTTGGGGAGGGAGTCTGAAATACTGGAAAAGTTTTTAGAAACATTTCCAAAGATATAAGATTACTCAAGATGTAGAAACATTCAACACAGAGCTCTTCAGCACCTACCAGGTTCAAGGTCCTGTGCCAGCAATTGGGTGTAGCAAGACGATTAAGCTGAACTTCTGACCCTCATACTCCAATGAGGAGACAATTAATCATGATACAAAATAAAAGACATTGGAGTTCTGGAAAGGAGAAAAAACTCTTCTTGGGAGGCAGGTACGAGGGCGGCAGGGCTGCTCAAGGAAGACCTCAGAACTTTCTAGGGCAACCAGTCATTCAAGTCTTAACATGTAACACGTTACTATGATTATAACATTAAAAATAGGACAGAGACGTTCCCATGAGATTACTTTTCAGGGTGGAGAGTGGTTAGGAATACACATAACCATAAAGCTATGAACTGATGTTATCTTTTTAAAAATCAAAATAATATAGAAAACTTTTCAGGATTGGTAATAATTTTTCATCATAATTCTAAAGGCTTTTCCCCATTGTCTTTGACCTTCCTGTGTGGCTGTTGAGAAGTCTGATTTTTTTTCTGTTTAGAAGTTTATAGGATGTCTCATCACCTGTATGTTCTAAGCAGACTCCCTCTCCCTTCTCTCTCTTTTTTTTTTTTAACATCTTTATTGAAGTATAATTGCTTTACAATGGTGTGTTAGTTTCTGCTTTATAACAAAGTGAATCAGTTATACATATACATATGTTCCCATATCTCTTCCCTCTTGCATTTCCCTCCCTCCCACCCTCCCTATCCCACCCCTCTAGGTGGTCACAAAGCACCGAGCTGATCTCCCTGTGCTATGTGGCTGCTTCCCACTAGTTATCTATTTTACATTTGGTAGTGTATATATGTCCATGACACTCTCTCACCCTGTCACATCTCACCCCTCCCTCTCCCCATATCCTCAAGTCCATTCTTTAGTAGGTCTGTGTCTTTATTCCCATCTTGCCACTAGGTTCTTCATGTCCTTTTTTTTTTTTTTTTCCTTAGATTCCGTATATATGTGTTAGCATACTGTATTTGTTTTTCTCTTTCTGACTTACTTCACTCTGTATGACAGACTCTAACTCCATCCACCTCATTACAAATACCTCCATTTCATTTCCTTTTATGGCTAAGTAATATTCCATTGTATATATGTGCCACATCTTCTTTATCCATTCATCCGATGATGGACACTTTGGTTGCTTCCATGTCCGGGCTATTGTAAATAGAGCTGCAATGAACATTTTGGTACATGACTCTTTTTGAATTATGGTTTTCTCAGGGTATATGCCCAGTAGTGGGATTGCTGGGTCGTATGGTAGTTCTATTTGTAGTTTTTTAAGGAACCTCCATACTGTTCTCCATAGTGGCTGTATCAATTTACATTCCCACCAACAGTGCAAGAGGGTTCCCTTTTCTCCACACCCTCTCCAGCATTTACTGTTTCTAGATTTTTTGATGATGGCCATTCTGACCGCTGTGAGATGATACCTCATTGTAGTTTTGATTTGCATTTCTCTAATGATTAAGGATGTTGAGCATTCTTTCATGTGTCTGTTGGCCATCTGTATATCTTCTTTGGAGAAATGTCTGTTTAGGTCTTCTGCCCATTTTTGGATTGGGTTGTTTGTTTTTTTGTTATTGAGCTGCATGAGCTGCTTGTAAATCTTGGAGATTAATCCTTTGTCAGTTGCTTCATTTGCAAATATTTTCTCCCATTCTGAGGGTTGTCTTTTGGTCTTGTTTATGGTTTCCTTTGCTGTGCAGAAGCTTTTAAGTTTCATTAGGTCCCATTTGTTTATTTGTGTTTTTATTTCCATTTCTCTAGGAGCTAGGTCAAAAAGGATCTTGCTTCGATTTATGTCATAGAGTGTTCTGCCTATGTTTTCCTCTAAGAGTTCGATAGTGTCTGGCTTAACATTTAGGTCTTTAATCCATTTTGAGTTTATTTTTGTGTATGGTGTCAGGGAGTGTTCTAATTTCATACTTTTACATGTACCTGTCCAATTTTCCCAGCACCACTTATTGAAGAGGCTGTCTTTTCTCCACTGTATATGCTTGCCTCCTTTATCAAAGATAAGGTGACCATATGTGTGTGGGTTTATCTCTGGGCTTTCTATCCTGTTCCATTGATCTATTTTTCTGTTTTTGTGCCAGTACCAAACTGTCTTGATTACTGTAGCTTTGTAATATAGTCTGAAGTCAGGGAGCCTGATTCCTCCAGCTCCATTTTTCGTTTTCAAGATTGCTTTGGCTATTCGGGGTCTTTTGTGTCTCCATACAAATTGTGAAATTTTTGGTTCTAGTTCTGTGAAAAATGCCTGTGGTAGTTTGATAGGGATTGCATTGAATCTGTAGATTGCTTTGGGTAGTAGAGTCATTTTCACAATGTTGATTCTTCCAATCCAAGAACATGGTATATCTCTCCATCTATTTGTATCATCTTTAATTTCTTTCATCAGTGTCCTATAATTTTCTGCATACAGGTCTTTTGTCTCCTTAGGTAGGTTTATTCCTAGATATTTTATTCTTTTTGTTGCAATGGTAAACGGGAGTGTTTTCTTAATTTCACTTTCAGATTTTTCATCATTAGGATATAGGAATGCAAGAGATTTCTGTGCATTAATTTTGTATCCTGCTACTTTACCAAATTCATTGATTAGCTCTAGTAGTTTTCTAGTGGCAGTTTTAGGATTCTCTATGTATAGTATCATGTCATCTGCAAACAGTGACAGCTTTACTTCTTCTTTTCCGATTTGGATTCCTTTTATTTCTTTTTCTTCTCTGATTGCTGTGGCTAACACTTCCAAAACTATGTTGAATAATAGTGGTGAGAGTGGGCAACCTTGTCTTGTTCCTGATCTTAGTGGAAATGGTTTCAGTTTTTCACCATTGAGGACAATGTTGGCTGTGGGTTTGTCATATATGGCCTTTATTATGTTGAGGAAAGTTCCCTCTATGCCTACTTTCTGGAGGGATTTTTATAATAAATGGGTGTTGTATTTTGTCAAAAGCTTTCTCTGCATCTATTGAGATGATCATATGGTTTTTCTCCTTCAGTTTGTTAATATGATGTATCACGTTGATTGATTTGCGTATATTGAAGAATCCTTGCATTCCTGGAATAAACCCCACTTGATCATGGTGTATAATCCTTTTAATGTGCTGTTGGATTCTGTTTGCTAGTATTTTGTTGAGGATTTTTGCATCTATGTTCATCAGTGATATTGGCCTGTAGTTTTCTTTCTTTGTGACATCTTTTTCTGGTTTTGGTATCAGGGTGATGGTGGCCTCGTAGAATGAGTTGGGGAGTGTTCCTCCCTCTGCAATATTTTGGAAGAGTTTGAGAAGGATAGGTGTTAGCTCTTCTCTAAATATTTGATAGAATTCGCCAGTGAAGCCATCTGGTCCTGGGCTTTTGTTTGTTGGAAGAATTTTAATCACAGTTTCAATTTCAGTGCTTGTGATTGGTCTGTTTATATTTTCTATTTCTTCCTGGTTCAGTCTCGGTAGGTTGTGCATTTCTAAGAATCTGTCCATTTCTTCCAAGTTGTCCATTTTATTGGCATAGAGTTGCTTGTAGTAATCTCTTATGATCATTTGTATTTCTGCAGTGTCAGTGGTTACTTCTCCTTTTTCATTTCTAATTCTATTGATTTGAGTCTTCTCTCTTTTTCTCTTGATGAGTCTAGCTAATGGTTTGTCAATTTTGTTTATCTTCTCGAAGAACCAGCTTTTAGTTTCATTGATTTTTGCTATTGTTTCCTTCATTTCTTTTTCATTTATTTCTGATCTGATCTTTATGATTTCTTTCCTTCTGCTAGCTTTGGGGTTTTTTTGTTCTTCTTTCTCTAATTGCTTTAGGTGCAAGGTTAGGTTGTTTATTCGAGATGTTTCCTGTTTCTTGATGTAGGCTTGTATTGCTATAAACTTCCCTCTTAGAACTGCTTTTGCTGCATCCCATAGGTTTTGGGTCGTCGTGTCTCCATTGTCATTTGTTTCTAGGTATTTTTTGATTTCCCCTTTGATTTCTTCAATGATCACTTCGTTATTAAGTAGTGTATTGTGTAGCCTCCATGTGTTTGTATTTTTTACAGATCTTTTCCTGTAATTGATATCTAGTCTCATAGTATTGTGGTCAGAAAAGATACTTGATACGATTTCAATTTTCTTAAATTTACCAAGGCTTGATTTGTGACCCAAGATATGATCTATCCTGGAGAATGTTCCATGAGCACTTGAGAAAAATGTGTATTCTGTTGTTTTTGGGTGGAATGTCCTATAAATATCAATTAAATCCATCTTGTTTAATGTATCATTTAAAGCTTGTGTTTCCTTATTTATTTTCATTTTGGATGATCTGTCCATTGGTGAAAGTGGGGTGTTAAAGTCCCCTACTATGATTGTGTTGCTGTCGATTTCCCCTTTTATGGCTGTTAGTATTTGCCTTATGTATTGAGGTGCTCCTATGTTGGGTGCATAAATATTTACAATTGTTATATCTTCCTCTTGGATCGATCCCTTGATCATTATGTAGTGTCCTTCTTTGTCTCTTGTAAGTCTTTATTTTAAAGTCTATTTTGTCTGATATGAGAATTGCTACTCCAGCTTTCTTTGATTTCCATTTGCATGGAATATCTTTTTCCATCCCCTCACTTTCAGTCTGTATGTGTCTCTAGGTCTGAAGTGGGTCTCTTGTAGACAGCATATATATGGGTCTTGTTTTTGTATCCATTCAGCCAGTCTGTGTCTTTTCGTGGGAGCATTTAATCCATTTACATTTAAGGTAATTATTGATATGTATGTTCCTATTCCCATTTTCGTAAATGTTTTGGGTTTGTTGTTGTAGGTGTTTTCCTTCTCTTGTGTTTCTTGCCTAGAGAAGTTCCTTTAGCATTTGTTGTAAAGCTGGTTTGGTGGTGCTGAACTCTCTCAGCTTTTGCTTGTCTGTAAAGGTTTTAATTTCTCCATCAAATCTGAATGAGATCCTTGCTGGGTAGAGTAACCTTGCTTGTAGGTTTTTCTCCTTCATCACTTTAAGTATATCCTGCCACTCCCTTCTGGCTTGCAGAGTTTCTGCTGAAAGGTCAGCTGTTAACCTTATGGGGATTCCCTTGTGTGTTATTTGTTGTTTTTCCCTTGCTGCTTTTAATGTTTTCTTTATATTTAATTTTTGATAGTTTGGTTAATATGTGTCTTGGCGTGTTTCTCCTTGGATTTATCCTGTATGGGACTCTGTGTGCGTCCAGGACTTGATTAACTATTTCCTTTCCCATATTAGGGAAGTTTTCAACTATAATCTCTTCAAATATTTTCTCAGTCCCTTTCTTTTTCTCTTCTTCTTCTGGGACCCCTATAATTCGAATGTTGGTGCGTTTAATGTTGTCCCAGAGGTCTCTGGGACTGTCCTCAGTTCTTTTCATTCTTTTTTCTTTATTCTGCTCTGCAGTAGTTATTTCCACTATTTTATCTTCCAGGTCACTTATCCGTTCTTCTGCCTCAGTTATTCTGCTATTGATCCCGTCTAGAGTATTTTTAATTTCATTTATTGTGTTTTTCATCGTTGCTTGGTTCCTCTTTAGCTCTTCTACATCCTTGTTAAATGTTTCTTGCATTTTGTCTATTCTATTTCCAAGATTTTGGATCATCTTTACTATCATTATTCTGAATTCTTTTTCAGGTAGATTACCTATTTCCTCTTCATTTGTTAGGTCCGGTGTGTTTTGACCCTGCTCCTTCACCTGCTGTGTATTTTTCTGTCTTCTCATTTTGCTTATCTTACTGTGTTTGGGGTCTCCTTTTCACAGGCTGCAGGTTCGTAGTTCCCGTTGTTTTTGGTATCTGTCCCCAGTGGCTAAGGTTGGTTCAGCGAGTTGTGTAGGCTTCCTGGTGGAGGGGACTAGTGCCTGTGTTCTGTTGGATGAGGTTGGATCTTGTCTTTCTGGTGGGCACGTCCACGTCTGGTGGTGTGTTTTGGGGTGTCTGTGGCCTTATTATGATTTTAGGCAGCCTCTCTGCTAATGGATGGGGCTATGTTCCTGTCTTGCTAGTTGTTTGGCATAGGGTGTTCAGCACTGTAGCTTGCTGGTCGTTGAGTGAAGCTGGGTCTTGATGTTGAGATGGAGATCTCTGAGAGATTTTCACCATTTGGTATTACGTGGAGCTGGGAGGTCTCTTGTGGACCAGTGTCCTGAAGTTGGCTCTCCCACTTCAGAGGCACAGCCCTGATGCCTGGCTGGAGCACCAAGAGCCTTTCATCCACACAGCTCAGAGTATAAGGGAGAAAAAAATAGAAAGAAAGAAAGAAAGAAGATAAAATAAAATAAAATAAAGCTATTATAATAAAAAATAAGAAAAAAAATTATTAAGAGTAAATGTATTCAGAAAAAATTTTTTTTAATTTTTAAAGATAGATTTATTAATTTTTATAATAAAAAACACGAAAAAAATTATTAAGAAAAAAATTTATTAAGAAAAAAATTTTTTTAAATAAAATATGGAAAAACTTATTAAAAAATTTTTTTAATTTCTAAAAATAGAAAATAAGGAAAAAATTATTAAGAAAACATTTATTAGGAAAAAAAATTTTTTTAAGTAAAAATAAACAAAAACAAAAAAACGGACGGACCTAACCCTCGGACTAATGGTGAAAGCAAAGCTATACAGACAAAATCTCACCGAGAAGCATACACATATCCACTCACAAAAAAGGGAAAAGGGGAAAAATTAATATATCCTGCTCCCAAAGTCCACCTCCTGAATTTGGGATGATTCGTTGTCTATTCAGGTATTCAACAGATGCAGGCACATCAAGTTGTTTGTGGAGCTTTAATCCGCTGCTCCTGAGGCTGCTGGGAGAGATTTCCCTTTCTCTTCTTTGTTCGTACAGCTCCCAGGGTTCAGCTTTGGATTTGGACCCGCCTCTGCATGTAGGTCGCCTGAGGGCGTCCGTTCCCTGCCCAGACAGAACGGGGTTAAAGGAGCAGCTGCTTCGGGGGCTCTGGCTCACTCAGGCGGGGGGAGGGAGGGGTAAGGATGCGGGACGAGCCTGCGGCGTCAGAGGCCGGTGTGACATTGCAGCAGCCTGAGGCGCACCGTGCGTTCTCCCGGGGAAGTTGTCCCCGGACCACGGGAGCCTGGCAGCAGCGAGCTGCACTGGCTCCCGGGAGGGGCGGTGTGGAGAGTGACCTGCGCTCGCACACAGGCTTCTTGGTGGTGGCAGCAGCAGCCCTAGTGTCTCCTGCCCGTCTCTGGGGTCCGTGCTGATAACCGCGGCTAGCGCCAGTCTCTGGAGTTCATTTAGGCGGCGCTCTGAATCCCCTCTCCTTGCGCGCCGCGAAACAAAGAGGCAAGAAAAAGTCTCTTGCCTCTTCGGCGGCTGCATAGTTTTTCTCGGGCTCCCTCCCAGCTAGCTGTGGCACACTAGCCCCTTCAGGCTGTGTCACGCCGCCAGCCCCAGTCCTCTCCCTGCGATCCGACCGAAGCCCGAGCCTCGGCTCCCAGCCCTGCCCGCCCCGGCGGGTGAGCAGACAAGCCTCTCGGGCTGGTGAGTGCTGCTCGGCGCCCAGCCTCTGTGTGGAAATCTCTCCATTTTTCCCTCTTCGCCCCTGTTGCTGTGGGATCTGCGCTGATAGCCGCGGCTCGCGCCCGTCTCTGGAGTTCGTTTAGGCGGCGCTCTGAATCCCCTCTCCTTGCACACCGCGAAACAAAGAGGCAAGAAAAAGTCTCTTGCCCCTTCGGCAGCTGCAGACTTTTTCCCTGGACTCCCTCCCGGCTAGCACCGAAGCCTGAGCCTCAGCTCCCAGCCCCCGCCCACCCCAGTGGGTGAGCAGACAAGCCTCTCGGGCTGGTGAGTGCTGCTCGGCGCTGATCCTCCATGCGGGAATGTCTCCGCTTTGCCCTCCGCACCCCTGTGGCTGCGCTCTCCTCCGTGGCTCCGAAGCTTCCCCCCTCTGCCACCCGCAGTCTCTGCCCACAAAGGGGCTTCCTAGTGTGTGGAAACCTTTCCTCCTTCACGGCTCCCTCTCACTGGCGCAGGTCCCGTCCCTATTCTTTTGTCTCTGTTATTTCTTTTTTCTTTTGCCCTACCCTAGTACGTGGGGATTTTCTTGCCTTTTGGGAGGTCTGACATCTTCTGCCAGCGTTCAGTAGGTGTTCTATAGGAGCAGTTCCACGTGTAAATATGTTTCTACTGTATCTGTGGGAAGGAAGGTGATCTCCGCGTCTTACTCTTCTGCCATCTTGCCCCTCTCTCCAACCCTTCTCTCTTGTTTGATCCCAAGCATGGGCACTCACACTTCCTTCTGTTCCCAATGATGAGCGCCAAGACTTGGCTGGTGCATTTAACAAGACTTTACTAAATACTTCAAAGATTTCAGAAGGGAATTGCAGCACATCATTGCTATTGTTGTGTACAAGGCTAAATTTTTTGTAATTATCATTCTTAACCCATAGTAACTCTTCAGTCTACAGCTTTTCACCACGATAGTCATAATGTCATTTTTTTCTGACAACTCATTCTTCCAGTATACTGTTTTTTCACTCAAAAACCTCCTAAAGAAATATTCTGTAAGCAGCAATACCTTGACATTACGATTTCAGACAAAGACCCACTCACCAACATTCTTGACACAACAGTTTCTAGTTAAAGAACATCATGTGGAACAAATCTGAATTGTGTGCTATGTTTAATTTTTGTATTGCGTATGATTTCATGTGCATTAAGGGAGAGAGACTCTTCGGTTTGTTTTGAAGGGCTTTTCTGTTTAGCCTTAATTTTGTCCTAAAGGGTTTTTTTTGTGTCATAACTTTATTTTTAAGAGCATCTCAAGTGCAAAGTAGTATAAGCCTCCAAATGGTTCAAATACTGGTGGGAAGAAAATGGTATAGAAAGAAGAAAAAAGAATACTAACCATTGAACAAAGAGGTGTGTGGTAAACAGAATGAAAAGGTAGAAAAAATAAAATGCTTAAAATGTTTTTAAGGAGAGCTCACCATATTGTGTGTAAGAATTTTCGTAAATGGTGAGAAGATGAAGAAAAATTCTGAATCAGTCGTACATGCTGGAAAGTTGATCAAGGAGCTGCTTCTAGTATCAGTCTCAAGAAAGAAGAGATAATTGTCAAGTGCATCTGACTCTGATCTTGAATATCTGAACGTCCGTTTGTATCCTCTTCACTACCTTCCCAGAAGGACTCCCCTGCTTCTTCCTCCACCATCTACCACCAGGTCTTTAATTCATCCTTTGGCAAGTACAATAAACTTTCATTACATTTCACTTTATATACAAGTCATGTGTATATATTTTCAAATTGTTGTTTATTGCTTATATACAATTATTTGTATTACTTAATTATTACATTTTTCTGCCAAAATTATACGGGTTCTTTTTTTTTTAATTTTATTTATTTATTTATGGCTGTGTTGGGTCTTCGTTTCTGTGCGAGGGCTTTCTCTAGCTGGGGCAAGTGGGGGCCACTCTTCATCGCGGTGCGCGGGCCTCTCATTATCGTGGCCTCTCTTGTTGCGGAGCACAGGCTCCAGACGCACAGGCTCAGTAATTGTGGCTCACGGGCCTAGTTGCTCCACGGCATGTGGGATCTTCCCAGACCAGGGCTCGAACCCGTGTCCCCTGCATTGGCAGGCAGATTCTCAACCACTGCGCCACCAGGGAAGCCCTATATGGGTTCTTGGGTTGAGATTTAAGGCATCATAATTTTTCCCATTAAAATTAATGAAATAAAGTTTCTGAAAATGAATTTTTAATTAACACCAGTGTTTGGAGGAATGAATTAAAGATGTTAAACAAAAGGATAATTGTAGATGGTGTTCCTCAAACTCCATAGGTCCAAGTCCCAGTTGGGGTCTTGAACCGGGAGTCCCTGAACCTGGCCTGCAGGGCCAGCCTACTACTCCTTAAGGGAGTACCCTTGAGCTAGAATAACCAAATATTTACTGTCCAAACTAGATACTTTCAACAGTGAAAGGGGAGCTATTAATAATAACCTCAGGAAAATTGGTGTCCAGTGAGACTGCCCCAGGCAGATGAGGGATGTCTAGGATGTCACTGTACTGTGAGTCTGTCTCATTTACCTGGAGTCAGTGATGTGCTAGTACAGGTCTAATTGGCTTGGGGGTTGGGGGAATCGGGAGTGTATCCATTTATGTGTTTACTGATTTCCATGGTGTAAATAGTCTGACCATGGCCGATTTTAAGCTACTAACAATTTAACCACCAACTCACAAGATTCCTGAAAATTGTAGTAACTGGTTCTTGCTAGCCAGTACAAGCCAGCTCTAACATGCTAGTGCCTATAGTCCAGACATCAAATGCTTTGAAGCTCAGAGTAGATTTCAGTTTCCCTTCATCCATATCCTATATTCTTGTTTTCTCTCCCAGGATAGACTTCTTCCTAACAGACTATAGATTCCATGACCTTCAGGGGAATCCCCATCCTCAGCCATAGATGTGGTCTTGCTTTTTTATTTCTCCAAACATAGTTTATTTATTTATTTAATCTATTCAAGAAATATTTAGTGTGTTTTCTATGTGCTAGGTATTGTAGTACATAAGAATACAGTAAAAGTTCTTGCAAAACCATAATTTGTTGCATAGGAAACAAAAATTCATGTTGAAATCATGAGGTCCAGTCACACTTCATCCCCTGAGAATATTTGCCTTCTTTCACGTAAGTATCAATCATTAAGAGAAATAACTATTTATTACACTCGATTCATTATTCATTGCTCATAAATATTTGAATTGAATCACTCCAGATGAGATTTGGTAATAAAAAGTGCAATACGGACTCTCGCTTTCTATTGGAATACTTGATTTCAGAACTTCTTAGAGCTTCAAGTATACCTTTTTTTCTAAATTGTACAATGAATGAATCCAGTTTATCCCTTACACTGGTGACCATCCATTCTTTGGAAATGGAAAGCAATATCGATTTGGCTCCTCTAGAAGCCGTCAGCTGCGTGACTGGTAGTTGCTTTCTCCTATTTCTTTTTATAAAAACATAATCGTATTATGTATTAGTGCACTGGCAGAAGTATAAATCAGTTCAATTTGAAATATGTACATGTATACATTTGACCCCAAAATTCTACTCTTAGGACTTTATGCTACAGAGAAAAGCATGCATGAACTTAAATGATTGCATAGGTACAGTTTTTTAAAAGTCACAGTAATAGATATAACAGCCAAAAAAGCAGAAACAACCCATAAACCAGTACTGAGTATGCTTAACTAAACTGCATTGTATGTATGTGATGAAATGCTATATAGCCACTAAAAATACTCCTGTCAGAAAACAACATAGGAAAATGAAAATAGGTGAAAAACTGTTACAAAAGACAGAAAGAAGGAAGGAAGGAAGAAAGAAAAAAGAAAGACGGAAGGAAGGAAGAAAGGAAGGAAGGCAGGAAGGAAGGAAGGAGAAAGAAAGAACGGGAGAAAGAAAGGTAGAAATAAGGAAAGAAGGGAGAAGGGAGGAAGAACAGAAAGACCTGGAAATATGTATATCAAATATTTCTGTAGTCTTTTCCTGAGTGAGGGTGCAGGTGATTTTTATTTTCTTATATGTGTTTTTCTGCTTTTCCAAGATTTTAGATGAAAACAAGCTTTTAAAAATTCAGGCAACAGATTTTAATAAATAAAAAGTCAAAGCAACCAAGAGCAAGCCCTAATGTAAACTCTGGACTTTGGAAGATAAAGATGTGTCAATGCAGGTTCATCAGAGGATGCTAATACGGGAGAGGCTACACATGTGTGGGGAGTTTGGGGTACATGGGAACTCTTGTACCTTCTGCTCAATTTTGCTGCGAATGTAAAACTGCTCTAAAAATGAAAGTCTATTAAAATGAATAGAAATAAATAAATAAATAGAAAAGACTAAAGGGGGAAAAGTCAAAGCTTTAGTATTGTGTTGGGCAAACTAATAGATCTAGTAACTAATCTCCAGATTTTGTTAATCACTTCTCTAAAGCTTCTCTCTTCTTATTCATCTACTCCCTAAATTGCATCTTCTTTAAAATATTAGTAGTGTTATCAAAGTCCAGAATATTCAGTCTTGAATAAAACCTTGTCCTATCAACAGTCTAGTCTATGTCAAATAGCACCAAGATCAGTGTAGTTCCTTGGACAGTTTTCCCTCGCACATGAAGGGATGACCAGGCCTGCATATTGTTTCAGCAGTCTCCAGTGTTTCTGTGATTTCCTGTGGGCAAATAACAGCATAAATGATATAACTACAGATATGGCCCAAGAATATGCAGAAGTGATTGCATGGGACAACTGGAATCTAGGAAACAAACATTTCTCTAAATGAGAATCTTAAGGAAACATAATACACAAATCTGCCCAGCATTAAGACAAATGTTATAAAATTATGAGGAGCATATTACCTCCTAGACCACAGCTCCATTCCAAAAAGCTCTTTACTTTGCATTTGCACAAATAAAGCAAAATTAGAATGGTTTTCCTGGAACTCAGGGATGATTGACCTTAATGTAAATCAAGTCTCTCCCTCTAGGAGGCAGATGATTGTTTACATATTTTAAGTGACAATTGTTTTCAGTTTTCAGTGTCTACTCCTGCTGTTCCCTATATTAATATAACTCACCTTCCTACATATCAAAACCAATTACTTTTCTCTTTCCTTAATGCCATCCCAAGGCTCTGGGCTATGTACTTGGCACTAGACTACAAAGAGAAGTCAACACAAATGCTGCCCCTGGGAAGCCCGCACTTCTTTTGGGGAGAGAGATACAATTATATATATAATTAACTATAATAAAAATAAGATTGAGAAAAATAGAGGTACAAACCAAAGACAGAATTAATGGTCATGACACAAACTAAGGACATAAGAGTTATAAATTAATTTTCTGCTAGCCATTAGCATCTACATGCCATCTGCTCTGACTGCTTTCGAAAATGCACATATACACTTTGAATTTTGCATCAGGCCTATGTATTTCCTGTTCAAAACTAGATAATTTCATTTTTAAAATCACAATTAGATTTTTTATAGAACTTGATAAGCTGATTATAAAATGTACGTGGATAATGATGTGATACCTTTTAAAAACTGCTTCCTGATTGTTTAAAGTTTCTGTGATAGGTCTTGACTAGAATATACACGACTGTGCAAAAAAAATGTATTTGTATTCTTATTCAAATTGCTTCTGAGAAGCAAAAGTCCTTAAATACATTATGGAAGATAATAAAGGTACTTCTTTTTCTTGTGAAAAAAATGTATACGGAATAGTAAACATAGAATAGTCTAAACAAGGGGGGGTGGGAGTGAGGGCAAAACACGTGAAGGGAATTAAGAGATATAACCCTCCAGTTATAAAATAAATAAGTCACAGGGATATAATATGCAGCATAAGGAATATGATCAATAATATTGTAATAACTTAGTATGGGGACAGACGGTTGCTAGACTTATTGTGGTGATCATCTCACAATGTATGCAAATATCAAATCACTGTGTAGTACACCTGAAACGAACATAATATTGTACATCAACTATATTTCCAAATTTAAAAAATTTTTAAATAAATAAAAACTGTGATCATATATGAGAAAAAAAGAAACTATGAATATATCTGCTCAATAAGTTATAGTCTTCTAAAAGAAAAAAAAGCATAAACAATTTATGAAGAGAAATAAAAGGGAGAGTGGGCTTACCCTCTTAGACAGCAATATATATTATAAAGATACGGAAATTAAAATAGTATTCAGGGGCTTCCCTGGTGGCACAGTGGTTAAGAATCCGTCTGCCAATGCAGGGGACACGGGTTTGAGCCCTGGTCAGGGAAGATCCCACATGCCGCGGAGCAACTAAGCCCGTGTGCCACAACTACTGAGCCTGCGCTCTAGAGCCTGCGAGCCACAACTAATGAGCCCGTGTGCCACAACTACTGAAGCCCGCACGCCTAGAGCCCATGCTCTACAACAAGAGAAGCCACCGCAATGAGAAGCCCCTGCTCGCCGCAACTAGAGAAAGCCCGCGCGCAGCAATGAAGATCCAAGGCAGCCAAAAATAAATTTAATTAATTAATTAATTTTAAAAAATAGTATTCAGGAACAATCAACAAAATGGTATCTGAAGCACACCCATGCATATGTGGAAATCTGATATAAGCTACAGGTGGCATATCAAATGAGGAGAAAATGGATGAATCATTTAATGAACGTGGTTAGTACCACTGGTAATCCACATGGAAACAAGAATGAATTTGGTTTTCCCTCCTCTCCTCCCCCTAACTAATAAAATGTTCATGTCACAGAGTTGTTACTATATTATGTGGTTGTTAAAAAGAATGAAGTACATTCATATGTAAAAATATGAAAAGATCTTCAGGCTGTAAAGTAAAAAGAGCAAGTTACAGAAAAAACATCTCTACAGCACAGTCCTATATATGTGTGCTTGGATGCAGGGGAGGACAAACCTGAAGCCCCAAGTACACATCTGTATATGAATACACATTTGTAGAAAAAGGGTGTAGAAGTACATACAACAAATTGCTACCTCTGTTACCATGAGGAGTCACGTTAGTGCTGGGTTGGTTGTACATGGGAGCCATTACCCTTTATTCCAGACTTCCATAATTGCTTAATTTAAAAATAAATAATACTATGAAACAGTCACTTGGAAAAGCTTGTAAAAATTATAAATTACTAAATAAGTATGTAATTATTTAGTAAATTAATCTGTTCAGCAAGCTTTTATGAAAAGTCTTTTAGCTGCTAGTATTGGGCTGTCACAGTGGTTCTCAAAATGTGGTCTGAGAACTCTGAAAGCTCTCTGATGCCCTTTCAAGGGAGCCATGAGGTCAAAACAATTTTTAAAATACACTAATATATTACTTGCCTTTTTTGCTCTCATTCTCTCATGAGTTTATGGTGAATTTTCCAGAGGAGGAGGAGGGTCATGAGGTTAATGAGACAGAAGAGGTTAGGAGTAATAGCAAGATTTTTTCACTATGTAGCTTTATTTTATTTTTATTTTTTAACTATATGAATATGTACCTCTTAAAATTATACCTTAGAAGGTAATATAGGTGAATACTTGTATAATCTTGAGATGGAAGGCATTTCTGAACATATCACAAAATCAAAAGCCATAAAGAAAAAAAATGATAAATTTGACCATAAAAAGTCAACAATTCTGTCTAGAAGGAAAAAAATATCCACCAGATTAAAATACAAATGACGCATGGGACAAAAATTTGCAACATATGGTGTGTGATAAACAATGATTCTTTCAAAACAATAGAAAAAAAGATGAGCACGCCATAGAAAAAATAGGCCAAGGCCATGATCAGGCAATCACAAATGAAAAAGATACAAATGCTCCCTAAATATATGAAGATATGTTCTGTCTCAGCACTAATCAAAGAAATGAAGATAAAATTAATAATAACACCACCTTTTTTAGACATTCAGATTGCAAAGATTAACTAGAATAATGGCAAAGATGCAGGGAAATTGGTATTCACATACAACATCAGTAGGAATGTAATAGAAATTATTTCTGAAGGACAGTATGGCGATACGTTTAAAGATATTAATTGTGCAACCCTTGATCTAAGAATTCCACTTCAAAAATTTAATCTAAGGCCACAGAGATAAATGAAATGCAGCAAAAAATCATAACTCAGATTACTAATTTCTGCCACATCCAACCTTCCTTTATCCTTTTATCCTTTTACTAATAGAATCTCCACTCCCCTGAGTTTTAGGATACATGACTACTCCACTGAAGAGGACATTTCCCAGCTGACCTTGAACTTTCGTGTGGCCCTGTAACAACATAATGGAAGTAAATGGTCGGTTTCTGTGTTTCCTGATGAAAATTGCCAGTTCCTCTTTTTTCCCAAATGAAAACATGATGCTTGTGGGTCAGATCTAGCCATGTAGACAAGGACAACATTTTAAGGGATGGCAGAATAACAAGCTAGAAGGAATCTGCTGTCTTGAATGAGCACAGAGCAGTGGTACATGTTATACGAAAGAGAAATAAACTTGCTATTGTTTGAGCCACAGAAATTTTCACACCAACTTAGCCCATAACTTAACTAATATGAGTTTAAATGTCTGTCAGTATAGTTTTTTCCCATAAATTTTGTTATTATAGCATCATAGGCAGTCATTAAAAGTGGCTTTATAAATCTATAGATGTCTACATGTATTGTTGGGTTTCTTAGTCTGCTTGAGTTGCTATAACAAAATACCATAGACTGGATGGCTTATACAACAAAAATTTATTTCTCACAGTTCAGGAGGCTGGAAAGTCCAAGACCAAGGTTCTGGCCAATTAAGTTTCCAGTGGGAGCTCTCTTCCTGGCTTGCAGATGGCCACCTTGCTAGGTCTTCACATGGCGTTTCCCTGGTGTACATGCTCCAGGAAAGAGAGAAGGAGAAAGCAGGGTGGCATGCACTGCACTCTGGTCTCTCTTCTTATAAGCCCGCCAATTATATCAGATTAGGGCTCTACCCTTATAATCTTATTTAACCTTAATTTACTCCTAAAGACCCTATCTCCAAATACAGTCACATCCGGGTATAAGGCTTCAGTGTGTGAATTTGAAGGGAGACACAAATCAGTCCATAGCATTGCCTTTAAAAAAATTACTAAAATCATGTATATTGTGATTTCGATTATGTAACATTACACATGTGTGGGTGTGTACGTATAGAGTATGTTTACCTAGATAGAGTCTGAAAATATGCTCCCCAGTAGCAATGAACTCTGTAGGTGGCAATGACAGGCATCTTCGGGCTGCATTAAGAACAAACTGTAGAACAGAAAAGCAGGCATAACTAAAAGTAGTGGTTAATTATATCACCACCATAAAAGCAAATAAAAGCTATGTAACAAATGAAGATTTGTTTCAAATAAATAGAGTTAAATGTTTTTTTAAAATAACCCAAAAGAATGACACTTTTCAGAAGTAGAAATCTGTACAATGAATTATACTATCAAGTGAAATATTTCTTGAAAAGTAGAAATTTCCTGTGCTACTGCTGTGCTTTATGTTGAGTTGTGCCAGGATAAATTTTTTAGAAATTTTTTCTTAAGAATAAACCATGTCATCATCTTCAGAGTCCTTTCCATCTCCTGCTTTGGTCCAATCACTCATCTTTCACTATTTGCCCCTTCTTCACAGAGGGTCACAGATCTCCTCATTCTCCTTATAGCTCCTAGTTACTACACTTTTCCTTTTCTTCTCTTATGTTATCTGCAATAGTTGTTGCTTTTCCCCTTTATTCTGTTTGTTTTCCTTCATTTGTTCCTTTATTATCTTCCTTGTTCTCACCCTCTTTTCTTTTTCTTGGTCCTCTTATTGACCTACTCTTGATCTATTGAGTTTTTCATTGCTTTTTTCTTCTTTTCCCCCTCTGTAATCCCTAACCTCATAATAAAACCCGATACAGAAAAACAGACACATAGATCAATAGAACAGAAATAAACCCATGCACTTATGGTCAATTAATCTACGACAAAGGAGGCAGAAATATACCATGGAGAAAAGACAGTCTCTTCAATAAGTGGTGCTGAGAAAACTGGACACCTACATGTAAAAAAATGAAATTAGAACATTCTCTAACTCCATATACAAAAATAAACTCAAAATGGATTAAAGACCTAAATGTAAGACCAGATACTATAAAACTCCTAGAGGAAAACATAGGCAGAATACTCTTTGACATAAATTGCAGCAATATTTTTTTGGATCCGTCTCCTAGAGTAATGGAAATAAAAGCAAAAATAAACAGATGGGACCTAACTAAACTTAAAAGCTTTTGCACAGCAAAGGAAGCCATAAACAAAATGAAAAGACAACCTATGGAGTGGGAGAAAATATTTGCAAACGATGCGACTGACAAGGGATTAATTTCCAAAATAGGCAAACAGCTCAAACAGCTCATACAGCTCAACATCCAAACTGTACAGCTGAAACTAACACAACATTGTAAGTCAACTATACTTCACTTTTTTAAAAAAAAGTGCCTTCACAGAGCAGGCAGACTATTAAAATGTGGAGCTTCTCTCTGCCCCCAGATAGTCCCAGAACAGTTTGCTCAAGTATTGTTTCCAGTTCTTCTTTTTTTTAAAAAAAATATTTATTTATTTATCTGGCTGCTTCGGGTCTTAGCTGCAGCACACAGGATCTTCACTGCAGCATGCAAACTCTTAGTTGCAGCATGTGGGATCTAGTTCCCTGACCAGGGATCGAACCCGGGCCCCCTGCATTGAGAGCACAGAGTCTTAGCTGGACCACCAGGGAAGTCCCTGTTTCCAGTTCTTAAGCTGATTCACTCCAACTATTCAGAAAGGTAGTAAGTTGACTAGAGCCTCATGAGTGAATATTCAGTTTACAGCCCTCTGTGTTACTCATGTCCTTCAAACAAGGGGATGAATATACCCCTTCTCCTATTACTCTCTAGCCCATACCCAACTTCTTTTCTTCTGCAGGTAACATTCTGAAAACATGATTTACCTGGAAGAAAAAAACCATTGGGGAGGGGAGGTGTTCAGGGAAATGGAAAATCCCCTGCAAATATCTGTCCTGGACCTTACTTACTCTTTTGCAGATGGCTCACAAGAGCAAAAAACTTGAGGAAAGGAACCATAATCAAGGCAAATAGTTGGAAAGGAGCAGAGTGTGAGAGGACTAAAGCAGGAGGAAGCAAGCTCTAGATTTTTGGCCTCCATGAAATATGTGAGATATTAAAGGAATACAGAAGAGAAGAAATGGTTCTTAGCCTAAAGGAATTATAATCTAGTAGGAGAAATAACATGCCTTTTGTGTTGGGTGTCCCCAAGACCACCCTCAGTTTCAGTGATTTGCTGGAAGGACTCACAAGATTCAGAAAGTTTCTATACTCCCAGTTACAGTTTATTACAGCAAAAGGATACAGCTTAGAATCAGCAAAGGGGAAAGGTGCATAGGCAAAGTCCAGGAGAAACCAGGAGCAAGATTCCAATTGTCCTCTCCCAGTGGCACCCCACAAATAGCCTTAATTCTCCAATCAACTACATAATAACACGTGCAAAATGTTGCTAAGCAGGGAAATTCGCTCAAGCCCTGATATCCAGGACTTTAATTGGGGGTAAGTCATGAAGCCGCGTAGCACCTGTGTGACTGATCTTAACCACTTAGTCTCCAGCCCCTCAGAGGTCAAACTGACACAGCATGGCCCAGGGCCTCAGGTATGCAAAAACCGGTGTTAGCCTTGTTAGTATAAACTATCAGATCAAAGTGAAAGAGTGTGGCCCAAAACTTCAAGCTTACAAAAATACTCTTATTAGGTAAGATAACAGTTCAGAGATCATCTCCCAGGAGTTATTCAAGGGCCAGTTCTTTCTCTGGAATATGTAGATGATCGCGTAACCCACCCTCACTGAGTTAACCCTTTACTGCATCACCAAGTAGTATGCGGACTATAAGCTTTTTTAATTAAAAAATTTTTATTTATTTATTTATTTTATTTTGGCCTCGCCATGTGGCTTGTGGAATCTTAGTTCTCCAACCAGGGATCGAACCCAGCCCTCGGCAGTGAGAGTGCAGAGTCCTAACCACTGGACCGCCAGGGAATTCCGTATAAACATTTTTTTTTAAATAACGGAATTAAAAATTTTTCTGATAACAGAAAACTTAATCTAGTCATATTCTCAGTTACTTTAGGTTTTGTTTCTATTTTGGTTTTGGTCATCATTTCAGATTTTAAGTCAGTCAATACAATATTCATTCTCCTTTCTATCTAGGGCTAATTTGAAGATCCGAGGCTGTAATAGGGCCATGGCATATGTGGGAGAGACACTGGGTCCTTGGGCATCCTTGGTTTACGGTGGCATACATAGAATGTGCCTTGCCTCCATTGGTTCTCGACTGCTGACATCTCTCCGGAAGCCGATGAGGTAACGCAGGACAGTCTTTGGTCCCTGCACACTGCATCCTCCTTGTCCTACCAATGAAGCCTCAAGTCATCCAAGCCTTTGGACTACTACTGAAGGGACAGCAATCTTTACTTTGTTCCTTTAAAGCTGTAGGAGATTGAGCGAAGGGGTAATCTCAAACTCTTCTTGTCCAGACCTGTGTCACAACCTCTGAGAGTTCTACTCAAAAATAATTTTGTTAAACTTCCTTGGAAGTTCAAGAATTTCCATCCATTGCTGCCTTTTAAGGGGTGGGCGCGAGAAATCCTCACCAGCATCTAATGCTCTTGCTCTCCTTGCAGGCTCCCTTCTCTTCCGGCAGAGGCAACCTGTATCTCCTCTCTCAGAAGTGGTGTTAGAAGTGGTGCTGGTGAAGTTTAGAAAATGACAAGCCATCTAATTAGGCTGAAGCTTAGAATGGGTATGGGAAAGCAGTGAGGATCGGGCAGGAAGATCGAATGAGGCTCTCAGGCAGGGATGAAATTGTGGAGAGCCTTGGATGCAGTGGAGAGCCATAGAAATTATAGAAAAAGGGCAATAGAGAGAGCTGTAATTAAGGAAGAATAAGAGTGTGGATCTCTGTGAAATATTTTTGCAATACATTTGGGAGGACAATATATAGATAAGATAATTGTGATTAAAAAAACCTAAAACAATAAATTCATTTTCTGGACTTAAAAAAACCCAGAAGCCATATATATTTGAACAAAGTAAAACATGATTGTTTTAATTACATGAGACTAGGAAGTCTAAGAATATGGAAAACAGTTTTCTCTAAAACTGATTATCCATGATGATTTGAGAAACTGAACTAGTGGGTTGTATTAAATTGCATGGAATTCTGTCCAAACAAGCCTCTCCAATTTACCTCATTCTTTTCTTCTCCACCGCCATCACCTGAAGGAATACAAGGCACTTGTCTTTCAGTCTGCTTGAATCCTGTATACCACCTCTACAATGAATTATTAGCATATTAAAAGCATTACTTTATAATACAGAATTTGCTTTCCTACTATATGAAGATTTTCAAGGTACAGCTACAAAAACATAGGGTACAGAGGTAAGGGCATTTCAAAACAAAGGGAAAAGCATGTGCAAAGCAGGGAAGAGTTAAAATTGCTGGAGCATAAAGTAGTGGGAGCTTCAGCTTGAGAGGTGTATGGGGATGAAATTTGGAGGGATAACAGGTGGGATAAGAAATTTGTTGCTCTAAAGCTGTTCCTGGACCATCCACATCACAATCAGGAGATGCTGCTAAAATTGAATACGGGGAGGGGTCCAAGGATCAGCTTCTAAGTAAATTTGCCAGGTGATTCTTACGCAAACTAAGGTTTAAGAAACTACTACTATACAAAATAAATAGCCCTTGAATGTCATTAAGAAGGAAAACTTCACTCTGGAGGCCTATGGAAATTGGATTTAAGGATCTGTTTGGGAAAGAGGCTGCTAGGAGAGGAATAATTTGGGAAAGGTAAGGTCTTGAGGGAGAGCTAGGATGCCTAGAGTTTGCCCTTTGGCCATTTTTAGAGTGAAAATATGTGTAACTTCTGATATAAGTGTGGGGTGGGGTTGGGGGGGATGAAAAAGAATATTTTAGAATTATTAGGCTATCAGTATTGACATTTATTTCTATTTCTTGTAATGATGCCATGTTTATGCAATAAAACACTTTCAAACAATCTTTATACATTGACTCCCTGGAAAATGAACCATTTTTATTCACTTAAAAAGCAAATCACTGACTTTAAAAATTACTTTCACCTTTCTCATTGGGGAAACCCTTTAAAAATTCCCGACTTGCAAGAGAACCTCCCCTCTTACTCTTCATGCTCGCAATTCATCATAGAGATGAGTAAATTCAGGTGGCAAAATCCATGCCTCCTCCACAATATCTTTTCTACACAACATTTTCCCGTTTTTTAAAATTCTTTCCTTTGCTTTTCACTCTCTCCACTTCGTCATCCTTCTACCCTCCCACCATATTTATTCCTCCTAAAGGACCCCTGTCTGCAGTAGTAAAATGAGTTTTTCGTACCAGTTACTTAATTAACAGTGTCGGGTAGACACAGTGAAGCCCCGCCCCATAGGAGGAGCTAACACAGGCGGACCGAATTAGGTGGTCGATCGTTACAAATGAACCCTTAATCTTTTTAGAGGAGCTAAACACACACAAAGGCCCAATCAGAGGCCGCGGTTCCAGGAGCTCGGTGGGCGGGGCTGGGCAAGCTACCTCCCACCTCCCAGCCTCCCGCGGCGGCCGTCCGAGCCTCGCGGGCTTCCGCACGCCCCGCCCCCCGACCAGGCGCGGCGGCTATTGGGCGGCGCGCTCCTTGCAGTCGCCTCGGTTGCTGGGAGAGGGAGGGAGGGGGCGGGGCCTGAGGTGGGTCCGGGGGCCCGAGAGAAAGGCCGGGAGGCGAGGGCGGGCTGGGCGGATTTGACGAGAACCGCGGCGGTTGGCGAAGCGGACGGGGCGCAGCCTCTCCGGTGTGAAGAGCAGTCCCCACTGACAGATCCCCTTCTTCCGGCCGCGCCACCCGGGAGGCGGATCCCCGGGGCCTGAGGAGGCTTCCTCGGCCCGGGCCTCCCTCCCTCTCCTACGAGTCACCCGGGCGGCCTGGGAGGAGGAGGAAGAGAAGGAAGTCGTCGGGGGCGGCGGCGGGCAGAGAACCCGCTCCTCCTTTCCCAGCGGCGGCGGCGGGGGCAGGACAATGGAGGTGGCTGTAGAGAAGGCGGCGACGGCGGCCGCGGCGGCTTCGGCGGCGGCCGCCGGGGGGCCCTCGGCTCCGCCGAGCGGGGAGAACGAGGCCGAGAGTCGGCAGGGCCCCGACTCGGAGCGCGGAGGCGAGGCGGCCCGGCTCAACCTGTTGGACACTTGCGCCGTGTGTCACCAGAACATCCAGAGCCGGGCGCCCAAGCTGCTGCCCTGCCTGCACTCCTTCTGCCAGCGCTGCCTGCCCGCGCCCCAGCGCTACCTCATGCTGCCCGCCCCCATGCTGGGCTCGGCCGAGACCCCGCCGCCCGTCCCCGCCCCCGGCTCGCCGGTCAGCGGCTCCTCGCCGTTCGCTACCCAAGGTGAGAGGCGGGTGCGGGCGCGGTGGGGGGTGGGGAGCCCGGGCAGGCCGGCGTCCTGGAGCGGCGCAGCGACCCGCTGTCATGTCGCCGCCGCCCGGGGTGCGCGGCGGGGGAGGGGCGAGGAGGGTCCGTGCTACCGGCGGTGACATGGAGGGCCCGCGTGTTGTGCGGCGTACCGCGCGCCCCGCGAGCAACTTCCACCGGCGCTGTAGACTTGGCAGCGCTGCTGCTCCTGCTCCCCAGCATTCTCCCCCCGGGTGCGTGACCCGTGCGACCCGCACTTTTGAAAACCTCTGTCGGAGTCTGCTGTAGTCTGTATCTCGGGTCCTTTGACGACTGCATCTAGTTAACCGCTGCCCTCTGCCTCCCCAAAGCTTTGTCCAGGTCCATATGATCCTAATCATCTCGTATGTACCCTTGTTATTTGAGCTGGAGAGGGGGAGGGAGGGATGAAGATGAAGTGATGGTGACTTTCTTTGATGATTGATTACAGATCGGATGCCGTCTATTTTTTGTCTTGCATGTTTTGGGTTATTTACCTTAATGAGCCCCCAGTTCTCTCCTCTCCGATGGGGACAAAGGAACTAAGAGACGGTGTTTTGTTGTCCTTCTCTTTCGGAGATTTTATTTTGAGACGGTAAATGGTAAAGAGAAATAGAACAAAGTGATTTGGGGTGCCGCATTTTCTTGTATTTTGTGGGCAGCAGCTGGAAATGTTGAAGTTACTGTTCTCTTTGTGGTGTTTGTTACTGTATAATGAGACTTTTGACAGGCAGTTCCCATTGCTAACGTTAACAGGTTTGAAACACTTAAAGTAAGCACAGTAAATTGTTTCTAGTAGAATAACTGAGGTTTTAAATGTTTATATTGCAAATATTTGAGCACCTCCGTTTAATAAATACAAAGTAAGTGGAAATAATTCGTTTTTAATATATATACTGCCTTTTTTAAAGGGACTAGTTGATTTAATTAGAGATAAAATGCAGATTAAACAGTTGAGCTAGGTCAAAGAACAGATGAAATTGATGCTTTTAAATAGGTTGTAGTGTTAGATTCTTGATTTAATTATATGTTAGGAACAGTGTCTAGTTGAGAGAGACAGTTTTCCGTGGGTTTCTCTGTTTCTGCAGGTCTTGCCAGGGAAGGTACTGACTGCCCTTTGTTTCTGTTTTTAAAGGATGTTTGTGTAAGGGAGAGCTTTGGAAGGTAGAGATAGTGTCTTCCACCAGAGCAAAGAATAGCCATGCATGTGGTGCAGTATAATAAAGATAGATGTCTCCTTCTGGAGTAAAAGGCAGGCATGCTTATTGCCCATCATAAAAGATGAGGGTTCCCTAGGCTTTGGTTTCCTCTCCTGCAACACAACCCATTGCCTGTGCAAGCATCAACTGCCCCACTTCACCTTGCCAGGTGGGAACTGGGCCTCTGGAAACCAGTGCAAAAATGTTGACGCTTTGGCTTATATTATTACTGGAAGTAACAAACTGCCCTTTGTATCTGACCTACAAGTCTCGTGTCTTCAACCAGCGTCCCTGGTAAGCTACTTTGTTAGCTTACAAGTAGGGTAAAATCTCAGATCCTTCACGCTGATTTGCTCTGACATGGCCCACCTGTTGGAAAGTTAGTATAGGTGAAACTTAAATTTTAGTTCTTAATTTTTAGACACTTTTAAGGGTTTCTTTTATTTATATTTTAAATGATTAAATGGGCCAGTAGCCAATTAGGAACTAAATTTTGCATAATTCTAGAATTAAGATGTATTGTGTGCCAGGCCATGACATTTAGATCTGAATGAATGAGAACATGGGTAATAAAAGCGCTGATCCTCAATTCTGAGGCAAGTGTGCAATTACAGAGAGTTCTCAAAATGTTCCAGTCTCCAAATATTTTTTTATCCTTGTGTTTGTATTGTAAGCAAGAGTTCAGGAAAGCGTTTAAATTGGAAGATAATGTTTTTGTTTTTATACTAAGAAAGAAGAAGCCTTTGTTAAATGATACTTTCACATACACCTCTAAAAAATAGGGCTATCTTCAATAAATTAAAAATACTATCCTGAGTCTTAATAACTTGAATATTTTCTCCGTTCCTCTCTCCTTGCAAACTTATTTTAATACTAGCTGTAACAAAAGTTTAGGCAATATATTTCAGAACTACACTTGACCCTTGAACAACACAGTTTGAACTGCAAGGGTGCACTTATACACAGATTTTTTTCAATAGTAAATACTAGAGTAGTACAAGATTTGCGGTGGGTTGAATCCGAGGATGCGGAACTGGTGATGGGGAAGGCCGACTGTAAGTTATATTCGAAATTTCAGCTGTGGAAGGGTCAGTACTCCTAACCCCAAACTTGTTCAAGGATCAACTGTAAATAAATAGGGTTCATTTGATTATCTCTGTTCTTCATTCTCCTAATGAACTTGTGGGTACAGGCATCATAGGTCAAACTACAATACCTTCAGGAGCTAAGCAAGTAATTGAGATGGAGAACTATGAGCCTGGGGTAAAATAATAGGGAATGGTGGGGAGTGAAAGGAAAGGGGAGCAAACTGTACTAAGCTCCAGCAGATTGTCCTGTGATAGTGCAGGGCCAGGGTTGGAGGATCTTTTATTTATTTATTTTTTAACGAGAAGTCTGAAGTCTGGATTTTATGTAAAGTTTCTCTAGTATTAGATATTGGCAAGTAATCTCTCTCACACACACACACACACACACACCCACACACACCCACAACCACACCCACACCCACACCCACCCATTCTGTAGGCCAAACAAAACAAGTTTTCTTGAAGCCACATGTGTTGCAATTATACTCTTTTAGATTTAGATAAGGGTTTTCAAATTTTAGCTCTACTAGAATCACCTGGTATGCCTGTTGAAAATCTAGATTTCTAGGCCTCTCACCCCAGAGAGCCCAAAATGTCATAGTTTTAGAGTTCTAGAGTATAATCATAAACCGTAGTTTTTTGGGGGTTTTTTTTGAGTTTTTTTTAGCTCAAGCTGTATTATATTCCAAAGTACAGTTGATCAAAGAGGATTCTTTAGAAAATTAAAAATTCAAGGTGTAGTGTTCTCCACAGTATTAGACCTAGTTTCCCTTTCTATTAAGTACCTTTTGGTGCTCCCTTTGTTATATCCTGAATGAACTTTATAGAAAGCAAGTCTTTTCTAACACATATTTTTTACAAAAATCAACATAATGGTTTGACTGTTTTAAAGAAGAAACAAAGCTAATTTATAGCAACAAGCATATAATTTGTAAATGCTTAGACACAATTACACTAGCCACCAAGCCTCCATTGAGAACGTTGGTTTAAACTTTTGTAAGGCTACCAGTTGGAAGGAATGAGGGTGAGTGACCACAAGCTAAAGTTGGTTTACTACCTCAGTCCTGACTTTCATTTTCTTAGTATGCAGTAATGTCCAGGAAAGAGGGAAGAGCTTAGAAAACATTTTCTTTAGGTACATATTGGTACATGAAGTCAGGAGACAAACTGATCTTGGAGAAATGTTACAACATTGTGCAATATTTTGTAGTGTGGATGTACTGTTCAGCCAAAGAGTAGCAAGCTCTAAGAGCTATTTTTAAAGAATACTGAGAGCACACTTTTGAAAGGGGTCAAGGGAGAGTAAAATATGAGTCCATCAGTTCTCTTTATTTTTTTTTATTTATTTTTTTAAAAAGACTTTTTATCTTTTTTTAAAATTAATTTATTCATTTATGGCTGTGTTGGGTCTTCGTCTCTGTGCGAGGGCTTTCTCTAGTTGCGGCAAGCGGGGACCACCCCTCATCGCGGTGCGTGGGCCTCTCATTATCGCGGCCTCTCTTGAGGCTCCAGACGCGTAGGCTCAGCAATTGTGGCTCACGGGCCCAGCCGTTCTACAGCATGTGGGATCTTCCCAGACCAGGGCTCGAACCCGTGTCCCCTGCATTAGCAGGCAGATTCCCAACCACTGCGCCACGAGGGAAGCCCAGTTCTCTTTATTAACTGGCAGTCTGTAAGATATAACTATCAATTATGGGAGCTGATTTCTTTTGGTTCTTGGAGAAAAGTATTAATCACGTTTTGAGTACAATATATAATGACAAAGGATTTAAGATTTAAGATCTGTATACAATATTCACCTGCTGATGGAAGTTACTATTGATTTCAGTTTGGGGTTGTTATGAATAAAACCGTTATAAATATTTGTAGACAAGTCGTTATGTGAATATGTTTTCATTTCCTTGGGTAAATACTTAGAATTGGAATTCCTTGTTCGTGTCATAAATGTATGTTTACCCTGGAGTTCCATTTTGCATTCCCTCCAGCAGTGTATGAGGGTTCCAGTTAACGTCCTCACTAATTTGGGTGGTGTTAGTCTTTAATTTTAGCCATTCTAATATGTTTGAAGACGTATCTCATGATTTTAATTTTCCTTTCCCCGATGAATAATAATGGGCATCTTTTCCTGTGCTTATTGGCTATTCTTACTTATTTTTGGTAAAATTTCAGTTTAAGGCTTTTGTAGATTTTTAAAACTAGGTGATTTGGCCTGTTACTGAAAAGTAAAAATTCTCTGTGTATGTCCAGTTTCCAGGCGCTCGTCTACATACATATATTGCAGGTATTTTCTTCCACTCCTTTTGCTTGCTTGTTCATCTTCTTTTTTTCTTTTTTCTTTTTTTGCTGCACCATGCGGCATGTGGGATCTTAGTTCCCTGACCAGGGATCATACCTGTGCCCCTGCATTGGAAGCGTGGAGTCTTAACCACTGGGCCACCAGAGAAGTCCCTCATTTTCTTTCTTTTTTTTTTTTTTTTAAACTTTCTATTTTATTTTGGAGTATAGCCAGTTAACAGTGTGATAGTTTCAGGTGCACAGCAAAGGGACTCAGCCATACATATGCACGTATCCGTTCTCCCCCAAACTCCCCTCCCATCCAGGCTGCCACATAACATTGATAAGAGTTCCCTGTGCTGTACAGTAGGTCCTTGTTGGTTATCCATTTTAAATATAGCAGTGTGTACATGTCCATCCTAAACTCCCTGACTATACCTTCTTATTGATGGTGTCTTTTGAAAAGCTGAAGTTTTAAATTTTATCTAGTTTATAATTTCTTTTTCTTTTACTGTTAGTGATTTTAGTGTTCTAACAATTCTGTGCCTACTCCAAGTTTACTTAGATTTTTCTCCTGTCTTTTCTTTCAGTACTTTTATAGTTTTAGCTTTTATATTTAGATCTGTAATATATTTTGGGTAATTTTTGTGCTAGGTAAGGGTTGAGGTTCATGTTTTTAACCGTATGTTAAAGCACCATTTATTGAAGAGAGTACTTTCCCCATTATATTACTTTTGGGATTTTTGTAAAAAGTCAGTTGAACATTTATGTATGGTTCTGTTTCTCTACTCTCTATTCTATTGATCTATTCGTTGAGTACTAATAATGTTTTTTTTATTTTTACTTTAGCTTTTTAAGCAGATTTTGAAATTGGACAATTTTGTTCTTTTTCAAAATTGTTTTGGCTCTTTAAAGTCATTGCGTTTCTTGACAAGTTTTTAGAATCGAATTATCAATTTCTACACAAAAGTGCTATGATTTTCATTGGAATTGCATTGAATCTAGATATCAATTTGGGGAGAATGATCTTAATGATATTGACTGTTCCTATCCATGAACATGTTTTATTTCCCATTTATTTAGATCTTTAATTTCTCTCAGTACTCTTATAGTGGTCTTGGGCAAATTTTGTGAAGTTTATTCTAAAATATTTTATGATAATGTTCTTTAACAATATTGAAATTGGTGTTTTAAAATTTTTCATTTCCAATTACTTGTTGCTAATATATTGAAATACAATTGGCTTTTGTATATTGATTGTATATGCTACTCTCTTGCTAAATTCAATTATTAAATCTAGTAGTTTTTTGTAGATTCCTTAGGAATTTCTACATAGACTATCATGTTACTTGCAGGTAGTTTTACTTGTTTCTTTTCATCCTTTATAATTTGTGACATTTTCTTCCCTTATTGCACTAGCTAGGACTTCGGTAGCATATTGAATAGAAGTTTAATTTCAGTATTAAATGAGAGATGACATCCATTTTCTTATTCCCGATCTTAGGAGTAAAACATTCAGTCATTCACCACTAATATGTTAGCTTGTTTGTTTTTTATAAATGCCCATTATCAAAATTAAGAGGTTCCCTTCTATTCCAAGTGTACTGAAGGTTTTTTTATCATGAATGAATGATAAATTTTTGTCAGATGCATTTTCTGTATCTATTAAAATGATCATATGGTTTTTCTCTTTTTTTTTTCTGTTGCTGTGGTGAATTACATTGATTTTCAGATGTTAAACCAGTCTTGAATTCTTGGTGTATACCGCACTTGGTCATGATGTATTATCCTTTCTGTGTACTTCTGGATTTGAATTTGTAACACTTTAAGGTTTTTTTTTTGTTTTTTCTTCATGGGGAACATTGGTGGTGTGGTTTTCTTGTGTTTTTATCTGATTTTGGTATCAAGGTAATACCTCAAAACGTGGTGTGAGGTGTTCCCTCCATATCTATTTTCTAAAAGAGTTTTTGTAAAATTACTATTAATACTTCCTTAAATACTTGACAATTCACCAGTGAATCCACCTGGACTTGGAGTTTTCTTTACGGGGAACGTTTTGATTAGGAATTCAGTGTCTTTAATAGAGATACAGCTATCAGATTTTTTGTTTCTTCTCAAATCCATTTTGGTAAATTGTTTGAAGAAAATTATATGATTCAGCTAGTTTGTACATTTACTGGCATGAGTTTGTTCCCAATATTCCCTTATCCTTTTAGTGTTTTCAGGAGCTGAATGATGTCCCCTCTTTTGTTTCTATATGTAATTCATATTTATTCTTTTTCTTGGTTACTATTACTAAGGGCTTATCAACTAACTTTTGGCTTTGTTAATTTTATTTATTGTCTCTGCTTTAAAGGTATAATTTTTTCTCTAAGCACGTGTTAGCCATCTCAAACAAATTTTGTGTTGTGTTTTTATTAACATTCCATTAAAATTTTTTTAAATTTCTCTTGTGATTTCTTCTATGACCGATGGGTTGCTTAGAAGTGTGTTAATTTATAGGTATATGGGGGATTTTCTAGATAGCTTATTTCATTGTAGTAAAAAAATGCTCTGTAGGGTTTAAATCTTTTGAAGTTTATTGAGACATTTTATGTT
This sequence comes from Balaenoptera acutorostrata, assembly GCF_949987535.1. Classification (NCBI taxonomy): domain Eukaryota; kingdom Metazoa; phylum Chordata; class Mammalia; order Artiodactyla; family Balaenopteridae; genus Balaenoptera; species Balaenoptera acutorostrata. The sequence continues at coordinate 15,928,815 of NC_080070.1, read as the reverse complement.
CTAGCATATCATCTATTTTGGTGAATGTGCACTTAAAGAATTTAAATTCTACAGTTGTTGGGAGTAGTGTTCTGTAAATGTCAATTAGGTCAAGTTGGTTGATAGTGTTGTTAAAAAAATTATATTTTTATTTTTGTTGTTGCTAGGTTTGGTTTTTTGTTGTTGTTTTAAAGCTGTACATATTTTAAATTTATTTATTTATTTTAGGCTGCATTGGGTCTTTGTTGCTGCGCACAGGCTTTCTCTAGTTGCAGCGAGCAGGGGCCACTCTTCATCGTGGTGCCTGGGCTTCTCATTGCAGTGTCTTCTCTTGTGGCAGAGCACGGGCTCTAGGCACATGGGCTTCAGTAGCTGCGGCACGCAGGCTCAGTAGTTGTGGTTCACGGGCTCTAGAGTGGAGACTCAGTAGTTGTGGCACGTGGGCTTAGTTGCTCCACAGCATATGGGATCTTCCCGGACCAGGACTCGAACCCGTGTTCCCTGCATTGGCAGGCGAATTCTTAACCACTGCACCTCCAGGGAAGTCCCTTTGTTGTTGTTTTTTTTTTTTGTCTGCTTGTTCTATCAGTTATAGAAAGAAGAATGTTTAAATCTTCAATCATGATTGCTGATTTCTCTCTATTCCTTTAATCCAGTTAGTTTCTGCTATAAGTATTTTGAAGCTTTGTCTTACTGATGAGTTGCCTGCCCTTTTTAACACTACGAAATGTTCTTCTCTATCATTCATACTACTATTTCATGACCTATGCATTGTCTTATATTAATATAGCTACCAGTTTTCTTACCTTTGTGTTTAAATTGTTTATTTTTCCATCCTTTTACTTTTAACCTTTATATTTAAAGTGTATCTCTTGTAGATAGTGTATGGTTGTGTCTTGCTTTTTTATCCAAGTTGTAAAATTTTGCTTTTAATTGTTTAATTCATTTACATTTTAAGTAATTTATTAGTATGGTCCAATTTAAGATTACCATCTTTTTATTTATTTTCTCTTTGTTCCTGCTGGGCCTCTAGTATCTTTGCTCTTCTCTCAATCCCTTAGCAGCTGCTCTCTGGTAGACTTCTGGTAAGTCTCACTCTGCACATGCATGGTAGCCTTCAGCCAAGAATTTGGGGAAACCCTACATAGACTACTGGCACCCTTCCTCTGTGCAGTTCCCTCCTCTCCAGTGCTTATCTGTTTCACAGCCCAAATTTTCCTCTGGCTCCTAAGCTGTGTTCTGCTGAGCCTCTAGTTCCCTGTACCATGGTCAGGATATAGTTCCCAGGCAAAGAATCAAGATATTATAGGGGCTCACTTCCTGAGTTTATTCTTCCCAGTTACATATAGTTATTCATGTCAGGCAAGCTTGCCTTGGTACTAGTTACTCTGTCCTGGTGAAAAGTTGATGTCCGAAGACCATTTTTTGATCACATTGCACTTTTTTCATATACTCAAATGTGGGTAATCAGCAAACTCTGGTTCTTAGATCCTTAGATTTGTCCCTTTAATTTTTCTTAGAGACCGCACCAATTTAAACTATCACCTAGATGCACACATCTCTCGTGTCTTCCTGTTACCTTGACCCCTTTCTCAAATTTTACGTGCATTTTCAAGTATGCACTAGACCAGTAGTCTCTAAAATGGGATGTGTGCTGCATTATGAAATAAAATTCTAGTGAGGTGAGGGAAAACATTAGAACTTATTTGCATAAATTAAGCTTGAAAGTACTTGATGTGTAGATTGTTGTGGTCACATGAATAAGCATGTTAACTGGCTACATTGCACGTATTGTACACAACGTATCCTGAGGGAGGAGTCAGGGCTGCTGCAAGTCCAAAAGGTACCTTTGTGTGAGTTAGAAATAAGCATGGCGTATGTAGCCCCAGGGAATACATGGCTTAGCAAATGGAATGCGAATAATCCTCATTTGCCCTCTAAAATTAAGCAGTCCCTTGTGCTGTATCTGAATGGGTCTCCCCTCACCTACCCACCAAGTTTAATTGTGCTTAGAGCCCTGGAAGATTGGGACCTAGAACTAGGAATAAATCTTCTCATAAAAGAAAAAAACAAAAACAAAACTATACACAGCTGCCCTGGAGGTGATGGGATTTCTCTACTGCACACCCTGTTGTATTTTTTTTTCTCCCACAAATTGTAACACAATTTAGATAAGTAAGTTTATGGATTTTCACATCTGTTTTTAACTAAAATGACTGTCAGAAGATTGAAGATCACGGTAGGCCATTTCCAGGACCCTAGTGAAGTTAGGGTCTAATCTCCATTCCTAGAGAAGTTCCATATGGATGCCACTCAAAAAAGCCCCTCGGTTTCAGCAGTCTGGAAAGTCCCTAAATTATAAGATGTAGGGCACATGTGCAATAGCCATAAAAAATGATCCCCCCCCCCACATCTATGGTCAATTAATCTTCCACAAGAGTCAAGAATATACAGTGGAGAAAAAGTCTCTTCAATAAGTGGTGCTGGGAAAACTGGACAGCTACATGTAAAAAAATGAAATTAGAACATTCTCTAATGCCATATACAAAAATAAACTCAAAATGGATTAAAGACATAAATATAAGACTGGATACTATAAAACTCCTAGAGGAAAACATAGGCAGAACACTCTTTGACATAAATCGTAGCAATATTTTTTGGATCTGTCTGCTAGAGTAATGGAAATAAAAGCAAAAATAAACAAATGGGATCTAATTAAACTTAAGAGGTTTTGCACAGCAAACGAAACCATAAACAAAATGAAAAGACAACCTACAGAATGGGAGAAAATATTTGCAAATGATGTGACCGACAAGGGATTAATTTCCAAAATACACAAACAGCTCATACAGCTCAATATCAAAAAAACAAACAATCTGATCAAAAAATGGGCAGAAGACCTAAATAGATATTTCTCCAAAGAAGACATACAGATGGCCAACAGGCACGTGAAAAGGTGCTCAACATCGCTAATTATCAGAGAAATGCAAATCAAAACCACAGTGAGGAATCACCTCACACTGGTCAGAATGGCCATCATCAAAGAGCCTACAAATAATAAATGCTGGAGAGGATGTGGTGAAAAGGGAACCCTCCTACACTGTTGGTGGAAATGTAAATTTGTACAGCCACTATGGAGAACAGTATGGAGGTTCCTTAGAGAACTAAAAATAGAGTTACCATATGATCCAGCAATCCCACTCCTGGGCATATATCTGGAAAAGACGAAAACTCTAATTTGAAAAGATACATGCACCCCAATGTTCATAGCAGCACTATTTACAATAGCCGAGACATGGAAGCAACCTAAGTGTCCATTGACAGATGACTGGATGAAGAAGATGTGGTACATATATACGATGGAATATTACTCAACCATAAAAAAGAATGAAATAATGCCATTTGCACCAACATGGATGGACCTAGAGATTATCATACTAAGTAAAGTAAGTCAGACAGAGAAAGACAAATACCATATGTCACTGATATGTGGAATCTAAAAAATGATACAAATGAACTTATTTACAAAACAGAAATAGACTCACAGACATAGAAAACAAATTTATGGTTACCAAAGGGGGAAAAGGTGGGGGGATAAATTAGGAGTTTGGGATTAACACATACACACTACTACATGTAAACTAGGTAAACAACAGTGTTCTACTGTATAGCACAAGGAACTATACTCAGTATTGTGTAATAACCTATAATGGAAAAGAATCTGAAGAAGAATATATATATTTTATATATATATATATATAAAACACTGAATCACTTTGGTGTATACCTGAAACTAACACAGCATTGTAAATCAACTATACTTCATTCAATTAAAAAAATTATAAATTAATTCTTTTTAAAAAAGTGATCCCAATTCTAATTAAAAGTGTAGAGATAGTTCCATTTAAGTCTAATCGAGGTTGGGTACTGTTGGCTTGGTTCTTACCCAGTTTAGGAAAATACAGAAAACTGAGCCCAGAGAAATCAGGGCTGCTCATATTTAATGACTTCTTCAGTGTTTTGTAGGGGGATAGATACTTGCATTCTTGACACCTGAATATGCAGTCAATGGTGGATTAGCAGGCAAGGAGATCCATGTTCTATAGAAAGCTTGTAACCGTTGCTGCCTCATTTTGTGTTTAATTTTATCAGGTGTATGGAGTTGATGGAGTTGTGATTTTTCCCACCAGGCTTAAATTACTTGAATCTTTGAAATCTCATATTCAGCTGTGATAAAGATAATGCTAATTTTGCAAGCATAGCAGCATAGAATGGCAGAACTGATCCTTTATAGGCTCTTCATCAGTCTTATTATGAAGTTGACAGCAATGATTAACTAGGTCTAACAAGAATTGGGCCTAAAAGTTTCAAAATTAATAAGAAGACTCTTTGAAATTGATTGACATCCTCTATGTTAATGAGCTGTGCCATAAGTGAATGTCACATCTTGGACCATCAGCCAGTAACGGTATGAAGCTTTCATGATTAGCAATACATTTAAAAGCATTTATTTCATTCTTTTAAAATATCTTATATTTATGTGATTTACTATGTACAAGATACACTAGTACTTTAGCATATGTACATAATAAATATATATGTAGGGTGCATGTTCAAATATTTGTGTTTAAAACAACACGTAAACATATCAGTATCAGCTGAATTGCCTCAGTGTTTTTGCATGTTTATCTAGTCTTTAAAAACATTTTTCAAATTCTCTTCTTTGAAGTTGCAAAACAACCCTATTCCTCAAAGAACTACCAGAAGATCTTTGATTATGGATAAATAGTCTCCCTGGGATCTCTTGACTATATATATTCAGCATTAAGCATAACCAGGAAGAGAGCCTATAGCACATGAGATTCTTAGTGTACGTCTGTCTCTGTACTGGTATATGTTGATTTATGTTTCTTTCTGTCCTCATCAATCTTCTAGACTTGCGGTTCAAGTTCTCCCACTTCCCTAACCCTTCCTCTTTGGTCTCCTTGTTGTCTTCCCTCTGTTTCCTTCCCTTCTATTCTTGGAAAGTAGAGTGTGGAGATCACCTAGGACAAACCTTTAGGAATTTTTTTTTTTTTTGGCTGCATTGGGTCTTCGTTGCTGCACGCGGGCTTCCTCTAGTTGCGGCGAGCGGGGGCTACTCTTTGTTGCCGTGCACGGGCTTCTCATTGCAGTGGCTTCTCTTGTTGCGGAGCACGGACTCTAGGCATGCGGGCTCAGTAGTTGTGGCTCGCAGGCCACAACTATTTTGGTAGAGAGATAGAAGGGAAAACCATATTGGGGTGGGTGGGAGGTAAAGAGATATAGATGGAAAAGTTTACCAACTCTGTTAAAAAAAAAAAAGTTTACTTCTGAAGGGAGGGAGGAAAGGGATAAGGCAGTACCTGGGGAGAAAAAAATAGGAGTTGAGGAATATTTCTTGTTTATTTTTTTGTGAATAGGAAAGGCTTAAGCATGTTTATTTATTTATTATTTATACAATTTTTAAAGGTCACTCTCCATTTACAGTTATTACAAAATATTGGCTATATTCCTTGTATTGTACAATACATCCTTGTAATACTATCTTACACCCAGTGGTTTGTACCTCCCACTTCCCTATCCCTATATTGTCCCCCACCCCATGTGGTAACCACTAGTTTGTTCTCTATATCTGTGAGTCTGCTTCTTTTTTGTTTTTTCACTACTTTGTTGGTTTTTTTTAGATTCCACATATAAGTGATATCATACAGTATTTGTCTTTCTCTGTCTGACTTATTTCACTTAGCATAATGCCTTCCAAGTCCATCCATGGTGCTGCCAATGGCAAAACTTTGTCCTTTTTTATGGCTGACTAGTATTCCACTGTGTGTGTGTGTGTGTGTGTGTGTGTGTGTGTGTGTGTGTGTACACACACACACACACACACACCACATCTTTATCCACTCATCTGTTGAGGGACACTTAGGTTGTTTCTGTATCTTGGCGATTATAAGTAATGCTGCTATAAACATTTGGGTGCATATATCTTTTTGAATTAGTGTTTTTGTTTTTTTCAGATATATACCCAGGAGTGGAATTGCTGGGTCATATAGTAGATCTGTTTTGGGATCCAGCCAAGTGAGCTATTGAATATACAAAAGAAGAGATTTGTGAGTGTGTGAGCTTCTGAGAAGGCAGGGTAGGATTGATCCAAGGCATGGTGGAGAGATTAGTGACTGGATAGGAGAAGAAACGTTTTCTTTATTGTGAACAGGAGAGAAGGCAAGAAAAGGCATAAATATAGAAGGTTTCTCTGTGTGTCCTCAAAGTGGGTGGCATTTCCCAGTAAAACGTAGTATGATTACAGATCATGTTTGCTGCTAGAGATCAGAATTCATAGTGATACCCGTATGCCTTCTCTGAAGCAGCAGAGTGTTTCAGGGTAGTGTTACTCAACATGTGGTCCACACACTGTTAACATGGGTCTGAAATGAAGCAAAGAGTTTGCCACAGGAAAGTCTGGGGGAGCTAGGACAGCCTGGTACCTGAAGTTCTTGGAAATATTCAGTGAAAAGAACAGAGCCCCACGCTGAGAAGAAACTGCTGCAAATAAACACAGGTTGACTAGGATAGGAATTTAGGGGTTAAGAAGAGAGAAGAAGGTTCAGATACATGTGGGAAGGGGGACTGGAGGAGGCAGATTTCAGAAAATATTAGAGAAGTGGTTACACTAAGGTACCATAGGTTTGAATACTTTGTGGTAAAAATGTAAGAGGAAACCTTAGAACTCTGAATCTAGGAAACAACCTCTACATAGGAAACTTCTCTTATAAATACAGGAAAATCCCTTAATATGAATTATGGAAAATCCCTTAATATGAATTATGGAATCTACTGTGGTTTTATATCATTCAAAGATATTATATAAGAAAAAAGGACAATAGCCCTCAATAATAGATCTAAAGAAATTGAGATAGCATTGTACCTTGGTCTTAAAGTAGAGATATAGTGAAACCTATTTCTACAAATGAAACAGGATGTTACGTAAAAACAACATAAACCATAATTACAAAAGTTTAGAAATGAGTTGGCTGTGCTATAGGATGTCATGAAAAGAAAAACTGACAGTTAAGGAATAAAATTAGAAGTATTTCAGAAATGAAAATAAACCAGAAAGTTCTTGAATGAATAGACACTCTAGAAACTACCATAAAAGAAGTAAAGGATGGGGGCTTCCTTGGTGGCGCAGTGGTTAAGAATCCACCTGCTAATGCAGGGGACATGGGTTCGAGCCCTGGCCCGGGAAGATCCCACATGCCGCGGAGCAACTAAGCCCGTGTGCCACAACTACTGAGCCTGCGCTCTAGAGCTCGTGTGCCATGACTGCTGAGCCCGTGTGCCTAGAGCCCGTGCTCTGCAACAAGAGAAGCCACTGCAATGAGAAGCCCGGCACCGCAATGTAAAGTAGCCCCTGCTCGCCTCAACCAGAGAATGCCGGCACACAGCAACGAGCACCCAACGCAGCCAAAAATAAAAATAAAAAGTAAATAAATTTTAAAAAACAATAAAGGATGGAAAAAGATGAAAACAAATCAAACAAGTAGAGAAGGAGATCAAAGAAATTCATAGAGAAAGTGATAAGATCTTATATTCACATACCCATAAATAAATGGATGTTTATAATATGAAGAGTACTAAAACAACGGAACAGAAAAAAATTACAATCAGAGAAAATGTTGAAAGGATGGTAAACATCTATATTAAAAGGGCTTACCATGTGCCTAGGAAAATTGAAACAGAACAGGCACCACTGAAACTTGTTCTAGGGCTTTAAAGAAAAAGAAAACACTTGGACAGCTATACAAAAAGACTACATCACTTATAATGGAAAGAATGTCAGATTATCATTAGACTCCAACATCAGCATTAGAGTCCAGAAGACAGTGGAGTAAAGATTTTAAGATTTTCACAGAAAGAAAATGTGAGTTGAGACTGTATCCAACCAACTGATTTTCAAGCATAAAGACCACGTGTAAGAACTTAGCAAGTATCGTTCTTATGTACCCTTACTAAGGATACCAGATTTTGCTATATTTTCTTTAAATTTCTCATGTTAGTATACTTAGTTGTTTTTTTCTGACCCATATGAGTAAATTGTAGATATCATGACCCTTCAGCCCTGAACATGTTAATGTGTCTCTGAAGAATAGAGATTCTCTTCTTAAAAGTGTTTTTAAGCTTTATTGAGATAAGATTAAACATACAGTAAGCCGCATGTATTTAAAATATACAAGTTGATGAGTTTTAACATATGCAAAGATAATCTTGTATGTAAGCACAGTATAGTTACCAAATTTAGGAAATTTGACAATGATACAACACTATTATCTAATACGTAATACATATTCAGATTTTGGCAGTAGTCCCAATATTGCCTTTCAACCCAGTTGTGGGTTTTTTTGTTTGTTTTTTTTTGGATGGAGGGGATGTTGTGAGGATCCAAGATACAGATTGCCAGCACATTCCATAGAATACATTTGTGGACGAGTTCCAAAGACTGGATCTCCAACAAATCCCTCTGGTACAGCACCAAAGTGCAAGCCTCCGCTGTGCCTTCTCCACCAAAGTCTAGTATCAGCCCTGGAGGGAAACTACTTCCTTGGGCATTCTGTCTCAGGCTTAGAGGTAGTGGCTATTATGCCATATCGTATCATATCATGTCTGATATTATACCTGTATTTAGAGTTCTCTCTACGTCTTACTGACCAGTTCTTGTTAACCCAGTTCCTTCATGTGGTTAACAATTATTTATATTAAACTTCTTTTTTCAAACTCAATGTATGGTTTCTCTCTCCTTATTGTATCCAGACTGAAGCAGCATTTTGGGCATAAATGATATGTCCTTTTCAGTGCTTTACATTAGGAAACCATGATCTCATTGTCCCATTATTATTGATGTTGGCTTTGATCACTTGTTTAAGGGGGTGAATGCCAGATTTCTCCACCCTAAAGATGTCTTTTCTCCCCTTTGTAATTAATACGTAACATCCTGTGAGATACTTTGGGGTCTTTGTAAATATTCTGTTCCCCAAAACTTTTTTTTTTTTTCCACTGTCTTTTTTTGGGGTTATTTTTTTTTTTCACACACACACACACACTGTATTTTATTTTTACAAGAGATAAATAGACTGACACCAAGCATTGTACATGGATGACCACAACAAAAGCAACAATGATTGCAATTACCAAACATGAAACACACTCATACTATGTCATAATATTGACATTCAGTCCAGTAATCCTCCACTGTAACAGCTCCTTTACTTTGCAGTGAAAATTGATTTGTATATTCTTTGCCTCTGAGTCCTTGTTGGATTTTTTTTTTTAATTCAGACAGAAAGTCACAAAAATTATACTCATCCTCATCAGTTCACTCAGTCCCATGTAATTAAATTTTTTTTTTCTTCTTGATCTTTTGTTAGCACTTTTATGAGTTCATCAGTTTATCATTAGAGTTCTGAAAATGCTTATTCATTCAGTTCAGCAGTACAGTCAGTTACCAGAAACCTGTACTTGTCAGAGTCTTTTCCATGAATTTCTTAAAGATGAAACCCTTTTATAGGAACATATTTGCAAAAGCATCAGAGTACACCCAGAACTGTCTGTAAATGACAAAAGACTTAAAAATGACCACAGTTAAAAATTTGATGAAAGTTCATAATAATGCAGTTGACAAGAAAATTAGTTATTTCTGAGATATACATTTTAAGGTAATAACTAGGATTATGACTTATAACATTATACCAGAACATATAAGATTTTTAGAAATTTCATGTAATGTCTGAAACATTTATATTAACATATTTCCATACAAATAACCCAATGAAAGTTTAGTATTAGTTGTTTTGTTTGTTTGTTTTTTTATACTGCAGGTTCTTATTAGGCATCAATTTTATACACATCAGTGTATACATGTCAATCCCAATCGCCCAATTCAGCACAACACCATACCCACCTCACCGCAGTTTTCCCCCCTTGGTGTCCATATGTCCGTTCTCTACATCTGTGTCTCAACCTCTGCCCTGCAAACTGGCTCATCTGTACCATTTTTCTAGGTTCCACATACATGCGTTAATATATGATATTTGTTTTTCTCTTTCTGACTTACTTCACTCTGTATGACAGTCTCTAGATCCATCCACGTCTCAACAAATGACTCAATTTCGTTCCTTTTTATGGCTGAGTAATATTCCATTGTATATATGTACCACAACTTCTTTATCCATTCGTCTGTTGATGGGCATTTAGGTTGCTTCCATGACCTGACTATTGTAAATAGTGCTGCAATGAACATTCGGGTGCATGTGTCTTTTTGAATTACGGTTTTCTCTGGGTATATGCCCAGTAGTGGGATTGCTGGGTCATATGGTAATTCTATTTTTAGTTTTTTAAGGAACCTCCATATTGTTCTCCATAGTGGCTGTATCAATTTACATTCCCACCAACAGTGCAAGAGGGTTCCCTTTTCTCCACACCCTCTCCAGCATTTGTTGTTTGTAGATTTTCTGATGATGCCCATTCTAACTGGTGTGAGGTGATACCTCATTGTAGTTTTGATTTGCATTTCTCTAATAATTAGTGATGTTGAGCATCTTTTCATGTGCTTCGTGGCCATCTGTATGTCTTCTTTGGAGAAATGTCTATTTAGGTCTTCTGCCCATTTTTGGATTGGGGTGTTTGTTTCTTTAATATTGAGCTGAATGAGCTGTTTGTATATTTTGGAGATTAATCCTTTGTCTGTTGATTCGTTTGCAAATATTTTCTCCCATTCTGAGGGTTGCCTTTTCGTCTTGTTTATGGTTTCCTTTGCTGTGCAAAAGCTTTGAAGTTTCATTAGGTCCCATTTGTTTATTTTTGTTTTTATTTCCATTACTCTAGAAGGTGGATCAAAAAAGATCTTGCTGTGATTTATGTCAGAGAGTGTTCTTCCTATGTTTTCCTCTAAGAGTTTTATAGTGTCCAGTCTTACATTTAGGTCTTTAATCCATTTTGAGTTTACTTTTGTGTATGGTGTTAGGGAGTATTCTAATTTCATTCTTTTACATGTAGCTGTCCAGTTTTCCCAGCACCACTTATTGAAGAGACTGTCTTTTCTCCATTGTATATCTTTGCCTCCTTTGTCATAGATTAGTTGACCATAGGTGTGTGGGTTTATCTCTGGGCATTCTATCTTGTTCCATTGATCTATGTTTCTGTTTTTGTGCCAGTACCATATTGTCTTGATTACTGTAGCTTTGTAGTATAGTCTGAAGTCAGGGAGTCTGATTCCTCCAGCTCCGTTTTTTTCCCTCAAGACTGCTTTGGCTATTCGGGGTCTTTTGTGTCTCCATACAAATTTTAAGATGATTTGTTCTAGTTCCGTAAAAAATGCCATTGGTAATTTGATAGGGATTGCATTGAATCTGTAGATTGCTTTGGGTAGTAGAGTCATTTTCACAATGTTGATTCTTCCAATCCAAGAACATGGTATATCTCTCCATCTGTTGGTATCATCTTTAATTTCTTTCATCAGTGTCTTATAGTTTTCTGCATACAGGTCTTTTGTCTCCCTAGGTAGGTTTATTCCTAGGTATTTTATTCTTTTTGTTGCAATGGTAAATGGGAGTGTTTCCATAATTTCTCTTTCAGATTTTTCATCATTAGTGTATAGGAATGCAAGAGATTTCTGTGCATTAATTTTGTTACCTGCAACTTTACCATATTCATTAATTAGCTCTAGCAGTTTTCTGGTGGCAGTTTTAGGATTCTCTATGTATAATATCATGTCATCTGCAAACAGTGACAGTTTTACTTCTTCTTTTCCAATTTGTATTCCTTTTATTTCTTTTTCTTCTCTGATTGCCGTGGCTAAGACTTCCAGAACTATGTTGAATAATAGTGGTGAGAGTGGACATCCTTGTCTTGTTCCTGATCTTAGAGGAAATGCTTTCAGTTTTTCACCATTGAGAATGATGTTTGCTGTGGGTTTGTCATACATGGCCTTTATTATGTTGAGGTAGGTTCCCTCTATGCCCACTTTCTGGAGAGTTTTTATCAGAAATGGGTGTTGAATTTTGTCAAAAGCTTTTTCTGCATCTATTGAGATGATCATATGGTTTTTCTTCTTCAGTTTGTTAATATGGTGTATCACATTGATTGATTTGTGTATATTGAACAATCCTTGCATCGCTGGGATAAATCCCACTTGATCGTGGTGTATGATCCTTTTAATGTGTTGTTGGATTCTGTTTGCTAGTATTTTGTTGAGGATTTTTGCATCTATATTCATCAGTGATATTGGTCTGTAATTTTCTTTCTTTGTAGTGTCTTTGTCCGGTTTTGGTATCAGGGTGATGGTGGCCTCATAGAATGCGTTTGGGAGTGTTCCTTCCTCTGCAATTTTTTGGAAGAGTTTGAGAACGATAGGTGTTAGCTCTTCTCTAAATGTTTGATAGAATTCACCTGTGAAGCCATCTGGTCCTGGACTTTTGTTTGTTGGAAGATTTTTAATCACAGTTTCAATTTCATTGCTTGTGATTGGTCTGTTCATATTTTCTGTTTCTTCCTGGTTCAGTCTTGGAAGGTTATACCTTTCTAAGAATTTGTCCATTTCTTCCTGGTTGTCCATTTTATTGGCATAAAGTTGCTTGTAGTAGTCTCTTAGGATGCTTTGTATTTCTGCGGTGTCTGTTGTAACTTCTCCTTTTTCATTTCTGATTTTATTGATTTGAGTCCTCTCCCTCTTTTTCTTGATGAGTCTGGCTAATGGCTTATCGATTTTGTTTATCTTCTCAAAGAACCAGCTTTTAGTTTTATTGATCTTTGCTATTGTTTTCTTTGTTTCTATTTCATTTATTTCTGCTCTGATCTTTATGATTTCTTTCCTTCTGCTAACTTTGGGTTTTGTTTGTTCTTCTTTCTCTAGTTTCTTTCAGTGTAATGTTAGATTGTTTACTTGAGATTTTTCTTGTTTCTTTAGGTAGGCTTGTATAGCTATAAACTTCCCTCTTAGAACTGCTGTTGCTGCATCCCATAGGTTTTGGGTTGTCGTGTTTTCATTGTCATTTGTCTCTAGGTATTTTTTGATTTCCTCTTTGATTTCTTCAGTGATCTCTTGGTTATTTAGTAACGTATTGTTTAGCCTCCATGTGTTTGTCTTTTTTACGTTTTTTTCCCTGTAATTCATTTCTAATCTCATAGCATTGTGGTCAGAAAAGATGCTTGATATGATTTCAATTTTCTTAAATTTACTGAGGCTTGATTTGTGACCCAAGATGTGATCTATCCTGGAGAATGTTCCGTGCGCACTTGAGAAGAACATGTAATCTGCTATTTTTGGATGGAATATCCTATAAATATCAATTAAATCTATCTGGTCTATTGTGTCATTTAAAGCTTCTGTTTCCTTATTTATTTTCATTTTGGATGATCTGTCCATTGGTGTAAGTGAGGTGTTAAAGTTCCCCACTATTACTGTGTTACTGTCAATTTCTTCTTTTATGGCTGTTAGCAGTTGCCTTATGTATTGAGGTGCTCCTATGTTGGGTGCATATATATTTATAATTGTTATATCTTCTTCTTGGATTGATCCCTTGATCATTATGTAGTGTCCTTCGTTGTCTCTTGTAACATTCTTTACTATAAAGTCTATTTTATGTGATATGAGTATAGCTACTCCAGCTTTCTTTTGATTTCCATTTGCATGGAATATCTTTTTCCATCCCCTCACTTTCAGTCTGTATGTGTCCCTAGGTCTAAAGTGGGTCTCTTGTAGACAGCATATATATGGGTCTTGTTTTTGTATCCATTCAGCAAGCCTGTGTCTTTTGGTTGGAGCATTTAATCCATTCACGTTTAAGGTAATTATCGATATGTATGTTCCTATGACCATTTTCTTAATTGTTTTGGGTTTGTTTTTGTAGGTCCTTTTCTTCTCTTGTGTTTCCCACTTAGAGAAGTTCCTTTAGCATTTGTTGTAGAGCTGGTTTGTTGGTGCTGAATTCTCTTAGCTTTTGCTTGTCTGTAAAGCTTTTGATTTCTCCATCAAATCTAAATGAGATCCTTGCCGTGCCGGGTAGAGTAATCTTGGTTGTAGGTTCTTCCCTTTCATCACTTTAAGTATATCATGCCACTCCCTTCTGGCTTGTAGAGTTTCTGCTGAGAAATCAGCTGTTAACCTTATGGGAGTTCCCTTGTATGTTATTTGTCGTTTTTCCCTTGCTGCTTTCAATAATTTTTCTTTGTCTTTAATTTTTGCCATTTTGATTACTATGTGTTTCTCCTTGGGTTTATCCTGTATGGGACTCTCTGCACTTCCTGGACTTGGGTGGCTATTTCCTTTCCCATGTTAGGGAAGTTTTCGAGTATAATCTCTTCAAATATTTTCTCTGGCCCTTTCTCTCTCTCTTCTCCTTCTGGGACCCCTATAATGCGAATGTTGTTGCGTTTAATGTTGTCCCAGAGGTCTCTTAGGCTGTCTTCATTTCTTTTCATTCTTTTTTCTTTAGTCTGTTCCGCAGCAGTGAATTCCACTATTCTGTCTTCCAGGTCACTTATCCGTTCTGCCTCAGTTATTCTGCTATTGATTCCTTCTAGTGTAGTTTTCATTTCAGTTATTGTATTGGTCATCTCTGTTTGTTTGTTCTTTAATTCTTCTAGGTCTTTGTTAATCATTTCTTGCATCTTCTCAATCTTTGCCTCCATTCTTATTCCAAGGTCCTGGATCATCTTCACTATCATTATTCTGAATTCTTTTTCTGGCAGGTTGCCTATCTCCACTTCATTTAGTTGTTTTTCTGGGGTTTTTTCTTGTTCCTTCATCTGATATATAGCCCTCTGCCTTTTCATCTTCTCTGTCTTTCTGTAACTGTGGGTTTTGGTCCACAGGCTGCAGGATTGTAGTTTTTCTTGCTTCTGCTGTCTGCCCTCTGGTGGTTGAGGCTATCTAAGAGGCTTGATGGGAGGCTCTGTTGGTGGGTAGAGCTGACTGTTGCTGTGGCGGACAGAGCTCCGTAACACTTTAATCCACTTGACTGTTGATGGGTGGGGCTGGGTTCCCTCCCTGTTGGTTGTTTTGCCTGAGGCAACTCAACACTGGGGCCTACCTGGGCTCTTTGATGGGGTTAATGGCAGACTCTGGGAGGGCTCACGCCAAGGAGCACTTCCCAGAACCTCCGCTGCCAGTGTCCTTGTCCCCACGGTGAAACAGAGCCACCTCCCGCCTCTACAGGAGACCCCCCAACACCAGCAGGTAGGTCTGGTTCAGTCTCCCCCGGGGTCACTGCTCCTTCCCCTGGGTCCCGATGCGCACACTACTTTGTGTGTGCCCTCCAAGAGTGGGGTCTCTGTTTCCCCCAGTCCTGTCAAAGTCCTGCAATCAATTCCCACTAGGCTTCAAAGTCTGATTCTCTAGGAATTCCTCCTCCCGTTGCCGGACCCCCAGGTTGGGAAGCCTGATGTGGGGCTCAGAAGCTTCACTCCAGTGGGTGGACTATTGTGGTATAAGTGTTCGCCAGTCTGTGAGTCACCCACCCAGCAGTTATGGGATTTGATTGTACTCTGATTGCGCCCCTCCTACCGTCTCACTGTGGCTTCTCCTCTGTCCTTGGACGTGGGGTATCCTCCTTGGTGAGTTCCAGTGTCTTCCTGTCGATGATTGTCCAGCAGCCAGTTGTGATTCTGGTGCTCTCGCAAGAGGGAGTGAGAGCACGTCCTTCTACTCTGCCAACTTGGTTAATCTCCCCCAAAGCTTTTTTGATGGGCATCCACAGCTGATTCATGCTTTCATCAGTTATTACTGTGATGTTGCAAAATGGTGATTTTTTATATCATTCCATGCTTATCGGTTGATAATTTACTGTTTCAGTGACATTTTCCCTTTCTGTTTATTTATCTATCATTATGGGCTTATGAAATTTTTTATTTAATATGTTATAATCCATTTCTTTAATTTTTAATTTTGATAATCAAATTGTTCCCATTTGGGTAGTACAAATCCTTCAGGTTGACATCTTGTCCTTTGACACACCCCTGTTGATTTTTGAACACTTTTTACTTTCTGGCAAACAAAGAGTTTCTAGATTCATCTCATGCTGTTTGTATACCAGCCTTAGTTGTTTCTTCAAGTATCCCCAATTTCTTCTTTTGATAAAATCCAATTTATCTTATTATAATTTTACTTTTGTGCTGTATCTAAGAAATCTTTACCTAACACAAATGTTTTCTCCTTGAAGTTTCATAATTTTAAGTTTTACTTTTAGGTCAATGATCTATTTTCAGTTAATTTTTATATGTGGTCATTTTACATATGGATATTTTAATTTTTCCACCACTGCTGCTGAGAAGGCTATTCTTTTTGTACCGCACTGCCTTTGTCAAGTGTCAATTATCCATGTATATATGGACTTCTGGCCTCTCTGTTCTGTTCCATTGATCTCTTTGTCTTTATGCCAGTACCATGCTGTTGAGTCTGTATATTAATGTCTTATGCCAAGAAAACAACAGGGAAGATGTTCTGCAGGGAATTCTTATGTTTAACTGTAGAACTGAATTTAATAAGCGGGAGAAAGGGTGACAAAGTAGTATGTACTTGTTATATGCTCTAACAATGTAGATATATTACAGTTATTCAAGAACTTAAGGAATATAGTTCACATAAATCTTTCCTGAGAAAGCTATTAGAGAATAAATTTCAGACAACCAAGAAATGATTTAATAGGCTCATTGATTGCCTTATAGAAATTCACCAGGGCATCAAAGAATATTATTACTTTAAATAGATGCTGGGGGATGCAGTGCAGAGATGGTATGAGAGGAAGAAAAGAGCTAATTTCTATATTGTTTATACTAGGGAATCAATAGACAGTATTTAAGAGAGAACTAAGGTTATATAAAGGTATTCACATAAAAAGGGACCATTAGGACAAAAACCCAAACCTTTCTAGATACCAAAAGAAATATGGAAGGGGAAAAAAAAGAACAAAGGAAATAAACACAGTGAGATCATTTATATATTCTCTCTGACAGAATTGAGACCATATCAGGCATATCATTAAATGAGCTTAACTGGCTTCTTAAGAGAAAAAAGTATTTTCAGGTTAATTAACATAGTGAAAGCCACCTCTGTGCTCTATGCAAAAGATATAACCACAAAACTGAAAGACTCAGAAAAGTGAAGAATAAAAGGTTAGGCAAAGATATGCCAGACAAATCAAATAAAAAGAAAACAGAGGTCACTATTTTGATGTTGCACAAGGTAGAACTCAGGCTAGAGATCATTAAAGAGGTAACATTATAAGGTTACAAGCTGCAAGTCTTAATGAAGATGTATTATTGGATACATGGATATTAATGACAACTTTGACTTTTTAAAAACTGTTTCAGGAGAGCCAATAAGAATTAGTAAAAGAAGACTTAAAATCTCAGTTGAAGATAGGTCAAGTGGACAGAAATTTTATAAGGCTATTTAAGACCTAAATAACACAACCAAAAGGAGGATCTCATGGCTGTGTATTGCATATGGGAGAATACACCATCTTTGAAAAAGCATGTGGAGCATTGATGAAAAAATGATTTTTTGTTGACATATAAAGAAGACTCTCCAAAATTTTTCCCCCAAATAGATATAGCATTTTTGGACTTAAAAATCAGTACAAAAAATTGAAAAAAAGGCCCTTCCACCTGGAAACTAACAAACATACTGCCAAACAACTCTTGGCTTAAAATGAAAATTCAAGTAGAATTGTTAGGTTACTTGACATGACACATCAGAATCAATACATTATAGCAGGGGTGAGTAAACTTTTTTTTTTTTCTCTTTTTACAGAAGGATGGATAGTGAATACTTTAAAGTTTGCAGATCATATGATCTCTTTTGCAGCTTTCAAACCCTTCCATTGTAGTGTGAAAGCAGTCGTAGACAATATATAAACAAGTTTATCTGGCTGTTCCAACAAAACTTTATAAAAACAGGTGACAGACTGGATATGCCACATGAACATCTCTGTTATAGCCAAAGCTTTTATCATAAGAAAATTCTTAGCATCAAATGTTTACTTCAATGAAAATGAAAATAAGTGAATACTCAAAAAGGTAGAAAGACAACAAAAGAAAAGAATGCAGAAGGAAAGATTTAATAATGATAAAGAGTAGGTTTTAGATAACAGAAAAGGAGTAGAAGTAATACATTAAACATGACAATATGCTTATCATAGTAGAAGTACAAATTAAAACTGTACTGAAACACCATGTTTTTACTTAATAGAATGGCAAAAATACCCCCCAAAATTTGGCATTATACTTTTTGGGTGAAACTGTGGAGAAAGTAAGACACTCAGCGGTATTATTGGTGGGAATGAAAAATGGTAAAACTCCTAAGGAATGGAATTTGTCAACATCCAGCAAAATGGGAAATGCATTTCCTCACTGACCCAGCAATATTCACTTTTAGGAATACATCACAACGGTAGAATTGCAAAAGTATAAAATTATGTATGTGCAGGGTTGTAGCAGCCGTGCTTGCAAAAATGAAAAATTGGAGTGACTAGCAGTAGATAACTGGTGGAATACACTCTGATGTATTACTGTGCAGACGTAAAAGAGGAGGGAGGAAGATCTCCATAGGCTGCTATGGAGTGAATTCCAGGATGTACGGTTGAGTAAAAAATGGCAAGATGCAGAAGACTGCAATGATGACTTTGAAGAAGTGAAGTTGTGTCAGTGTGCGTTTCTTACCCCTGTCCACTAAAATGGCCTAAAAGCAATATCTCAGTAACAATAAGAAATAAGAGAGAGGGAGAAAGAGAAAATATTGCGCTGGCCAGAAAGTTCGTTTGGGTTTTTCCATAATGAACTTTTTGGCCAACCCAATACATGCTTATATTTTTTAAAAAAAATAATAAAAATCTAAAAAATGACTACCAGTGGAGGCAAGAGGAGTGGGGAAGGGATAGGCATGAAACCAGACCCATTTATGTAACTTGCATTGCAGTATTGATTTTTGGAACAGTATAAGAGTGTTATATAATAAAAACTGAAGTATTAGCCCCCTCCGCCCCAAAAAACCACCCCGAAACAAACGAACACGTGAATATAATCAACCGAGTACTTTTACTGACATAGTAAAGGATTTTTTTTCAACTGATTTTAAATTACAACATTAACTGTGCGTCTCTAGTATGCTATTTCCCTAAACAGAAAAATAAATTTTATATTTCATTCTGTGGCTTATTTTTAGTTATTATCCCGGTATAGTTACTTGGAAACTTTCTATTTCACTGGCATAAAGCAAATAGATAATTATGTTAATGTCATCAGGCAAAGGAATTTGCAGGATAATGGTGAAGGAAAGTCCAGGATAGCAGCTTGCAGCAGGCTTGAGGAAGACTGGAGCTGGAGTAAGGACTTCTCAGAGGACACATCTGAGTAAACGAAAGTAACGTTCATAGACCACTTGATACACTTGAACATATTGAAAGGGATTTGTTGGAAAGCGTGGGGCTGATTTAGTGATGAATACCTAAAAACTAAGCGAATTGTAAAATGTAGGAACTGTTAATTACTATGAACAAAATTGTTTGAGAAAGGAAATATAAATGTAATATGTTCTGTGGCTCAGTTGTGAATATTAGTGAAGGCTCATAATGGTTTGATTTAATGGAAAGCTAATAGAAATAAATGTTAGGATGATAAAGAGGGAGTTTTGGATGGGGGCTTATCCATCATCTTCCATTGTACAGTTGGACAGGGGACTCCTGTTTTTTATAATAACTCTTATACAGTAATTTAAAAAGTACTTGGTGGCATGTATTAGTAGAATTAAAGAAAAAACTGGAAAGCATGATGCTAAGTCAGGGTAAATTACGTTATTTTAAAAGTAGAAAAAATTCTCTTAAAATCATACCTGTGGCAGTAGTTAGTAAAAGTCAACTTGTTTAAATAATATTTAATTTGATTGTGGAAAAGTTCATTATTTATATGTTCTTTTCCTATATATTCAATATGTGTTTAAAAGTACTAAGCTAAAAGTTAAAGCTTCTTCCTTGACTTTTTAAAGCTACCCTCCCAGACAAATTCTGTCAACTTTCCTTTTTACATCTGTCAAAAATCTTGTTCCCTTCTTTCTATCCTCTTAGTTCAGGCCTTCTCTGTTTCTTAGGGTCATTTCAGCTACTTCCTAACTGTTCTTGCTGCTTTCTCAGTTTTGTTGAATAGGTTCCACCCCCGCCCAAATTAGGACTTTTAAACTTTTTAAAGTTGTGAAGAAAACACACGTGCAGTTAACAGTTTAAGTGAACACTTATGTAACTACCACCCAGATCAAGAAACGAACATTGCCAGTACCCCAGAAGTTCCTTGTGTGTCCCTTTTTCATCACCCCTTCCTGTCCCGTACATGGAGTCGATTTGCCCGTTTATGTTAATCACTTCCTTCATTTACTTTATGGTAAATATAATTTAGCCTGTTGGGGACTTTGTGTAAAAAGAACAATATTGTTATATTTCATTTCATTTCATTTCTTGCTATTTTCATTAAGCATTGAAGGGGTCATACATGTTACTGCATATAGCTATAGCTCATTCATTTTTAATGCTGTTTAATACATTATACAAATATACCACAACTTTTCTATTGTTGCTGGGCATTTGAAATGTTGCCCATTTTGGACTTTTTAAAGCAATGCAGCTATTAACATTCTTGTTAATGTATCCTGCTGTTCATATATAGGAGTCCTGAGTTTTGTTTTGTTTTGTTTTGTTTTACTTAAAAGCAGAATTCTGGGTCATGGGGTATGCAAATAGTCAATTTAACTTTTACCAACTTTCATATACCCACCAGCAGCTAACCTGTGTTCCTGTTGGCTGAGATGTGGATGCTCACCAACGTTTGGTGTTACCCTTCTTTTTATTTTTTGTCAATCTGATGGATGTTTCTCGTTAACTTCTCTGGATCTGATACGCATATTGACCATTTGGATTTCAGCTATTGTGAAGTGCTTGTTCAAGTCTCTTTCCCATCTTTATATTGAGTTGTTTATTTTAATTTTAATAGGAGTTCTTTAACATTCTAGATCCCTTCTCCCATTCTGTTTGTCTTTTTTATAGGGTCTTTTAACCAAGACCTTGACTGATTGATTGATTGATTGACTGGGCCCTCGGCAGTGAAAGCATGGAGTCCTAACCACTGGACCGCCAGGGAATTCCCAACCAAACTTAATGAATCCTCCTTTGTGGTTGTTGTTTTAAGAATCTTTCCATACCCCAAAGTAACGAAATTATTTTCCTGTTTTCTTTTAAAAGTTCTATAGTTTTGCCCTTCACATTTAGGTTTCTGGTTCAACTGCAGTTGATTTGTACATATGACAAGCGGTTGGAGTCTAGTTTCATTTTTTTACCAACTGCCCCAGCACCATTGCTGAAAATACCATCCTTTCCCTAATGCACTGCCATCCCTATCAGTTATTAGATTTTTTTTTTTTTTTTTTTTTTAGAAACTGTTTATTTTCCATCAACCTATTTCCATTTTAAGAGTTTGTGGAAGAACAGTTTAAGACCACTCAGTGGTCGTTCCTACCCACTCAGTGGCCTGAGCAGTGGGAGCTGCAGACCAGTCTTCAGTGGCAGGCTGAGCACTCCAGTCTTCAGTGGGGAACTGCTGAATAGGCACAGAGGGCACCTGCACACCTTCGGACAGGTCCACCACCTCAGGCTGAGCAGCAGTGAACTCAGGAGCTGGAGCGGTCCATTCACCCTGAAATTCCTCCTTGGTCACAGCCTTCTCAGCTGCTGCCTGCTCTTCCCTTTCAATCTCTTCAGGATCTCTGTAGAAGTAGAGATCAGGCATGACCTCCCATGGGTGTTCACGGGAGATGGTGCCACGCATGCGCAGAACTTCCCGGGCGACCATCCACCACATCAGACCCACTGAGTGAGCTCCCTTGTTGTTGCATGGGATGGCAATGTCCACATAATGCAGAGGAGAGTCTGTGTTACGCAGAGCAGTGGTAGGCAGGTTAACGTAAGAGGCCTCTGTGAGAGGCTGGTGGGCAGCCCTGGGATCAGTAACCACCGGAAGTCTTGGCTCCCGGAAGGCTGCCTGGCTCTGGTTAGTGAAGGTTCCAAGAGTGAAGCGGCCAGCAATAGGAGTGGCTCCAGTGGCAGCAGCAAACTTCAGCACAGCTCGCTGGCCAGTATTCCTGGAGGATATGACACTGACATCAGCTGGGTTTTCAATAGCAACAATGGCACGAGCTGCCAACAGAAGCTTCTCCCAGGTTCTCTTCAGATTTGTGATGTAGATGCCATCACTTTTCCTTTTGTAGATGTACTGTTCCATTTGGAAGTCAAGGTTGGTGCCACCTAAATGGGTTCCTGCTGCAAGGAATTTGAGGACATCCTCCTCCTTCATTTGCAGGACATCAAGGGCTCCGGACATTGTGAAAGTTTCCCTTTAAGTTACGACGGGAATCAAGAACAAAGCCGTATGGACCCTTATCTGGCGCAGAAAGCAGTTATTAGATATTTATATATGCATGAGTCTGTTTCTCAGTACTTGTTTCTCAGCCAATTCTGATCTTTTTGTCTAGTTGTCACTCCCCCAACCATTGCCACACTTTCTGAATCACTGTCTTTACAATAGGTTTTTAAAAACCTGTGTGTTTTTTGTTTGTTTGTTTTTTGGGCTGCATTGGGTCTTTGTTGCTGTGTGCGGGCTTTCTCTAGTTGCGGCGAGTGGGGGCTACTCTTCATTGTGGTATGCGGGCTTCTCATTGCAGTGGCTTCTCTCGTTGCAGAGCACGGGCTCTTAAGCGCGCAGGCTTCAGTAGTTGGAGCTCAGGCTCAGTAGTTGTGGCACATGGGCCCCTTTACAATAGGTTTTGATAGCAGGTAAAACAGGTCCTTGTGTAAACCTCCCCTCCCACCATTTGTTGTTATTCTTCAGAAACATCTTTTGAATATTTTTAGCTGTTTGAATTATCATAAGAATTTTACAATCCAGTTTCAAGTTCGACAAAAAACTGATAGGTTATTGATTGTGGAAAATTGTTTCAGTTTGGGGAGAATTTATATGTTTGTAATGTTGAGTTTTCTAATCCACAGCTGTGCTATATCTCTTATTATATTTTTTTTAGTGGCTCATTAAACACTTATAATTGTTCCTGTAGGGATTTTGCACACATGTTCTTAGGATTTTTCCTAGGTATTTGATAGTTTTTGATGCTGTTGTAAATGGTGTCCTATTTTAACTTCATTTTTACCTTTTTGTTCCTGGTAAATATAAATACAAATGTGTTTTAAATATGTATTTCTTTTCAGTAACTTTGTTGAATCTTACTAAATCTAGTAATTTCTCTATAACTTTGTTTGGCTTTTCTACGTATATAGTCATAACATCTGTGAATAACAACACTTTTTATCTCATCATTTCCAATCTTTAAACCTTTTCTTTTTCTTGCTTAACTGTGCTGTCTAAAATCTCCAGTACACTGTTGAATTAAAGTGGTACCAGTGGTACCATTGTCTTATTCCTGATCTCACAGAGAAAACTTTTAAATATAAGGTTTGCTATAGAGATTTTATAGATATCTTTTATAGGATTATAGGTGTTATTTTAACTTATTAAACATATAATATATTGTTTTAATAGCCTACTGTTTATTCTATTGGTCAGGGAAGGACTCCCATCATAAGAATGGCCCTAACCCTAGACAAATGAGATGGACAGTAGTGTATTAGTCACATATAGTCACAACCTAGGGAGGAGGCCACTGCATGCCATGCAAGGCCACACAGGGACAGAGTGAACAACCAGGTGCTGTGGGAGGCAGGCTTTGTATGCACTATTATGAAAGTAGGGTGTCCCCTGGTTCCCACAGGAGGATGTGATTGGCTTGTTTGAATAATTCTGTAAGCTGGCAAGGAACTGAAACCCACTATTTAAGGGTAAGCAGAAACTGCCTGGTCCCCTTGATAAAGGAGTAATTGTTTGTTAGGGGATCTTATCTGTGGTAGTAGAATGGGGAGGGATACTTGCAGTTAAGCTATCCCAATTCTGCCAGAATCGAGACAGCACAATATATAGGCCTTACACCACCTCATTTATTCCTAATATCCACAAAAGTTTTTCGGTTTTTGTTTTTTTCCTTAATTGTGAATAAATTTTTTTTTAATCAAACACTTCATCTAGTGAGGATAATTTTTTTCTTTAATCTATTATGTGGTAAATTCTAAGATTTAATTTTCTAATAATAGAATAACTTGCATTCCCAGGCAGAAGGCTACTTAGTGATGTTATATTATCCTTTTATGCATTGCAGAACTTGGTTAGCTAATATGTTATGATTTTTGCTTCTACGTTTATGAGAGGTGGCCTATGATTTTCCTTTTTTATATTACTTGTATGAAATTTTCTTTAGAGTTATGCGCACTTCTCTAGGTGTCAGTCCCTCCACTGAAACAATTTTTAAAAAAAGAAATACTGGAAAAAAATTACCAGAATGAACTATTTCAGACTCTGGACCTTGATCAAACACTTGAAAGAACCAGGGGAGTGCTTGATGAAGGGAGAGGCTGCTGCTCTTTGATAAGAGGGCTCCAGAAATTGGGGGTTGTATGTTTTGGTCAGTCTCACAGATCCTTTAGGGCTAGAGGGCTGGACTCTGGCATTTGCTGAGATTTAGAGATGGTAACTCTCTCCCCTTTTGGATCCAGACATTTAAGGACATCTTTGTCAGGTTACTGGCTGGCTACCAGATAGTATGGAACAGAAACTTCGGTGACCACACTCACTAGGAATTCATACACACTTTGCAAAATAGTTTGGAAAAGTGACAAATGGACTGCTCCGGCAATCAATGAGCAAAACTCAGCAATCCCTGAGGAGTGGGAAAATTATAGAGTTCTAGAGTTACCATAATAAACAAGATCTTTTTGAGTTTATCTTGCTCGGAGTTTGTTGAGTTTCTTAGACGTGTATATTCATGTCTTTCATCAAATTTAGGAAGTTTTTAGTCATTATTTCTTCAAATATTTTTTTTCCTGCCCTTTTCTCTCTCTCTTCTTCTGGGACTGCCATGATTTGTATGTTGGTATGTTTGACGGTATCTCACAGGTCCCTCAAGTTCTGTTCATTTTTCTTCAAAACTACTTTTGCAAAGCCTTCCTTCTTATGTGTGTTACTGACCTGTTATCTCAGCCTATGACGTCTTAGAGGTTTCTTTAAATGTGTAGATTTATTTATTTATTTATCTTTGGCTGCATTGGGTCTTCATTGCTGCATGTGGGCTTTCTCTAGTTGTGGCAAGTGGGGGCTACTCTTTGTTGCGGTGCGCTGGTTTCTCATTGCGGTGCCTTCTCTTGTTGCAGAGCACAGGCTCTAGGTGCGCGGGCTTCAGTTGTTGTGGCATGGGGGCTCAGTAGTTGTGGCACACGGGCTTAGTTGTTCCCGGCATGTGGGATCTTCCCGGACCAGGGCTCAAACCCCTGTCCCCTGCATTGGCAGGCAGATTCTTAACCACTACGCCACCAGGGAAACCCCAAATGTGTAGATTTAAAAGTGTGTATACCTCTTTAAATGTTCTGATATGTGCTGCCAGAGAAGCAGCTGCAGCCCAGGGGAGCTGAATAAAGCCAAGCATCTCAGCTGACCCTCAGGGAACCCCCATGCTAACTAAATCACGTAATCCCCTAATTTTTGAGTACAAGATCCTGTCCACCTGGCACTAGCCAGCCACTTCAGGGATGTGGGCTGCTGTCCCCACTTTGCAGCAGAATTAAGGAATTGGGCATGGTAGCTGGTTCAAGCAAGCAGCCCTCTTACTGAAGTACAGCAACCCCTTCCTTCATTAAGCTCTTCCCTGATTGCTGTAAACGTCTGAACCAGTTTCAAAGTTCTGGAATAGTTGATTCTGATAGTTTTTTCCAGCTTAATGGTTGTTTTCGTAGAGAAACCAACCCCCCAAGCTGCCATTTTTTTAATGACATCCTTTGCTGCCATTTTTGCTACTTTAAAGTAAATCCCAGATTTGGCATTTCATCCTTAAATAGTTTAACTTGCATCTCCAAAAAATAAGGAAAGTAACCTTGATAATCCCAATATCATTATTAGCATGGACAACTAAAATAGCTATTATTTCCTAGCGTTCTAGTACAAGTCCATCTTCACATTTACCCCCCAAAAATGTCCTTTAAGCTGTTTTGTTCAAACCAGAATCCAGTCAAGGATTAGCTATACAGCATGATATTTGGATATCATGTTTCTTAAGTCTGTCTTAATCTAGAATAGTTCCATATTCTATCTTCATTTCTGTAATTTGTACTTGGTGGAGAGAACCAGTCAGTTAGATTATAAAATATTTTGCATTCTGGATTTGTGTGGTGTTCCCTCATAGACTTTTAAAGTCATTCCTCTCAACTAGTAGATTAGTTGATTAAATTCATGTTAAACCTGGTTAGGTAAGAATACTTCATAGAAGATGCTATATACTATGTATATAGTAGTTTGCTAGTTTTTGTGTTTGAAAAAAAGTATTTTTGCAAAAAGAACTTTTGTGGACAGAAAAATAAAGTTACTTAGAAGGATAAACCACAAACATGGTTTAATAAAAATGGTTACCTATAGGAAGTGGGGTAGATGGAATGAAATGGATAAGAGGGATAGGGATGGGAGTGAAATCTGGTGTACTTTCTAATATAGTTTTTGACTTTTGAACCATGTAAATATTTTACATATTCAAAAATAATTCCAAAATAAAAAAGTAAACTTTTAAAACTGAAAATATTATTTCTGTATCTAAAGAAACTAAAACAGCTTGGAATAGAAGTTGTGAGAGTGGATACCCTTGCCTTCTTCCAAATCACACCAGAAAGCATTTCATCATTAAATATGTTAGGTGTAGGATTTTCATACATGGTCTTTATCAGGTTGAGGAAGTTTCATTCTATTTCTAGGTTGCTGAGAGGTTTTTTTAAAAATCTTGCATGAGTGTTGAAATTTTCAAAGATGATCATATGGCTTTTCTCCTTTATTTTGTTAATATAGTGAATTACTTTAATTGATTTGAATGCTCAACCAACCCTTCACTTCTGTAATAAACCCTACTTAAATGATGTATTATCAATTTTATGTATTCTGAATTTGATTTTCTGATATTTCATTAATGAGATATTGGTCTGTACTTTTCTTTCCTTGATTTTAATATCAGGGTAATATTGGCCTTATAAAATGAGATGGGAAGTATCCCTCCTCTATTTTCTAAAAGAATTGTTTAGAGTTAGTATTATCTTTAAATGTTTGATGGGATCCAGTGGTCCCTTTTAGGTCTAGACTTTTCTTTATGGGACAGGTTTTAAGTACGAATTCAATTGTTTTAATTGATATATTCAGGTTTTCTGTTTCTTCTTGAGAAGATTATGATAATTGTTTCTTTTAAAGAATCAACACATTTAGTCAAGTTGACAATATTCCCATACTTCTTTAAGCTCCATGGAATCTGTAGAAATGGCCTCTTTTACTTTTGATTTTGGTCATTTTTTTTCTTTTTCCTTGATCAGTCTAGCTAGAGGTTTATTAATTTTTCCCCCACCCCCAAGAACTGGCTTTGGTTTCACTGATTTTTTTTTTTCTTTATTGCCATTTTCTTTCTTCTTCATTGTATTCTGCTCCTTATAATTTCCTTCCTTCTACTTTTTTTGGTGGATTAATTTGCTCTTCTGGCTTCTGGAGGAGAATGCTTAGACCATTGGTTTTTAGACCTTCATTAGCACATAGGTTGGTTGGAAGTAAGTTGTTCAGTTTCCAAATATTCGGGGGTTTTCCAATTCTCTCTGTTACTGATTTCTAAGTTTATCTCATGGTACTTATGGAACATATTTTGTGTGTTTTTAGTTCTTTTAACCCATACTTGGTTTATTGCCCAGCGTATGTTATATCTTGGTGAATATTCCATTCACACTTTAAGAATATGTATTCTGCTAAGATTAGGTGTTCTTTAAACATCAATTAGATCAAGTTATTTGATTCTTTTGTTCAAGTCTTTTATGTCTTGACTGATTTTCTGTCTACTACTCTATTGATTACTGAGAGGAGAGTTAAAATCTCCAACTATCATGTGGATTTGTCTGTTTCTCTTTAGAGCTGTATCAGTTTTTACATGATGTGTTCTGACATGTTAATTAGGTACTTGAGCATTTAGGATTATATGTCTTGGTGAGGAATCAAGCTCTTTATCATTATACACTGTCCTCACTTTATATCTGGTAATAGATCTAGTTCCATAGTCTGCTCTGTCTGATATTATTATAAAGTCCTCGGGGTTTCATATGCTTATTATTTGAATGTGTATCTATTTCCATCCTTTCATTTTTTTAAACCTGTGTGTGTATTTAAATTGGGTTTCTTGTAGGTAGCATCTAATTGGGTCTTTTGTTATATTCACACCCATATGCTTAAGTAGCAAGCCATCAATGGTATTGACAGGACCATGGACAGAGCACTATTTTGCATTATATAGATCCTCTCCTTTTTCTCCCATGGATGTTGAAATATAGTTGCCTGACTGGTGGTGCTCCATCTCATGGTCCTGTCCTTCAACTCACTTATGTCTGTGATCCACAGTGTGTAATAAGAGGCTTTGAAGCCACATACATCTCTTTTATGGAGATGGGCAGTCAAAGAGTTGCCAGCCATTCCTAGTACTTAATGTCAAAGCATAAGCCCTGCATTATGCTTAGGTTTAGACACTAAAACTTCACAAAGGAGATAGCAAATCATATTTACATCTCAAAACCCCAAAACTGTAAATATTTAATTTGTAGAATAAAAAGAATAAAACCAGATCCTATTAAGTTTAAGTCCAGCTACTTTTATGAATGTGTAATTTACGATCTATCATTAATCTCTTATATCAGTCATGTTTTTATGACCTTATAATTATCTAAACATCTTTCATGATTTCATTTGGCAAGCACAGAAACTTACATATAACTTCAACAGTCCTTTTCCTTTAAAATACAGATAAATATAATACTGAATTGTTAGTTCTTTCAACTTGATTAATAAATAGTTGATTTCCTTGTTTAGCTTGTTCCCAGCACATATTCTGGCAACGGCAAAGAGAAGCAATTTGTAGCATTTGTACTAGTCTGTTTGCTTTACTATTTCTCTTGAATTAAAGTTGACTCCCTGCTTGCCTTTCAGATTTCAAATTTTCTCTTTTCAAAAATGGGAATTTTATTATGTTTCTGCAGTATCCCCACCCTTTCCAGGATAGTGTGTCAAAGAATCACTTTCTTCATATAGGCATTCAGGTATTTACTGCATAATATGCAGTGCCTTATTTTTTCTTCTACTGACAAGGTACATCTTGAGCTTGGGAATGAAGTATGGGTAAAGATGCAAATTTGAGATTTACCAACATTTGGCCTCATTGTTCCTTGTTAGGCTGAGGTACCTCTATGACTCAGAGTTCATTTGTGTAAGTCTTAGTAGATGATTGGAGGGAATGAGGTAGGTGAGGTTGTGCTGGTCCTTATCTGATTTTAATTGGGGGCACCGAGTATGATGTACAGGTTTACCAGGTACCAGCCCAACATCATTAGGCCCTTTTTATACATTTATTAATATAATCCTTATAACAGTTCTGCCTCAAATTTGTTCTGTTGAGCATGGAATATTTAGCACTATAACGGGAGCACAATAAGTTCTCAATATGGTAACCATTATCATGATTATCATGTACTGTTACTTTACAGAAGAGGAAATAGAGGCTCAGAAAGATTGTTTAGGGGATATAGAACAGTCAATAAAGAGGAATAATATAGGTCTATATAGCTTTAAAGTCCATGCTATACCCTTTTTATTTAAATAGTTTCCATGTAGAATGTACGTAAGATGTGTACGCAGAATTCAAATTCCAGAGTTGACAGTTAGTAGTTGAATGACCACAGGCAAGTCATGGTGCTCAGTTTCCTGATCTGTAAAATGGAGATAATACTCAATGCACTAGAGCTGAGTAGCTGCTTACTGGTCCTCAGGCTCTGTTTTAACCCTAGACTGGGCATGAGGTTTCATTGGCTTGCAACCTATTTATCGCCATGTGCTCTTAGGCCTTGGAAATGGTTTGGTTCAGGAAAGATAGATGGGCTTGAAATTAGTATTGGAGGGGAGCTGCTTATTCTTTCCTCCATCCTAGGCATAGCCTAGCCACTATCCAGAATTTTGTGTTAATCATTCCCTTGTTTTTCTTTATAGTTTATCAGCTATATATGCTTTCTTATATATTATTTTTGAACTTTGATAGAGTATAATACATATTCTTCTGGGACTTTCTTCACTTAACATATTTTTGAGGATTCGGCCATCTGTAATTTACATGCATTGATTTCATTGCTGTATAGTGTTCTATTATTTGAATATACCACAGTATTTTTGTTCTGTTGATGGACATTTGGATTGTTTCTAGTTGTGGACTTTTCTGAAAAATGGTGCTATGAACATTGTTGAGCATGTTTCCTGATGCTGAAGAGTTTCTCCATGGTGAAACTGTGGATCACAAGGTGTGTGCATCACTAAGGGAGTTCATTCACTCATTCACCAAGTATTTATTGAGTACTGCTATGTGCCAGGTACATGTTTAGGTGCTTTGGAATATCTGTGAACTAACCAGACAATTTACATTTTACTTGAGATAGCCAGACAATAAACAATAAATATAAATAAATGAAACTGAAGGATAACTGCCAGAGAGAAAAGAATTAGAGCAGGATTAGGGGAATCTGTTGTGCAGGAAGGTGGATGGGGGTGCAGGTATCATCAAAGGTAACATTTGAAAACAGACTTAAAGGAGGCTATGCACCATTTAAAATATTTTCAACCCACTAAATAACAGAAAGAAACAACCATGGCCATTAAGTACACAGTGATGAATGATTGAAGAAAATATCTACACACTTCTCACAGAATTATTTTTCTTTATTTAATCAGATTTTAATCACTCTAATTTCTAGAAGGATATATTTGAGATGCTGATCTCCACCAGTCTGTATAGAGGAACTTTAAATGTGCTCAGACTGGAACAGAAATTACATTTTCCCACTAACATTTTATGGGTAACAAAGTATTGTTGAGCTAACATTTATTTGGGTTTAAATTCATTTAGGTCAAACTCACCACCATACATAAATGGGATTCTTTCTTTTTGTTTTAAATGTCTTTATTAGAGTATAATTGCTTTACAATGTTGTGTTAGTTTCTGCTGTACAACAAAGTGAATCAGCTGTATGTATACATATATCCCCATATCCCCTCCCTCTTGAGCCTCCCTCCCACCCTCCCTATCCCACCCCTCTAGGCTTCACAAAGTATCCAGCTGATCTCCCTGTGCTATGCAGCAGCTTCCCACTAGCCATCCATTTTACAACAAATGGGATCCTTAATTCGTGGACTAATATCCTATCTGTCAAAATGATGCAATCTGTGAACCCATGGCTTTCTAAGACATTTTTGTAAAGTGTGGTAGTACACTGCGCTCTGGGGTCAGTCAGCCATGGGTTCAAATCACAGCTCCACTACTGTGTGACCTTCGTCAAGTTAATCAGATTCTCTGATCTCCATTTCCTCATCTGTATGAGGATAAAGCAGTACATATAAGGAGAGCACTAAATAAATGTTCTTTTTAGTTTTTTTTTTAACTTTTTATTTTGAAATAATAATAGATTCATGGGAAGTTACAGAGAGATCCTTTGTACCCAGTTTTTTCCATTGATTACTTCTTATATAATTACAGTGCAATATCAAAACCAGGAAATTAACATTGTTACAATAGTGAGTATAGTTCTAATGCAAATTTATCACATGTGTAGATTCATATAACGTCACAATCAAGACGCAGAACTATTCCATCACCAAAGCTCTCCCTCTTGTTACCCCTTTATAGTCAAACCTACCCTCTCTCCCCACACCCCATTGTCCCTAATTTCAGGGAAAGTAGTAGTCTGTTTCCCATCTCTATAATCTTGTCATTTTGAGAATGTTATGTAAGTGGATCATTCATAAGACCTTTGGAAATTGGCTTTTTAAAAAACTCACACTAATGCCCTTAAGATCCATCCAGTTTGTTGCATATATCAATAATTAGTTCCCTTTGATTGGTGACTGTTATCCCTTGGTATGGATATACCACAGTTTATTTAACCATTAACTTATTTACGGAGATTTAGGTTGTTTCAAGTTTGGGGCTAATATGAATAACACTGAATTACGATATTTGTGTTCAGATTTTTGTGTGAACCTAAATTTATTTCCGCCCAGGAATGAGATTGCTGATTCATACGATAAATGTTATGTTTAGTTTTTTTGAGAAACTACCAAACTGTTTTCCACAGTGGCTCTATTATTTTACATTCCCAGTGGGAATATATAAGAGATCTAATATCTCCACATTTTTTGTCAGCATTTGGCATTGTCACTACTTTTTATTTTAGCTGTTTTAATAGCTTTGTGCTGGTATCCCATCATGATCTTAATTTGCATTTATTCACCTGATGGCTAGTGATGTGGAACATCTTATGTGCTTATTTGCCATGTGCATATCCTTATTGATGAAATGTCTCTTCATGTCTTTTGCCCATTTTCTAATTGGGTTTCTGTTTTTTTGAGTTTTGAGAGTTCTTTATATATTGTAGATATGAATCCTTCGTCAGATCTGTGGTTTGCAAATATTTTCTCCCAGGGTGTAGCTTGTGTTTTCATCTTCTTTATAGGTCTTTTGCAGAGCAAAAGTCTTAAATTTTGATGAAATCAAATTCATCCGTATTTTTCTTTTATGGATTGTCTTTGATATGTCTAAGACCTTCAGCAAGTCCTACGTCCTTAAGATTTTCTCCTGTTTTCTTCCAAAGATTTTATAGTTTTATGTTTTATATTTAAATCTGATCCACTTTGAGTTAATTTTTATATAAAATGTGAAGGTTAGGTTGAAGTCCAATTTTTGCCTATGAATACCCTGTTGTTTCAACAATTTGTTGAAAAGTCTTTCCTTCTTCCAATGAATTGTTCTCATACTTTTTGTCCAAAATCAGTTGCGCTTACTTGTGCGGGTGTATTTCTGGGTGCTGTATTCTGTTCCATTCATCTGTGCATGTATACTGCCAATATTACCCTGTCTAACTCACTATATGTAAGTCTTAAAATTGGATAGTGAGTCTTCTCACGATATTTTTCTTTTTCCAGACTTGCTTTAGCTATTCCTTTCCTTTTCCACATAAATCTTGGAATAACCTTGTCTATATTTACAAAGAGATCTAGCTAGGATTTTGATAGGAATACACTAGCCTATAGATCAATTTGGGGAGAATTGACATCTTTACTGTGATGAGTCTTCCAATCCATGAACACAGTATATCTCTCATCAGCATTTTGGACTTAATCAGTATAAAGATGCTTTTGCACCTCTGTCAAAAATCAGTTGGCCCTACTTGTATAGGTCTGTTTCAGGTCTCTATTCTATTTCATTCATCTGTGTGTCTATTCTTTGGTCAATAACAGGCATTCCTGATTACTGTTGCTATATAAGCCTTGAAGTTGGATAGAGTGATTCCTCCACTTTATTCTTCTTTCCATTATCGATTCAGCTATTATAATGCATTTGCCATTTATTTATTTATTTATTTATGGCTGCGTTGGATCTTCGTTGCTGCGCGTGGGCTTTCTCTAGTTATAGCGAGCAGGTGCTACTCGTCGTTGTGGTGTGCGGGCTTCTCATTACAGTGGCTCCTCTTGTTGCGGAGCACGTGCTCTAGGCACGCGGGCTCAGTAGTTGCGGCATGAGGGCCTAGAGTGCACAGGCTTTAGTAGTTGTGACCTGTGGGCTCAGTAGTTGTGGCACATGGGCTTAGTTCCTCCGCGGCATGTGGGATCTTCCCGGATCAAGGATCGAACCCATGTCCCCTGCATTGGCAGGCAGATTCTTAACCACTGCGCCAACAGGGAAGTCCTTCATTTGCCTTTTAATATAAATATTAAAACAATATTGTCTACATCTACAAAAAAATTATTGTTGAGTTTGTATTAGGAATTCTGTTAAACTGGTAGATCACATTAAGGAGAATTGACCTGTTTACTACATTAATTATCTCTATACATGAACGTTGTCTCTCCATATATTTAGATCTTTTTTGATTTCTTAATTTTGTAGTTTTCAGCATACAAGTAATATACATGTTTGTTAGTATTTCATTTTGTTTAGAGCTGATTTCCATGTAGTTAAAAGGCTGTTCAAATTATTTCATATTTGTTTGTGCCTTTTGAGGAATTGGTCCATTTTACTTATATTGTCATTTTGTGTGAGTAGTGTTAATATTTCTCTGTCATTCTTTGGCTGTCTGCATGGTCTATAGTGATATCCCCACTTTTATTCTTTATGTTTGGTAAGTTGTGTCTTCTCCTTTGTCTTTGTCAGTCTTGCTGGAGGTTTGTTAATTTTATTGACCTTTTTGAATAATGAGCTTTTTGTTGAATTGACTTTTCAGTTTTCAATTTCATTCACTTCTGCTCTTATATTTATTATTTCCTGCCTCCTGTGAGGTAAAGGTTGAAGTCTAAGTTTCCCTTGCTGCATCCTTTGATATCCTGAGAAGGAGGCCCTCCTCCTTACTGGTCAGTGGTGTGGAAGTTGATGCTCCCACCGGGCCTCTGTTGATACCTCCCTGGCTAGTAGGGGTGTGGGTGCCTACTTACTGCTTCCCATGTGTTCTTCATTGACACATCTAAGGAGTGGGGATATAGGGGCGAGGGAGGTTACTGGTAAATAGTGATAAAAGTCCAGACTTTCCACTACCCTTCAGCATGGAGGTGGAGGGGTACCTCATTACTGTCCTGGAGGTACAAGCTCAGGCTCCTCACATAGTCTCCACTGACACTACTGGGGGCCTCATTACCACCCAGTGAGGACCAAAGCCCTAACTCCCCCCCAGGCTTCTCTGACACAGCCAGCAGGAGATGGTTGGGGCACCTGGTTTCTGCTTGGCCAGGGTAGAAGTCTAGGCTTCCCATTGGGTCTTTGCTGGTGGGAGAGGAAGCACATTTTTTTCTGTGGTGTTTGCTGGAGTAGTTTTCCTTCTTGCCAGGCTGCCCTGTTCCTGTCCTCTGGATAGAGGGAGCAGGCTTTTGTGGACTTTTTTTTGTTGACACCTGTTGATATTTCTGAGATGGTAGCTTCATGAGCACCTACTTTGGCATATATGAGGCTAAAAGAAAACCCAGGAACTCACCATTGTCATTCCTTGGGTCCTGAGGTCTCTAGACAGTCTGCCTCCTGTCTACTTTTCTCAGTTTTATGTATAATGTCTAGAGTCTTTAGCTCTACTTATCGGGAATAAGGAAAAACATGTTTACTCAATCTTTCTATTCTGTGAAATGCATTGTCACATTTTTACAGGTTTTAATTACTAATTTCTTGTCAGTGCTATGTGTCAGGTATCTCTTCTCCCAATCGGGGGCTTATCTTCTCACTTTCTTCATGGTAATCTTTTGTCTAACTGTAGTTCTTTAATGAACTTATTCATCTTTCTCTTATGCTCTTGCTCTTTGTTTCTTGATTGAGAAATTTATTCCAGCTCTAAGGTTACACAGATACTCTCCTGTATTTCCTCTTGAAAGTTTTAAAGTTCTAATCTATCCTATCCAAAAGAATTTTTTTTTGAATTTTATTTTATTCTATTTTTTTATACAACAGGTTCTTTCTAGTCATCTATTTTATACATATTAGTGTATGTATGTCCATCCCAATCTCCCAGTTCATCCCACCAGCACCCCCACCCCTGCTTTCCCCCCTTGGGGAATTATTTTTTGAATTAAGGAGAGATCTGATTTCATCCTTCTCCCACTGTAGCGAACTATAGCACCCCTTTTCCACCAATTTCTAGTGCCACATCTGTCTTGTGTTTCTGGTATATATATTCTGTTCCATTTTTGTTTATCCTTTCATAAATATCACACCATCTTAATTACCATAGCTTTATATGTTTACTGTGTTATTTGATAGACATGTTCCCCCAGCTTGTCAAAACTCTGTTGCAATCCCTGTTGGTATTATTATTAAAAACTGCATTGAATGTATAGACGTATCTGGGGAGAACTGGCATCTTTACCATCAAGAGCATGGTGTTTTCATTACTTAGATTTTTTTTTTTAATCGTCCTAAATATAGCTTAACATTTTTCTACACAATGGCCTTATACATTTAAAAAAATTTACTACTAAGTACTTTTTTTTGTTGCTATTGTAAAATAGTTTTTTTAATTAAAATTTTTGTTTATTGCTTGTATATACAAATGAAATTGACCTTTGGATTACTTTGTGTTCATTCTTATGCATTTCATTTTGAAAAAAATGTATCTGGGAACCTTACTGCAGTCTCCTTGGTACAAATTACTGCATCAAGTTTATATTACATTTTTTAATTTAATTAAAAATTTAGATTTTAATTCATTCACAATTATTATTTATTGTTTTACCAAGCACTATGAAAGATTCACGCCCCCCCCCACCCAAAAGGAACACTATTTGCACTTGTTAAAGGAAGCAGATTGTGTTTCTGAATCGAGATTCGGAACAAAACAAACATAAACAAAATGGGTATGTCTGTGTTCCACTTTCAGAAATCCTGATTCCATAGGTCCAGAGAGAACCAGAACTCTCCTTCTTTTAAAGTCTCCATATGATTTTGCACATCTCTATTTGAAAAACACTGTGAGAGAAGTTGCTAAACAATGAAAAGAATAGTCAAAAGGATATTTATTTGGAAGGGTATCTCATTTAAAATTATGAGCATTTATTCATCATTTAATATACTAGTGTGGGACATATACACATACACACCACATGTATACACACACATATAAAATCCCTATATATACATAAATTGAATTGCTTTGTGTTAAGTAATAGGTATGAATTTGAAGAGAGTGGACATTCACAGAATCCATTCACAGTTTGGATGAGAGGTGTTGGGTTAGGACTCAGTATGTTTGTATTAAAACTTAGAATGTGAGCTCATGGATGTAAAGAACAGAATTGGTGGTTGCCTGAAGTGGGAGTAGGGGATGGGCGAAATGGGTGAAAAGGGTCAAAAGGTAGAAATTTCCAGTTATAAAATGAGTAAGTCATGGGGATGTAATGTACAGCATGGTGATTATAGTTAGGAATACTGTATTGTATATTTGAAAGTAGCTAGAGGAGTGGATCTTAAAAGTTCTCACCACCAGAAAAAAAAAATTGTAATTGTGCATGGTGACAGATGTTAACTGAATTTTTGTGGTGATCATTTTGCGATATATACAAATATCAAATCATTATGTTGTACACCTTAAACTAATTTTAATGTTATGTCAATTATACTTGAATTTAACAAAAAACAACTTAGAACACAATTTTGTCTTTCCCAGTGGGAGTCATTCGATGTCCAGTTTGCAGCCAAGAATGTGCCGAGAGACACATCATAGATAATTTTTTTGTGAAGGACACTACTGAGGTTCCCAGCAGTACAGTAGAAAAGTCTAATCAGGT
The DNA here is from genome assembly GCF_949987535.1 of Balaenoptera acutorostrata. Lineage (NCBI taxonomy): Eukaryota > Metazoa > Chordata > Mammalia > Artiodactyla > Balaenopteridae > Balaenoptera > Balaenoptera acutorostrata. Next base: position 15,891,276 of record NC_080070.1, on the reverse strand, counting down.
AAGTGTATTAAGTCTTGAATCTTTTGCCTCCTCTTAATGAGGCAGCCTGAAATGCTGGAGAACTTACCATGCATTCGGTTGGTTTGTCTCAAACATATCTTTTAATTAATTTCAGATGCCCCCTTCACCTTGCTTGGTTTTCTTTTTCCTTCCTTTTAACATATTTGCTGGATAAACTGGGTTGTTAGTCCAGTAGAGTTAGCCTTATTCTGAATTTTGCTGACCTCTCCTTAAGTCATTTAACATGCTTCCCTGTCTCCTGTATTTTGTGTAAACTGGTGATAAAAATGTAGAGGCTGTTTCATAAGAATACTTTAATCCATATGTCTGTGTGTATTTCAAGCAGGAAGCTTATGATGTTTGGTTGTCTTTTTCCTGATGTTAATGGCGTTAATGAGCACTGCCAAGATTCCATATTTCATTAGGACTTTGAAAAATGGTGACATTTTCTTTCTATCATTCCCCTTTATTTCTCAACTGGAATAGAAAGAAAAAAGCTTCCTTCTTCTATTCTTAGGTTATACAGGAAAGGTAGTTAAATGCTTGATTCTTTCCCTTTAGTTGCTAATTATTAGAGTAGTGACTTACTTTCTTAGCATTCTTCAGAGGTGACTAATGAGTGGTGTGTATGTGTGTTTATTGTTGTGAACTCATGGATTTTTAACATAAAATGTGTTGTAGTTATTCTTATTGGTGCTCAATTTGTGCCATCTTGGCAGTGAGGATTCCTGAGCCCTTCTGATACAATCACAGTGTCACTGTTATCTCCCTTGCTTTCTATTTTGACAAGATATTGTTCATTTTCTGTTCTACACCTGGAACCAGCAGGTGGTTGGTTCTCCGAGGAGCCTTGGTTCCTCTTAGTCTGAAATGGTATTTAGAGAGCACAATATGGATACTAGGGGTGCTCATCACCATTGAGTTGGTCATTTTTCTAGGACTTTCAGGAGAATGATTTAACAGATACTTTCTATTTTAAAAAGAGAGAAAGGGAAAATATAACAAGTATATATTGACATTTTGAAGTTGAATCTAGCATTGTAGATGTTCACAGAAAACTCAAGCAAATAGGAAGCCAACTAAGACGATCAAGTCCCTTTTACCTCTGGCCTTGCAGTCTTCCTCCAGCACCACCTATTGCTAGAATCTAATGTGGATCCAGCTCATTAAGCATAATTGAGCCTTGCAGAGTAAGAGTATAGAAGAATAGCGTTAGTACTGAAAGTGGAAATTATAGCATTATCTCTGTCAAAACAGAAAACAAGAAGACAATAATTACTATATGTATGTACTGGAGATATTCAATCAAATCATCATGTTTTAAACTTACTTGAAGTGAGTAATTCTCTGTATGGTTAAGCCACCCACTTGATAGGCAGGTTCATTAGTTTCATTTTGCTTTTGTTTAGGGTTTTGTTTAGGGCTTTAGTTTTTTTTTTAATTTGAAATTTGTTTAACTACATATAGAACATACATATACTGCTTCCAAAATAAAATCTATGAAACAGAGTATATTCAGAGAACTCAAACTTCTATCTCCATCTCACCTACCCCCACCTTATTTTTTCTCTACCTTATAGCTAACCATTTAATTTCTTTTATGTTTTATCCTTACACTTTTAATATTATTTTATAATCTAAGTGATTTTATGTTATTTTTAAGGTTTAAGCAAATAAGTCATCCCATCCCATCCTCATCTTTCCTAGTTAAGCAGTGGTATGATATGCTTTAACACTTTGCTTTTTTACTTTTACTTTTTATACTAGAGGTCCTTCCTTAACATTATGTATAGAAATCCCATACTCCTTTTGCCACATAATGTGGAGATTAAGTTTTAGGTGACATCCTTATAGAGGTGATAGTTGAAGCCAAGGGAGTAGGTGAGACCAATCCCTAGACCTAAAAAAATCTACAGAATCAGAGGAGAAAGAGTAGTGGTGGGGTCCAGAGAGGCAATCTGGGAGATAAGAGAATCTGGAAGGGTTAAGGAATCCAAATGATTTCTAGGAAGTAAGAGTCAGTGGCATCAAATGATGTTAGAAAGGTAGAAGACAAGAACTGAGAAAGGGCAGGTTTTGGTTTATGGAAATATTATCCAGGTATTTGGAATTTGGCTAATGTAAACCGCTGACTGAGGGGAAAATTTTTTTTCCCAACCACAAATGATATCATGAGGACTGCTTATATGTTGTGTAACCTTAATACCTGTTCTCAGAGAATAGTGCCACCATCTACACAGTTATATAAGCTGGAAAAAAAGGTGCTATCTCTTCTTCATTTCATATCCAGTGCATCCTCCAAACCAGTCAGTTTTACTTCCCAAATCTCCTTCATTCATCTCCACTTCTACCACTGCAAAGGGCTCCTACCTATCTCTATGCAGAAGCACTTGCCCTTTTTCTAATCTCTTCTCTACATTGCAGGGACAGTGATTTTAAAAATGCACATCTGGCCATGTCACTTACTTAAAAGCTTTTAGGAGGCTTCTTGAGACAAAGACCAAAACTGTCACATGATCCTTCTTGATCTAGCCCCTGCCTTGCCACCAGCTTCTTCTGTTGCCAGTCTTCCCCTTGATCTCTCCACTTGAGTCCTACTGGCTTTCTGTCACTTCTTTGAACCTGCCATGTTCTTGCTGGAGGCTTTGGTACATGCTGTTCTCTCTGCCTAGAAAGCTTTCATCAGTAATTGATGACTCAACTCTCTTACCTCGGTGCAAATATGATCTCTTTAGAGAAAGCCTTGCCTGGGTAATCTCTCCTCTCACTTTCCCCAACCATTCCACCCCACTAAAAACAGATCACTTTCCCCCATCATACGTTCTTCTAGCTTCTCATACTTTTTCCTTTATGGCACTTCTCAATTTGTAGTTCTGTATTAGTATTATCGTTTCAGTAATGTTTGACTTCCTCACAACCACTCAGTAAAATTCATAACCACTCAGTAAAATTTATCTTTACAACCACTCAGTAAAATTTATGTTATTACCCTTATTTTAAAGATGAGCATTCTAAGTAACCTGTCCAAGACTACTCATCCAGTAAGTAGGGGAACTGGGATTTGAACCTACACTTCATCTAGGAGACTGGGTGTCATAAGGGCAAGGATTGTGTTTGCTTTTCCTGATGGTTATATCCTCAACAGTTAGCATAGTGCCTAGAATATTTGATATATTGAACTAAGGGCAATGTTCTTATATTTCCATTTCATATGTTTATAATTTAAAACATAGTGTCAGTTTAAATTTATGAACACTGTTAAGAAGATAACTGATAGAGTCAAGTATGGTTGGTATATCATTTATGTATGATTAGTCATGTGACCACCTTTTCTTTATTCTCAAAAATTGATGTGACGTTTCTTTTATTAGGTATGTACAAGCTGTGAGGACAATGCAGAAGCTAATGGGTTTTGTGTAGAGTGTGTTGAATGGCTCTGCAAGACATGCATCAGAGCTCATCAAAGGGTGAAATTCACAAAAGACCACACTGTGAGACAGAAGGAGGAAGTATCTCCAGGTAATAAATTAATTTTTAAATTTCGTTTTTTCTCTATCCCTCCCAAGTCATTCTTTCTTTCCCATGCTAACTTGTTTTGATACACTCATAAGCATTAAATATACTCTTCTCTTTTACTACAAGGAAGTCTATATTATGGCTGAATTTGAATACTTGTAAATGTTGGTAAGTATGAATAGATACAGAATTCTGCTTTATATTTATACTCACAACCCTCCTTCTCCTATACATGCCTTAATTTGGTATGAATGTACAACATGTGAAAAAGTTGCCTTTAAAACTTATTTTCTGTATACACTATTGATACTATAATAGGCAACCAACGAGAACATACTGTATAGCACAGGGAACTCTACTTAATGCACTGTAGTGACCTAAATGGGAAGGAAATCCAAAAAAGAGGGGATATATGTACACATGACTCATTTTGCTGTACAGTAGGAACTAACACAACATTGTAAAGCAACTATATTCCAATAAAAATTAATTTAAAAAAATTTTTACACTTATATCCTCTCTTATCTCTTATTTTTAAGATGATAAGGGGTGGGCTTAAAAAAAGTTTTACAACTCTTTTCTCTCTGATATTCTTGTAGTAAACCTGTTTCATGATATTTGTTATGTAGATAACCAAAGAAACTTTGCTTTTTATGTATTTAATTATGGTTTCTGGGTTTTTATTGTGTTGCTTATAATGTAAAGTTCACTAATAACATTTTTTGTATAGTAAAATATGTGTAACTTAAAATCTGACATTCTAACCATTTTTAAGTGTACAAATCATTGGCACTAATTGTATTCAAAGTATTAGGCAACCATCACCACCATTTCCAAAACTTTTTTAACACTTCCAAAAGAAACTGTACCCAATAAATAATAATTGCCCATTCCCCTCTCCTCACCATTCCCTGCTAACCTCTAATCTACTATCTGTCTCAATGAATTTGCTTATTCTAGATATTTCATACAAGTGGAATCATATGGTATTTGTCCCTCAATGTCTGGCTTATTTCACTTACCACAGTAGTGTTTTCAGGTTTTATCCATGTTGTAATATTTATCAGCATTTTGTTGATTTTTATGGCTCATTAGTATATTTCTGTTTAAAAATTAATCCACTGCTTTTTATTCATTGAGTCAACCAGTGTTTGTATGCCTATTCTATATTCCAGGAACTTTGCTAGATTGAAGAGATGAAAAAGTGAATAAGATAGGTACTTCCTACCCTCCAGGAGTTATTAGTATGATGAAGACTATGAACAAATTAGCAATCATAGTTTAGCCTCATAAGTTCTGTAGGAGCACATGAAAGGAGTACCAAACTCAGATATGGGGATTTACATTGAAGGCCACATCTGGGACTTCAAGGATGAATGGAAGTTCATCGCATAAATGAGAAGGGTGGGGAAAACTGAGCACATGCACAAATTTCCAGAGGGGGAACGTTGAGTGTAGCTGGAGAGTAAGATGCAAGAAGAGGAGAAGTAAGAGATGAGGCTAGGAGTCTTGAGACACAGGAAAAGGGGGATATAATTTCTGAGAACACTGAGGAAGAAGAGACCCAAAAGAGGAAAGGCCAGGTATATACTCAGGTAAATTTAATAGATTAGTTCTAGAAAGACTTCTGTTTTTCTGTAAAGTCAGCCATCTATTGAAAAAGAGAGCAGAGGAAATAGGACTGAAAGGTTAGAAATATGGAGGATATTTGAAATAACTCCAGTTGAAAGAGAGCTCTAGCTTTGGAAATAGGATTGCTTGGTAGCATCAAGGTTACATTTGGTATAGTCCTTAAAACTTCCTCGGGGCTTCCCTGGTGGCACAGTGGTTGAGAGTCCGCCTGCCAATGCAGGGGACACGGGTTCGTGCCCCGGTCCGGGAAGATCCCACATGCCGCGGAGCGGCTGGGCCCGTGAGCCACAATTGCTGAGCCTGCGTGTCTGGAGCCTGTGCTCCGCAACAAGAGAGGCCACGATAGTGAGAGGCCCGCGCACCGCGATGAAGAGTGGCCCCCGCTCGCGGCAACTAGAGAAATCCCTCGCACAGAAACGAAGACCCAACACAGCCAAAAATAAATAAATAAATAAATAAATAAATTTATTAAAAAACAAAAACAAAAAAACTTCCTCTATCAGTCCTCGGCAGTCTGATATAGCTATAGAGAAGAATTGAACTATTTAGGGTTGGGGTTTAGCTGGACCAACATTCTAGAAGTTCCACAGGATAAGAGATGCGGATATAGGCATGTGTTGACATGAAGAATTTGGAGATTTTAACTGTATAAAGAAAGTGAAGTTGACAGTGTCAGTTGATAGGGCGAAAGAAATGGTTAGGGACTAGAAGTATTCAGTGAGGTACAGTGAGAGTAGTTTAAGAATTGGGAAGTTAGAAAGTAGAAGTTATTAGAGTGGGCTATTTGAATTTATGATTATAGAAATGGAACAGTAATGGACAATAAATCTAGGGTGGGACCATGGTGTGTATGAAATGGAATAACTAGCTAAAATGAAGTACAGGTCTCTAGAGATGAAAAAGTCTGAGAGGCTTGTCTTTATATGGTACTCTCTGTGGACTTCTGAATCATCCAGGATGATGATGAGACGAAGGGCTAGGAGGATGACTATGAGTCAGGATTGAAATTCTTCATAAATAAAGGAAGTCTATAAAGGGATGACATGATGTCATAATTATCTAAATCAGAAGCTCTATAAATAATTATTCCTGAAGAGCAGGTACAAACTAGGATGTCCCAAGCCAACTAAGGATGTATGGTCACCCATCATCTACTGTGATGCCCAGATGATATGAACCTCAAGGAGAAGGGTGCAGGGAGCTATGACAATAGTAATATTGAACCATCTTTGCTTTGCTGGAATTAATTCCATTTGGTCTTGATGTGTTGTGCTTTTAGTATTCTTTTAATACATTACTAATTTTCTCTATCTGGTTGTTTTCCTTTTTTTGTTCAGAATTTTATGTATTTTTCTCTTCTTTTTGATATGACTAAATAGTAGTTTACCTTTTTGTTTTTATCCCTAAATTTATCTAATTACCCTCAATATATTTTTTAGTTCATTAATTTTATTTTTAATTCCTCTTAGCTTACCTTGGTATTGTTTAATCAGTCATTGTATTTATTTGTATTCTAATTTTTCTATTTAACATTGTAACATAAGCATTGCCCAGTTTTATCTCCACTCTAGATAACTATTAAGATGTTATGTGGATGACTGCAGTGTAATAGTGTAAACTTTATGATTATTTCTGTGTTAAAGGGTATCCTCTGTTAGGAATTTTGCAAAAGTGGGGAAATAATTTTTCCACCACCTCTTTTATACATTTTTATTAGATTTTTCTGCATTGCATTAAAAAAAAAAGGCTCCCACATTTGGAATACAAAACATTCCAGTTGGTTCCATTCACTTATCTGGGCTATTAAGATTTTTTAATTTCATAAAACATCTTTTTAGCTACACACTTTCTTTTTCTCCTGAATTAATTTTAATTTTTACACTGGAAAGTGGAAAGCTCATTTATCTTTTCCTCCAGAAATGCAAAAAATACTTAATATTTTATTATCTGTAAAACCTGCTGGTAATGGTGGTGTCAGTGAAACTGTAGCTCCTTTATATCTCAATCGACTTGAATTTAAATGAACACTCTAATAATTATTTACTATTCAATTATGTTAATTTTCTTCTTTTTGCCTCCCATTGTCTCTACAGAGGCAGTTGGTGTGACCAGTCAGCGACCAGTGTTTTGTCCTTTTCATAAGAAGGAGCAGCTGAAACTTTACTGTGAAACATGTGACAAACTGACATGTCGGGACTGCCAATTATTAGAGCATAAAGAGCACAGGTACCTGCATCTTTCCTACATACATAGATTTATAATACAGCTTTATGAGGACTAGACGACTGCTGGCACCCCAGCCAAATGGCCATCTGCAAATAATGTTTTGTTTGGCCATCAGTATGTTGGCCTAGTTCAAGATTTTTCAACTTTGGTGCTGCTGCCTTTGTTGTGGGGGCTATCTGGTACATTGTATGGTGTTTAACTGCACCTTTGACCTCCATTTACTAGATTCCAGTAGCATTCTCCCAGTTGTGACAACCAAAACATGTCTCTAGACGTTGCCAAATGCCCTAGGCAGCAAAATCACCCTAGCTGAGAACCACTGGCTGACGCAATTTTTAAAACTATATGAAATTAGTTGCCAGCGTTGTAAATAAGATTTTACATTTAAAAAAACATTTAGATCTCTGGCTTTGGTTTTGTTTTCTGTTTTCTGGGTTTTTTTGTTTTGTTTTTTAAGAAAATTGAATCTGTTTTAGCCCTAGGTTCCATATATTCAATACTTTCATGTCAGTATTTGACTGGAATTTACTTTAGTCCTCTTTAGGATGGGTATGCTCTTCTAATTCATCATAGTTCCTACCAAAACTTACTTTTAAACCTGTCCTCCATAGGCATTTGAATTAGCAACAACTGAATTAAACAGTAAGATTCTGATGAATTGATACAGATATAATTGGTTGAAAAAGGTCTCCCAATAATGGCAGACTAGGTAATTTGGACCAGCCATGCCAGTGAGGGTAACTAGAAAACATGGACAAAATACAGAAATCATTGATAAGATATTTTTAGAGCTTGGTAATAAAGAATTATTGGCCCAGGATTGGGTTGGAGTGGGGACAGAGAATGGTACAGGCTTTTTTCCCCTTGGAAGCATTTGCCTAGAGGTTGAGGGGTGCTTTTAATATGCTCACAGGGCTGAAAGACAGGGATTGGAGTTCAGGGTCACAGGGGTTAAAGGCTTCTTCTTGCCTTGAGTTGGGATTCTGAAAGTCTACACTATTATGGTAAAGATGAACGAGCTAGTAAATATTACAGTTCCTCACTGGAACTAAAGTGCAGAATCAGATCTTCTCAGTACCCAAAGTTGGATTAAATTGAAATCTTATTGCTTGTGCCCCAAGGTACCTGGTAGAATAAAATGTAAATCCTCCCTGAAGGAAAAAAACATCATCCTAGACCTCAGATTTATTTAATAATGAGTTTTACAAAATGGTTCGGCACACAACTAGAAATAACCAAATATGCTAGGAGATAAGACAATGTGAACAATGTCTAGAACTTACATTACAGTAACTGAAATTAACTCAATAGAGGGTTTAAGAGCAGATCTGACATGCCAGGAAATGAGAATTAATGAACTGGGAGAAAATTAAGAAAACATCAAAATGAAGCATGATAAACAGAAAGATGGAAAATGGAAGAGGGATCGAGAAGATGTAACACAGGGTGTAATTGAGGTCCAAGAAAGAGAGAGAAGAATGGGAAGGAAGCAACATTTGAGGGCAGAATATAATGGCTTAGAACTTTGTAATACTGAAGAAAGACATCTAGCCCATATTCAAGAAGCCCCATAACTCCCCAGCAGGATAATTAAAAAATAAAGCAATATTTTTGAAGTGCAAAAAGAAAATACTATAAAACTAAAATTCTATACCCAGTGAACATATTCTTCAGAAATGAAGGTTCATAAGAAAGACATTTTCAAACAAAATAAACTGGGAGAAGTTATCCCCAGTTAACACTCACGAAAGCACACATTAGGCAGAAGAAAAACGGTAGGTGATGCATGATGGAAAGAACGGCTAAAATGATAAGTATGAGTAAATCTAAATAAATGTTGACTTAAACAGTAATGTCTTGGTGTGTCATGTGTGTGTTAAATATCACACAGACATGTTAGGAGGATATGGAGTTCATGTTCTAAGGTTCATGCATCTCTTAGGAAGAAGGTAGTAAACTACAAATTCTTAGATGATAAGTTAAGATCTGCATTTTTTAATGCATAGAGTAGTCACTAAACGAATAGTAAAAGTCAATATGATTATCAAGATAACAGAGGGAGGAAGTAGAAAAATGAACAATTAATTAGTCTAAACACAGGCCAAAAAAGAGAATAGGAACAAAGAACAAATGGGATTTAATAAGACTTGATAAGTTGGTACACCTCTAAATATATTTGTAATTATAATAAACGTGAATGGATAAAATGTTCCAAATTAAAAGATTCCAGGCTAGATAAGAAAGCAAATAGAGAATCTGCTACTTGCTTTTTGTAAAAGAAACATCTAAAACCTAAGTATATAAAAAGAATGATGAGAAAAGCTATGCCATACAAACACTAATCAAAGGTAAGCTGGTATATCAAAGTACATTATTTGAGATAAAGAGAGGAACTTTATAACAATAAAAGGCTCTTTTTATCTAAAAGATATAATAGTTCTAAATTTATATTCCTCATAGCCTTACAACATATAAAGAAAAAAGGCAGAACTTAGAACATAGAGACAAATCCACATAGTGGGAAATTTAACATATTTCTCTCAGTAATTGACAAAACAAGCAGACTAAAACTCAGTAAGGATATTTCAGTAAGAGTCAAAAAACACAATTAGCAAATGACCTCATGGACATTAAGGACACTGCACCCAATAATACACATTATTTCCAAACATAAAAAAGGAAAAAATCAATTAACCATATGCCAGGGCAGTTTTACATTTCATAAGATCGAAATCATATAAATTCTTGTGTAAACTCAATGCAGTCAATCTAGAAAACAATAATAAATGAGAAAAATCTCCATATATCTGAAAATGAAGAAATGTAATTCATATCAAAACGCAATGATGTATGATCCTGGACTGTATCCTGGACTAGAGAGGGGAAATGATATAGAGGACATTATTGAGACAAATCACATAATTGGAGAATGGTCTGTAGATTAGATGAAAGTATTATCTCAATGTCAGTTTTCCTGTATTTAATAATTATACTGTGGTTACATAATAGAATGTCCTTGTTTTTAGGAAATGCATACTAATTATTAAGGAGTTAAAGGACTTTGCTGAGGCAATATTTGAAAATCTTTGTAAAGGTATATGTGAGATCTCTGTGCTATTGCAAATCTAACTTTGAAATTATTTCAAAAATAAGCAGTTAAAAATAAATTTAAATAAAGCATCAAAGAAGAAATTCCAATGAATATTAGAAAATATTTTTATCTGAATGATAGTGAAAATACTATCCTTAACGTATCCTGCTAAAGCCATGATTAGAGGAAAATATATATCGCTAATGCGTATATTAGATATTAAGGATAAAAAGTAAATGTCCTAAACATTTATCTCAAGTTAGAAAAAGCAGCAAATTAAACCCAAAGTAAGTAGCAAAAAGGATACAATAAATACAATGCAGAATCAAAGCCAAAAATTGGATCTTTCAAAAGATTAACAAATCTCTTTATGAATGATTAAAAAGAAAACAGACTCAAAAAACCAATGCCAGGAGTGAAAAGGGGGGGCATCACCACATTTTCTACAAGCACTTAAAAATATAAAAAGGATTTTTGTCAATAGATTGAAAATTTTTACATGAAATGGGATAATTCTTAGAAAATACACTTACCAAAACTAGCACAATATAAAATAGAGAATCAGAACAGTCCTTTAATTTAGTGTAAATCCCACAAAGAAAACTACAGACCCAAATGATTTCACTGATGAATCTACAAAATAGGTAAGGTTAAAATAATGCCTTTCCTATACAGTCTTGTCCATAGAACGGTAAAGAATGAATTCTCTCCAACTTGTTTTATGAGAAATCAAAATAGAAAATTACAAACCAGTCTTACCCATGAAATGAACTTAAAATTTCTAAGACATACATTAGGAAACCAAGTCCAGGAGCATTGTGATTTTTGGATAATATAATCGTAACTAAGTTAGCCTTATTATAGTAATACAAAGTTCATTTAACCTTTGAAAATCATTCATGTAATTCATCCTGTTAAAAGAATAAAGGAAAAATTATATGACCATCTCCATAGAGGCAGAAGAAACAGTCAAGAAAAAATGTATATCCATGATATACAATCTTAGCAAACTAGGAATAAAAGAAAATTTCTCAAACCTGATAAAGATTATCTATGAAAAGAGCTAGAAAACATCATAATGTAAATTTTTTGCATTGAGTTTAGGATAAACCTAAATAAAGACCAGTTTGATCATTTCATTTAATAATTACATTGTATTAGGGTCCCAAAGAGTGTATAACAAAAAATGTTTACTAAGATAAAAAAACTTGCACCTAAGAAAGAATTTTAAATGTCATTATTTACAAATGATATGATTATGTACAAAAGAAATCCAATAGAAATATTATTAACTGTGTGTTCCCCCTCTTTTCTAACTCTGGCAACCCTACTTATAATACTTACTGATTTAATTACACTTACACTTTTAAATCACATTATGTAAAATAATGTATTTTGTGCATTTTATGAAAAACTTTTAATAAAACTCTTTTTATGTATCTTACACATCATCTGTTTCTCTAGAGCTCCTTTGGAGTCATCTTACATAGTTTGTCAGAGGTTGTTATCTTAACTTTCAAGTCAATTTTTTTTAATTTAGGTATTTTATGATATTGTTGCTTGAAGCTTTGTCACATGCCAGGCATAACATCAGGAGTTTTGCCCCCATCCCCTCACTTCCACCCATTTATTAAAAGCATGCAATATTTGTTATTTGTGACCTGTAGCACAACTACCTGTTATTTAAAAGTGATCTTTAGGGACTTCCCTTGGTGACGCAATGGTTAAGAGTCCTCCTGCCAATGCAGGGGACGCGGGTTCGAGCCCTGGTCCGGGGGGATCCCACATGCTGCGGAGCAACTAAGCCCGTACGCCACAACTACTGAGCCTGTGCTCTGGGGCCCGTGAGCCACAGCTGCTGAGCCCACGTGCCACAACTACTGAAGCCCGTGCTCTGCAATGGGAGGGGCCACTGCAATGGGAAGCCCGCACACCGCAACAGAGTAGCCCCCGCTCGCTGCAACTAGGGAGAGCCTGCGTGCAGCAATGAAGACCCAACGCAGCCATAAATAAATAAATTAATTAATTAATTTTAAAAAAAGTGATCTTCAAAATATTTGTTTACAAAGCATCAAACTTTCATAATTATGAAATTGCAGAATAGTTAATAAATCTACATAGATATTTACCTATGATTACTTTTTGCCAGGTCCACCAAGGGAGCCTGTTAAGCTTGTAAAACTGTGAATGATTGAATGTGTGTTTTTCTCAGATTTTAAAAATTATTTAAAGAGTGTCCATGGACTTCCCTGGTGGCGCAGTGGTTAAGAATCTGCCTACCAGTGCAGGGGACATGGGTTCGAGCCCTGGTACGGGAAGATCCCACATGCTGCGGAGCAACTAAGCCTGTGTGCCACAACTGTTGAGTCTGCACGCCACAACTACTGAAGCCCACACGCCTAGATGCAACAAGAGAAGCCACCACAATGAGAAACCCACGCACCGCAATGAAGAGGAGCCCCCGCTCGCCACAACTAGAGAAAGCCCGCACACAGCAATGAAGACCCAACGTAGCCAAAAATAAATAAATTTATTTTAAAAATAGAAATTAAAAAAATAAAGTGTCCATGATTAATATCTGTAAAGACTCCCTCCTTTTTTTTTTTAATTTTATTTATTTATTTATTTATTTATTTATTTATTTATGGCTGTGTTGGGTCTTTGTTTCTGTGTGAGGGCTTTCTCTAGTTGCGGCAAGTGGGGGCCACTCTTCATTGCGGTGCGCAGGCCTCTCACTATTGTGGCCTCTCCCGTTGCGGAGCACAGGCTCCAGACGCGCAGGCTCAGCAATTGTGGCTCACGGGCTTAGTCACTCCGCGGCATGTGGGATCTTCCCAGACCAGGGCTCGAACCCTTGTCCCCTGCATTGGCAGGCAGATTCTCAACCACTGCGCCACCAGGGAAGCCCAGACTCCCTCCTTTTTAAGAGAGAATTTGGGTTGGGCGGGGGGGGGGGGGGAACCTGCCTTCTATGGATATATTTGGTATTTTAAAAAGATTATTATTTTTATCCTTTATACTCATAGTTTCCTGTTATTTGTTTGCTTTGGGGCTTTTCCTCATTTTAGGCAGACATTTGTGTGAAATAAATTGCTTATTATTTTTTCAGATATCAATTTATAGAAGAAGCTTTTCAGAATCAGAAAGTGATCATAGATACACTGATCACCAAACTGATGGAAAAAACAAAATACATAAAATTCACAGGAAATCAGATCCAAAACAGGTAAATTTATATTTATGGTATTACTTAAATCATCTATATATAATGTGTTAAGTATATTAACTTTAAGAACAGACATTTTACTTAACTCATGGTGAAGTACATCCAAGTAAGCTGTCAGATGGGTCTAATAACACATAGTTAATAAGTCTTTTCCAGAAACTTTGGATTTCTGGGAAGTTTGGAAAGTATTCTTTTCAGCCATGAAATTTCAAAACTGTTATGGTAATAAGCTACATTTAATAACAGCTCATTTATCAGGTAAGAATCATTTTTAATTATTTTGTGTTTTCCAATTATCCAAGAAATGCCAGGATTTAAAAACAAAATCAACTATTTTTATAGTACTGTAAAATATTTTACACTTAATTAGATACATAATTGCTATTTTAAGGATTGCTGGACTTAGAGATGCCTCCCCTGAGCTGTCAGCTTTTAACTGCAATGAGGCAGAGATCATAGAACACCAGGAGACAGTGCTTGTTAAACTGTTTCACATACCTTTTACTCCTTGTCAGATACAATACTTAAACAGCTTCTACATATTGCTTGTTACACTGTTTGTCCTCTAAGGGAGTAAATCATCAACTGTCCAAAGGCTCATGTCCTAAAATTCAGTGATTGGAGAGCAAACCATTGACCTCTGTGGGGAGGAGGGAGTTTGCCTAGTACCCCCCTTTGCATCCCATTTGAGGCACATGCTGACATTTTACAACACCTGTGAAATCCCATGTCCCCGTTCTTTTGTTGTTTTGCACATGAAAGTAACATGTCACTACTTAAATAGATAAAGAAATGCATTTTTGAAAGAGCCTGAATAAGAGAGGCCTTGCAGGGGCTTTGAATGTTGTTCATAGGGAGAAGTATGTCAGCCTTTTGTAGTTCATCTTCCTTAAGATCAGTCGTCACAATCTGTTACTCTTACCATTTTTCAACATGGCTAGGGTGGGGCATTTGGTACTTTTTTCCAAGGAATTCCTTGGCTTACCTGATTTCCTTAAAGGAGATTTTAAACATAATTTAACCTTTTCTTGACTCCTTGGTGTTATTATTACATCATGATAATAAAAGTTCTGTTGTGTATCTTTTAGTTTCTATTATTCTTTTGTTATCAGCTCATTTCATTTTACCTTTCTCTTTCACATGAGAACTGTAGTTGACCAAATACTATTTCCTTTGTCATATTCTAATAACAGTACTGTATTTTTGCCAAATTGATGTAATTGGTGGGTTTAAAATTTTGTATCTGAGTAATTGAAAATATATAATGAATATTTATGGAATGATAAGGGTAGATAATCTCTACCATCTAGTGGCAAACAGTAGTAATTGTAAAATAACTAATTTTATGTAAACGATCCACTGTTGATGAAATTCACCATTTTGACTTTTTTCTTACTCTTTCATTGTGTATATGGTATGACCTATGGGCCAGAGTTTACTCTTTTTTTTTTTTTTTTTAAACATATGGATATTCATTTGTTCCAACACTTGTTCTGTTTGTTGAAAAGATTATCCTGTTGCTATTAAACTGCCTTAGTACCTTTGTTGAAAATCTGTTGACCATATATGTGTGAGATTATTTTGGACTCTCTTTCCATTGTGCTTTTCTTTCTTGCTAATACCCCACTTTCTTCATGACTAGAGCTTTTTATAGTAAGTCTTAAAATCAGATAGTGTGAATTTTCCAAATATTTTTTTACCTTTTTTTTTTTTTTTTTTTAGTAGTTTATGCTCTTTTTACAAAATAATACATTATGGTGTGAAAGGATTTTAGTTTTTGAATTGTGGTAAAAATTAAAGACTCTTTGGATTAGATGCTAATTCTTTGTATCTTTATAGCTACCGGATTATAGAAGGATTAAATTTACTGGACTGACTTTGCTATTAATTCATCTTTATGCATGTGCAAACATGGCATTACTTGTCCCTTTTTCATCCTGTTCTACCATCATGAGGATTTAAATTAGTTGGGTTTTTGGGGGTTTTTTTGGTTTTTTGGGTTTTTTTTTTTTTTTTTTTTTTTTTTGAGGTTGTTTGCTTCCTAGACCTATCTGGTTTCCTTGATCCTCTAGCCAATATTGATGTTAAATAATTATCTTGAAGAATTTCCAGCGTTGGTGGTGGGGGGTGATAAATTAAGAGTTTGGGATTAACATATACACACTACTATATATAAAATAGGTAACCAACAAGGACCTACTGTATAGCACAGGGAAATTATATGCAATATTTTGTAATAACGTATAAGGGAAAATAATCTGAAAAAGAATATATATATGTATGTATAACTGAATCACTTTTCTGTACACCTGAAACTAATACAACGTTGTAAATCAACTATACTTTAATTTTAAAAAAATAATAATAATTTCCAACAGAGAATAAAATCCCTGCCCTTTTCATCTTAAGTGTTGGAAGATAAGCAGACAGAAGAAATGAAGCCTTTTATTTATCTCAGAATGTTTGATGGTGGATGCCTCATTATTCTTTTTCTGCTTTTATAAGATATTCTGGTGTAATGCTCTGTATTTTTTTTCCTATCCATCTTGATCTCCATGAAAACAGCATTCCCATTTTCTCTAATCAAAGGAAAAAATGTATATGCTGGTTGATAAAAACATATAGTTATTTGGCTGCTTATTTCAAGACAAATGTGTTATTAAAAGTAGCAAACTACTATTATTGTCTTTCTGCTTTTATTCAGATATAATGAATGGGTAACAGTTCAGATGACTAAGATAATAGTGACACATTTAAGCTTTTCTACTTCTTAGTTGCAGTGAATACAGTAGAACTCATTCAGTCCTGGTTTTCCTTATCTTGTTTATAAATCATTTTTTTGTCCGTCCTTTTAGGCTGAGAATTTTTCCAGGTGTCATAATCTTTCCAAATAATGTTTTCTTAAGATGTGTTCATTGTCTTGCAGTTTCATACATTTTGATATTAAGATTGAATTGACTATGTCTTTTGGAAGAATTAATATTTCTGCTGTCTCATCTTCAAGAAAGTCTATTTAAACTGAAGGACCCTTAGAAAAAGCTGAGCTTTTAAGAGCTGAAAACTTTTTGGTCTAATTTAGGGATTAGAAAATCAATATTACATATTGTAAAACAAATCTTCTGCCTTAGATTTTAGACTTCCCCCTTTTGTTTAATTTTCAGGATAATTGAAGTAAATCAAAATCAGAAGCAGGTGGAACAGGATATTAAAGTTGCCATATTTACATTGATGGTAGAAATAAATAAAAAAGGAAAAGCTCTACTGCATCAGCTTGAGGTAAGTTACTGTTAATGGGACAGTATGTTGTAGTGATTTAACGTAGTATTTTCTCGTGTATTTGTGAATTTGAAATCACAGCCTTTTTCATATAATTGTTTCCATTTGATTCAGTAATATTTTTCTCCATTCTCAGGCTCTACCTTGTAGCTGACAATTTATGGCTTTCTGATACAGTAGGAATGTCTTAATCCTTATTGTTTACTTCAGAGCACAAAACATAATGCCTTGCTTGAAGGAGGAGCTTAGTAAATATTAAAGAGATGAATCTTTTTAGAGATTCATTGAATTGACAGCTTTACTACACAAAGGAGTGCAATTGAGCAAAGTTTTTCAGAAAGCTACATTAAGTTAGTTATATTTAGTTCTCAAATATATACGTTTAACCTTGTGAGAAATTAGGTAAAAGGTTGTGCCTCCTGCACTCAGCAGTCTTAATTGTGAAAGCAGCGCTCAGGGAGAGGTGCTCAGGGCACTTAAGAGAGTTGTTTGTCACTGCAGGTCAGAAAAATATTACTAACTTAAATCAGCTTTCTTACATTCATGAAGGTCAAGATCCAGAGTCAGTGTTTGACTCAAATAACATGAGGTTACAGCTTCTACATGGTATCTTAACGTAATATTAATTGCATGGTATTTTGGTATTCTTTTAATATATTGGTGCAAAAAGAATTTAACAGTAGAGAAGCAAATTAAGAAGAGAATAAAAGAATCCTGATGTTCGAAGATTTTAAAAAAAGCCTCATAGAAAAAATTTAGTTCAACATCTTTATTTTATAGTTGACAAAATTATAAGGTCTTTGTCAGAAAGTTATCTACCTCCTGGGAAAACATGGTCATTCCCATGGTTTATCAATCATACAGGAAACAAAGACCAAAATAATTCTCCCTCCTTTTGGAAACAAATACTTAGTGAAAAAGTATTCTGGCCAGGAGGAATCAGACCCCATTTACAGTAACTGTGTTTTCAAGGTTCGGTGGGGCGGGAGGGTGGTGTGTTTTTTTTGTTTGGTTGGGGTTTTTTTTAGATAGAAGCATTTAAACTATTTTAAAAGATTTCAAAGCTCTGCTTAAAATCAAATGTCACATAGATTTGCTTCTCAGAGATGAATACTGCACACATTGCTGTGGCTGTTTCCAAACTTCACTGTAAATCAGAATCACTTGAGGAGTTCTTTAAAAATCAAGATAAAGTACAAAAGATGACCACATCCCCAAATCTCTAGGGATGAACCTCGTCATCAGTATTATTTTAAATCAACTTTATTGACTTATAATTTTTGCAGCACCTTTTAAAAATGCTTTTCAGTCTTCATACCCAGTCTCCTGGTTCACAGAATCCTTCTTTAAGGCGAATAAATGTAGTCAGTATTTACTAAGACTCAAGACCCAAATAGTTTGTTACTATAGAAGACCAAGAAACTTGGGCTTCTGATTCTCAATTTGCAACATCCCTAAAAGTCAACAGAATTTCTGTTCTTTCTAGAACATCTCCAAAGTAATGCTTAGTTTTTACAGAGATCAGAAATAGCCTAATAAGTAAATTATCTCTGGACTTAAAATTAGACACGACAAAGCCACTGATAGTCACCGCAGTGACTTAATTCAGTTTAGCATATGTGTATTTTCCAAATTTGAAACCAACTAGGGCCAGGATCTAGGTTCATTTTCTCTGTTGAGAATATAATTCCATATTGGAGTGTAGCAATTTTACTTTTAAACTTTTTTTTAGAGCTAGTAGAAAGTCCTGTTCTCTCCTCCTTTCCTTGCCAGGTAAAGGAGATTTGGGGTTAGACACCTTTAAAATAGCACAGGTTCAGTGGGTTTTTCTTCCACTTTTGACTAACCTGTGTTCTTGCTTGTATACTTCCCTTAGAGAAATTCTATAGTCTGCTTTTCTGTAGTTTTTTTGAGAGTGCATTGGTACCATTAGTCACTATATCAATTGGTTCCCGTAGTAATTTTCAATAGACAAAAATTATATGCTTCCTTTTTTTTTATTACACACAAAGCATAAATGTTGTCTACCGTGTGGCGTGACTTGGCACAAACTAGTTGCAATCAGAATAAGAATGCCTAAAAGGTGAAATCATGTGCTTGAGTAAATCATGTGATCTGGTAACTTTACTTGATTGCTGGATGGTACATCTGTTTTATTTGTGAGTATTGAATTTAATAGGCATTTACTGTATTATAGCTAATCCACGGTTTTGTACCTCTTTGGATACTGGAAGATGCATGAACAGAAACCTGCCTCCCAAAATACGTACAACCAGACCAAGGGCCTTGGAGAGAAGGGGCGGGCAGCAGAGGCAGGGGTGGCGTCGGTGGTGGCTGCAGCACTGGGGGCACGGTTTTTACTTCAGTGAGAATGAGCCTTTGTACCAAGGGATAAGTTACTATCACCTGGGTTCTTAGAGGTGGTGGTTATTCTAATTGGGTAATCTGAAGATGACCATTAAAATATATGTTACATGCAGAACTAATTTTGAAACTATTTTTTTTTTCAGAGTCTTGCAAAAGATCATCGAATGAAACTTATGCAACAGCAGCAGGAAGTGGCTGGACTTTCTAAACAGTTGGAACATGTCATGCATTTTTCTAAATGGGCAGTTTCCAGTGGCAGCAGTACAGCATTACTTTATAGCAAGCGACTGGTAAGATAAACTAAGTATGGCATTTAACATACTATCAAAATACAGAGAGAAACAATGGAGTTATTAGAATGCTTAAAATTTAGAAATGTTCATTAGTCTGTACTTAAATGCTTTTTACCTTTTTCTAATTTTTATTAATCAAAATATTTTGGTTTTAAAAAATCTTATATTGCCATGATTGAGGCGTATCTTCAATTTTAATCTACCATCGGGCGTCCTGTTTTGTTCTTTTCCAAGTTTTCTCTGTCTTAGTGACAGTTGAACTTAATACTAACAATAATGATAAGAGTAAACATTTCCTGATCACCTATAGTGTGCCAGGCACTAATCCTAAGCATTTCCATGTAATATTTTATTTAAACATTTACATCATTTTTATGAGATAGGTATACCTATCCATCCACTGTATGGGTGACGAAACCAAAGCACAGAGTTAAGTAACACGCCTAAGGCCACTCAGCTTGGACACCTGAACCCAGAGGCTGTGTTCCTTTTGTCTATACTACGTTGTTTACTCTGTCAGTGATATATGGTGCTGAATATTTCAACCCCATTGCTAGAGAAAAGTGGCTCTCATTTGTTCAACTGTTTTCAGAATAGTCTAGAACCTTGCTACTGAAAATATGGTCACTGCATACTAATCACGTGGTTCAGTAGATGTGGAGTGAGGCCAAATTCTGTAGTTCTGACGAGCTCCCAGGTGATGCTAACGCTGCTGCTTCGCAGACCACACCTTTAGCAGCAAGGATCTAGAAGACACTCAGCCATGGAAGGCACACCATATAAGCATTCTTAAAAACTCCTGCTTTACTCTTATTTTATTAAAGATTCCACAGAGATTTACACTTTGAAATCGAGTTATGACATCCAAATCTGTTTTCTGTTCACCCACTCCGCTTTGTGGAAGGAATTTTCTACGACCATTTTGAAATAAGGAAATGCACTTCAGGATAAACTTCTGTAAACTAGGTTCAAATATTGAGTAACTTATTAGAAAACTGATTTGTAACTATTCCTAATCATGAATTGTATTCAACTCTTAAGATTTTTTTCTTTCATAATTATCAATATGGTCAATCTTGAGTCTTTTTTTTCTTTTTCTTCCTTTTTACTGCTTCATTGGTCTAATGAAAAACAGCTTCTATACAGTACATACCTTCTCTGTTACTTATATTTTCCTGTAAGTCAAACAAAACAGGGATAAAAGGAGAAAATGAGAGAATTGTCTTTTTTTCAACTAGACCCATTATGAATATTTTTATTTGTATGTGTGTAAGAAAGCATGTTATTCACACAATCAGATATTCAGTCAATCTCCTTATCAGTTTAATAATTTGTTTCTCTGATTTTATTCTATGATTTTGTCTGTGATTATAATACAAAGAAAACAGTAAAAAATCGAAGATGGGATTACTTAATCTGCACAATGATCTCTTGAAATAGGAGAGAGGAAGATTGTTCTCTATTATACACAGGAGAAAATAAACACAGTGAAGCATAAGGAACCAGTATTACCAGCTTCCTGATTTACTTAATTGTGTTTTTTAATTTTTAAAAGCCTGTGGAACCCAAGTGCATCACTAGCAGCAGATATAGCTAGTAAAATAATTTACCTGTAGTGAATGCAGAGCTAAGACTTGTGATTACTTTTAAACATTTAGAAGGATTTTTAACCTCAGAAAATTTGAAAGTCACTATATTATGCACCTCTGTGCTTTAGAGCTTCTGTGCTTCATAAATATAGCCATGTTTACTAAGGTTATTTTTTTAATGATGGCTTTTATATGCTTAAAAATTAAAAAGAAACGTCTTGCTGGCCTGAAATTTCAAGCTTAGCTTGCAATTCTTAGTTCGTTTTTTTTTTGCTATAGGAATTATAATCAGTAAAAGACCAAACCCATTGGAATAGCAGAATCCTTTCAGAAGTCCAGTTTTAAATATATTTTAAAACATTTTCACAGTATTTCCTTAGGATTCTTCTGTCATCTGTTAAACATTGAGTTTATCCTTATATTATTTAGAAGGAAGGCAAGAAATATTGACAGAAGAGACCAGGAGAGTAAAACACAGTTATTCTTTTTACTAGCAATAGATATTTCTATAATACTAGTGATTAGGAAGCTGTTAAGGTATAAGTAGTAAAAGGGAAATCCACAATCTTTTTTACTCCCTTTCCCCCGTCCTCCCATATAATTAATCTTCAAAGACTTTCTTTATGTTTCCTGAATATCTCATCGACAATTCCTTGCTTTTAGTCCTCAGGGTTCAGAATATGTCATGGTCTTTTGCCTGGGTACTGTTACCCTTTCTTAGAATGCTTTTTCTTTCTCCTGAGTAATTAATCCTCATCTTTGTAGAGACTACCAGGTTCAGTGTAGATGTGTAGATCCTTTGCTTTTGGCAGCCTTCCATGACCAAGACTGGGTTGGATTACCCTTCTCTGTGTTTACAAAGCCCTTATGCATATATCCATCATACTATTACTGATTTTTATCTACTATTATTACATTTGCATATTTTTCTATGAATTTCATTAGACTTTTTACTTCTTAAAGGGTAAAAATTTTGTGTTACCCAGTGCTTGATATACAGGAACTCAACGAAAGATTGATGGTAAATAAATAAGGTAGCAGATAACATCTCCTGTCAGAAGCTATAAATAAGTATAGACAAAACATTATGTTATATTTTACAGGATTGGAAACTCAAATACTAAATTTCTTTTTTAAGTTTATTTTAACTTCAATAGAAAGGAGACAGTATACAGTATTGCATCTCAAAAGCTGTTTTGACATCTTCCATAGTTTTTAAAAAATTTTGTCCTTTGCTTTTTGAACAGTAGCTAAGTTTTCAGTGTGAAACCTGAGTTTAAGTTCAGATACATCTGAAGGGATCAACAAGTATATTTAATTAACCCTTATTTATCTTTTACAGTAGCCAGGGTTTATGACTCCTCATAGGAAAGTTTTTGCCATAATTCTTTTGCTTAGCATATTATGAGCATGTTTTATAATGAGAATTATTAGAAGATGCAAAAATATTAAGAAAGGTAGAAAAACTTAGGCAAAAGAACATTGTGTTGAGTGCTGTTTGTAAACACTGTGCCATGTATTCTACATAGTCCCAAAATAAATACATGTTTTTTTACACAATTTATTATAGCTGTTTGAGATAATTTAGCAATTGAATGAAGTAAACTTATTTATTCAAAAATTATTTATTGAATACCCGTTATGTATCAGGTGGCATTCTAAGTACTAAGGGAACAGAAAACAAAGCAAAATCTCTGCCCTCAAGAAGTTGCATTTTTAGGGACTTCCCTGGTAGTGCAGTGGTTAAGACTCCACACTCCCAATGTAGGGGGCCTGGGTTCGATCCCTGGTCAGAGAACTAGATCCCACCTGCCTGCCACAACTAAGAGTTCGCATGCCACAACTAAGGAGCCTGCCTGCCACAACCAAGGAGCCCATGTGCCGCAACTAAGGAGCCCGTGAGCCGCAACTAAGACCCGGCACAACCAAATAAATAAATAAATAAATATTTTTTTAAGTTGCATTTTAATGAAGAGAGATAGACAATACCAAAATAAGTAAAATGTATAGACCACTGCATGGTATTGAGTGCTCTAGAGAAAAGTAAATTAAGGGAAGAGTCTGGGAGCATTGGGGTAGGATTGTGATTTTAGATATGGAATTCTATCTAAAGAGGGTGATATTTGAGCAAATACCTGAAGAAAGTGAGGAAGCAAGCCATGCAGATACTCGGGGAGAGTATTCAGGCAGAGCACAAGTACAGACAGCAAGTGCAAAGACTGAGGTGGGAGTTATTTGTGATATGGACAGCAAGTAGGCCTAAGAGGGTGGAACACAGTGAATGAGCGGACACTAGGATGAGGAGGGTCAGAAGTACTGGAAAGCCAAATAGTATGAGCCTTGTAGTTGATTATGAGGACTTTGGTTTTTAATCTTAAGTGAGATGAGAAACCACTGGAGAGACTTGAGGAGAGGAATGACAGAATATGATTTACAGTTGAACACAATTACTCTGGCCACTGAAAAAAACTGTAGGTGGTTGAAGGCAAGGGAGAAATAAGGGAGACTATTTATAACCTTACTGCAATGAGGTGGCTTTTCCAGGATAGTAACAGTAGAGCTGATAATGGGAGAATTGGTAGGATTATCCATATCTTTTAATGATAGAGCCAAAAGGATTTGCTGACAGGTGGAACGTAAGGCATGAGGAAAAGAAAGGAACCAAGGACTAAGCAGTAGGAAAAATAGTGTTGCCAATACTTGAGATGGGGAAGATCATAGGACAAGTAGACTTGAGGAGAAGGATCAAGAGTTCCCTTCTAGACATACTAAATTTGAGATACCTGTTAGAGAATCAGGTAGAGATATTGAGCAAGCCGTTGGAAGTGCAAGTTCAAAGAGGGGTCCAGGCTTGAGATATAAATTTAAGAGTCGGATAAACGATGAGACTGGATGAGATCACTTAAAGTATGTGGGTGCAGAAGAAAAGAGAGCAGTTGCAAGACTGAGCCCTGGGATATTCCTGGTGTGGGAGACGTGAAAGAACCAACAGTGGAAACTGAGATGGTACATTGGGACGCAGACCTATTCTCAGCGGCCTTAAAATATAGCAGCTGGTGAAATAAGGGGAAAACCATGAGATCATAGTTTGTTCAAAGCCAAGAGAAGAAAATGCTTCCCTGAGGGCCAAGTGACCACCTATGTGAAAAGCTACTAAGCCTGAATGGTTTCAGGGAAGAATGGGAGGAGAGGAATGGGGGACATTATAGATGAGTCTTTTGAAGAGTTTTGCCAGAAAAGAGAGCAGAAAAATGGGAGTTTTGCCAGAAAAGAGAGCAGTTGATGGCGGGAGAAAAGGAGCCAAGAGTTCTGTTTTTAGCTGGGAAAAGTTAAACATGTTTATGTGTTAATGGGACTGATGCAGTAAAATGGAAAGCTTGATGGATACAGGAGAGGGGAGAAAATTGCTGAGCAGTGTCTTTGTGTCGGCAAGAGGGTGTTGGGCACTATTGCACGAGTGCAAGGATTGGCTTTAGCTAGAAGCGTGGCCAGTTAATCCATTGTGATAGGAGGGAACGCTAATACTGGTAGGTGGTGGAAGTTTGTGGAAGTTCCCTGATTGTTCCTGTTTTTTCAGTGAACAGTAATCAGGACCATCAGCTGAGATGGAGAATGGGGGAGGAGATGCTGGAGATTTGAAAAGAGAAAGAAGGTTTGAAATAGTCATTTAGGAGAGTAGGGACGTGAAGGACCAGAGGCCCGTCAACCTTAGGGCCCTACCTGAAATAAGCAGGCTGTGTTTGAAGTTTGGTCAGTCCCTTTATCAGTCCAATTATAGTGAGTCAAAAGTTAGATTTAACCAGGGTTGTTTGTTGGTTGTTGTTTGGGGAAAAGGTTGAGGAGAGGGAAGGGAGTATGTGTAATTTGACATGTGAGAGAAGGAGGTGTTGAGGGTATATACAAGGAAATGATTATGAGGATTAACCCTGGGATTTGAGCTGGATAAGGAGGAACTGAGGGCTAGGGTAAGGGTATTGGTAAGATGAGATGGAAGGACAGGGAAAATTTTAAGAGCAAAGGTTTATAGGACCCTTAGGGTTTGTAGGATTATTGGTATCTGGGCACTAGAAGGGAGTAAGCTGGAAAGAAAGATCATCTAGTTGGATATAAAATCATCAAGAATTAAGACAGGAGTAATGTTGGCGATGGTGATCGTGAGCCAGGAGCTAAACTCTTCAAGACTGAGGGAGAGTGACTGAGTATTCACTGAGGACTGCAGTGTGGAGGAGATGGGGGCTGTGGTGTGATGACCCGAGATTCACAGCATAGGAGCAAGGAGAGCCATCCCCCTAGTAGGCCTAGTTATGAGCTGTACTTACGTTTCCTGAGCAGAGAGTAATTTGTATTTTCTGTAATTCATTAGCCGCCTAATCTCAACTCTGCATCCTTCTTTGAAAGAGTAAGTAAAATAAATAAAAGAGCAGAATTTGTGAAAATTTTTTATTTTACAGGTACTTGGTTGGTGCTTCTGTGAAGTTTACATAATTCAAAAAACTAACTTTAAGCTAGTTGAAGTTAGTTTTTTGTATTCAACAGTATAGCTGAGTTGTACCTCAAAACTTCTAACATGTTTTGGAAGGAAAACTGCGTTGTCTGTCCACTTCTTTATAACTTATATATATATATGATTGCTTATTTTGTGTTAGCATACATATGATACAGAGACCATTTTTTGTGTATTTATTGGGAACTTAATAAATTATTTGCCTAATAAAGATTTTGATGTTTAGTTGTCTCTCTGCTTTCTCCTAGATTACATACCGGTTACGGCACCTCCTTCGAGCAAGGTGTGATGCTTCCCCAGTGACCAACAATACCATCCAATTTCACTGTGATCCTAGTTTCTGGGCTCAAAATATTATCAATTTAGGTAGGCCGTATGTACATTTTCTCAAAGTGCCATTTGTTTCTGGTACTCTTAATGATTATGAGATTATTGAAAATGTATTCCCTTCCACTCCCAAAGTGTGTTTATCATTTTGTTTTAAGTACATGGAATTTTCACTGGTATTTCATTAGTGTGTGTATATGTGTGACACATGCATGAATATAAACACACATGTAAATATGTGAATGATATGAAACATCCTTTATATTGACTCACAGGGTGTCTAGATTTCTGGATTTAGGAGGTTTTTTTTTCTTTCCCATAGAATCTTGCTTGTACTGTTAATTACATACTTATCAGAATGGTTGATAAAACTCTTGACTTGTGACTGCCATTAATATAGGATTTTTTATATTTAGAATGTTTTCTGTTAAAACAGGACTTCTCATACAATTATTGGCTTACTTACTCTTGAGAGCCAGTCATCAGGCACCTAATGGTTCATTTGCTTTATCTAGCTAGGGAAGACTTCTCATTTTTTCTTTTGCCTTTTATGTAATTATTATATAATTTTTAACCTCCTAACTGAAGTGTACCATATGTACAGATAAGTGCCCAAATTTTAAGTACTAGAGCGCACTGAGTTATCACAAAGGGGGACTATCATTATGGTATCATTTGGTAACATCAAATATCCTTGCAGGCAGTACTTGCTACATTATGTGCTAGTAGAAAAAGTCTTCAGTTTTTGCCTCCTTTCTTAATTTCTCACAGGGAGACTATAGAAACAGAAATTTAAGAATTCCATATACATTCTTCATCAACCACTAGTATTCCCTTTGATGACAGTTTTTGGGCTCATTGAGTTTGTTTCAAAATCTTGAAAGATGGTTGCTCTCTCATTCCCTAAGCTAGATTCTGGGTAAGAAAGGAAGAAATGGCTGGAAAGAGAGCCATTGCTCTCAGAACACACCAGGAAAGGAAGAAATAGGCTTACACAAACCTCATTCATACATGGGAAGAACAGAAGGAATGGTAATAAGGTGACCCTTTGAAGGAAAGGTCATAAGTTGACTCCTGCAGCTCAGTCTAGAAGCACATATTTATTGATTGACTGATACATAGCAAGCAGCTGGAATCATACACACTCTCACCTATGTAACTAAAAAGAAGCACCTTAATACAAAGCGTGTATATAAGTTAACTATCTCCTACCCTCCACCATATATGCAGCTATATAGAGAACCTATCACAGTTATATATCCACACAAATAGTCATATGTAGAATTGTATGTACTTATAAGCATATCATTTAAAACATAGACCACATGATGTAAACATAAATAAAATTAAGAATATGTGTAACTGTATACACATAAATGGATATAGTTTTAGATAAGTCTACAGCAAAAACAAAAATATCTGTTTGTGAAGAGTTTGTAAAACAATATCCTTTACTGTAGGACTTCTCAGAGCTGTCCTATACAGCTCTGTAAATTGCCATTTACAATGAGATTTACATTTTGAATCTTCTAAGGAGACAAGTTTCCCAAACTTGGTTATTTATGGCTTCTGAGAAACATGTTATAGAAGACTGCAAGGGAAAAATGTTGATTTGGATGAATATTCAGTTAGTGTCTTTGTGACTTTGGGTAAGTTGTTCAATCTCTCTGAACCTTAAATCCCTTATCTGTACAGAGGACTTTAACAATATACATAGACCTACTGTCTCAGTATCTAATACAGAGTAAGTATTTAATGAATGATAACTGTATTTTTTAGGATGCATATGCTTATTAAATCAGAAACATTTAACTGAGTCTCTGCTGTTGAAGAAATCAAACTTTGCCTTATGCTTGGACCAGACCTGTTAGAGGTACCTTTAAACTCTAACAGTATAGTTATAAGGCAGAGTATTCTCCATCAGAGAACTAACAGTATACTCTGTGAAGGTGTAAAGAACTTGAGAGATGACTAAATCAGAAATACTGTGGCATTTAGATCCAATGTCAGGTTTGCTTGTTTTGTTTTGATATGCAACGGCAGTCCTCAAAGTAGAGTCTGAGGCTCCTTCAGGTGATGCCAGAGGCCTCCCGTTTCCAAGTACATATCCATGTATGGCTGGATTTTCTTCATCTATTTAAATAATATATTAGATAATGCAGAAACAGGTATGAGAGTTCAGCCATTAAGCCAGACATTTAAAGAGATGTTTGAAAATGTAAAATAGCGCCACTCTTCACTACATTTTTTTGAAAATAAGTATTTTTTCATAAAAATGTATTATGGGTTGTCACTTTTAAATGAATTAGTGAGGAAAAATGTTTTTAATTCTCATTTTTAGTTTCGAATATGGCAAATTTTGATTGATAGAACCTACATAAACAGAAGCTCTTTGGGGTTTCTATTTTTAAGAGTATAAAGGGTTCCTGAGAGAAAAAGAAGTTCCTTGGCAATCCTGAAGATCAGTAAAAATAGCCTTACAAAATATGGTATTTCACTACCAGAAAATCTTTAGAACTTAACCTTTTCTCTTTAATTAGGTTCTTTAGTAATCGAAGATAAAGAGAGTCAACCACAAATGCCTAAGCAGAATCCTGTCATGGAACAGAATTCACAGCCACCAGGTGGTTTATCTTCAAACCAGTTATCCAAGTTTCCAACACAGATCAGCCTAGCTCAATTACGACTCCAGCATATGCAGCAACAGGTAATGGCTCAGAGGCAACAGGTGCAACGGAGGCCAGCACCTGTGGGTTTACCAAACCCTAGAATGCAGGGGCCCATCCAGCAACCTTCCATCTCTCATCAGGTAAATTTGGAAGCAGGCCTGTCCTAACTTAGATAATTATAGTACAGTTGTATTCAGCAGCTCCTAAAATAACTAAGGCATCTTTCATCCATGACTTAAATATATGAATTTATAAAAATTTATCACTTTAAGGATCCCTGATTTAACTCTAGATTTTAGCCCTTCTCAAAAAGAAATTAATGGTTTATTTAATTGGGACATCTATTCTCATCTGCTCTCTTTCATCTTCAGATTATAAGAGGATAAATGATTGCATTCCTAAATAACCAATGTATATGATTGATGGGAAAAGTTGTGTACCTGTAACTCATAATTCTTATATTAGTGCTTCAGGATGACTAATACTTTAGGTTATCTGTTCTCTGTAAGGATGCAGTGTTTAGAAAATCACATTGCATCTTAGAAACTAGGACAAAATGAAATAGAAAATGGCAAGGGTGTGATTCGTTAGAAGTCTACCTTTTTCAAACTTTATTTCTGAGCAAATGTTCCATGAACCATTCTTATTTTAATCCATACAAATTGTCTGTTATTTTCAGTTACTTTTATTTATTAATTTATACTCCCTATTTCTCAGAAGAATTTGAACTGATTCACAGTAAATGACACA
Source organism: Balaenoptera acutorostrata (assembly GCF_949987535.1). Taxonomy (NCBI): domain Eukaryota; kingdom Metazoa; phylum Chordata; class Mammalia; order Artiodactyla; family Balaenopteridae; genus Balaenoptera; species Balaenoptera acutorostrata. Next base: position 15,861,810 of record NC_080070.1, on the reverse strand, counting down.
AATGAAATGGCACAGGGATTAATAAGTGTTAAGAATACTCAAATAAAGCA